>NC_135810.1:101871985-102187932 GCF_964213995.1 Mustelus asterias | reverse complement strand
CAGGGGATTTTGGGGGTGGTGCAGGAGGTAGATTGTGGGGGCAGGGAGTCTGGCTGCCCCTGGCCGCGGGTCACTGGCTGCCTGGTGCTGAGTTTCGGTGTGTGTGAGGGCGGCCGCTGCCCTGTCTCTCTCTGTGTCTCTGTCTCTCTCTCTGTGCGTCTCTCACATTCACTCTCAGTCTGGGAAATGAATGTTTCAGAAAGCAGCAGCAGCTTCTGACGCCATTCCGTGATCAACTTTTACCTCAGTCCCCTCCCCCACCCCCTCTCTCTCTCTCTCTCTGTATTTTCCCTCCCTCCTCATTTCCATTCGCCACCACATCGTTTCGGTGTCATTAGCTTTGGATCAAGACATACATGCAAACTATAGTTGATATTCTTCCAATTATAGGCCTTACCGAGCTACACACTGACGGGCTACAGAAGAGAGAGACACAGCCTGGTGATGAGTGATACGTGAAAAAACGCTTCTTTTAAACCTTATACATAAATATTTTTTAAAAAAACACACAAAAAAAGTAGTGGGAGCTTTTCGTTGTTTGTGGAAGTGAAAACAAGCTCTGGGTTTTGTTTAAAAAAAGAAGCAGCATTGTATAAGGTAAGATGTTTATATATAGACACAGCATTGACCTAAACAACTTTTCAAGATGTTACTTGGGTTATATTATTTGTTCTGACTTTTTAAAGAGCAGTTGAACTGCAATAGTTCTGGTTTGGTGGGGGGATGGGATGCTTACAGTTTGGAGATGGGGGGTTGTTTCTAAATGGTACTTTCTGTGACTTGGGAATATTAATTAACTGTCATTGAGGGCTCCTTAAAATCAAGCTGTGTTCATTAGAAAGGAAATATATATATATACTATAATATATAGGCTGAAGTAGCAACTCAACGAGTTGATCTTTCATGGTTAATTACAATTTATTTTCCATACAAGCCAAGTTTCTTTGGGTGAAATGAATTAAATGTATGTGCATGTGGTCGCTGATACAATTGCGGACTTGAGCTCAAAAGCACAGAGGTTATAATGTATTGATTTTACACATGACACATTGTATACCTAATGATAACAATTGCTTCTTTCCTGAAACTAGGTCATGGATAGCTATGGCTACCATTTGTGTGTGTGTGTGTGTTTTTAAGTGTGGATCGTTTAAATGCACAAATGATTATTCTGTTGCAGAAGAGTTTCTTGCTTTTTCAACCCTGGGAAAAGTGTAAAATTTGAAATATTCGCCATGCAGATGGCGTGGATTGCCTCAGCAATGTGTTGGGGGGGGGGGAGGGGAAGCACACTGATTCAGTGTTTTATAGTAGGAAAACCACATATAATGGAGGCTGTTCACACACAATGTTGTGTTCTAAAAGTATGTTTATTCTCGTGTTTGCTGTCTGGCATTTGGTAAACTTGGTGTCAATGTACAGTACGTTTCATGTAGTTTAATTGAATGTATGCAAACATTTTAAATGTATTTTTCAATTTATTTCCGACCAAACCATAACTGTGATATTTAGTGTGGAGATGTGTATAGTTGAAGTAGAGAGCCTTTAAAAATAGCATTCACAGAAACAATAAACCGTGGACCTTATTTCCACAGTTATTGCACCATGGTGACATGGTTACATCACTTAACTGTTTTCACCAGTCTTATAAATTTGGAAATAAAAGTTTGAATTGCAGCAATCCCATGAATGTGGGCAGTAATACTTGCTATGAAATGTGTTTTATTTTCACTCGAGATTGACTGCAACTCACTGCTAATCCTCTTGTGCAGTTTTGCAATGCAGGCATGAAAATGGTATTGAAGATGTTCTATTTATACTAGGCAAATGCTATATTGCTCTGAGGATAGGTTTTTAAAAAAACCCCTTTAACATCATGTAGAGTAGAAGGATCCAGTTCAGTTGCTGAACTGTGGTGAGTTAGTTGTTCTCAGCAGTTTGGAACATGCTGGTTACCCTCAATGCCTCTGGGTTTCAGAGTGGAAATGATCAGCCAGGTTTCCCATTCCGGAATACTACCTAGTGACCTCAGCTGGAAAATACCTGTCTGTTGACATCTGATGAGAACAAGCTTTGATTTGGCTGGGATGCCTTTCAAAGGCCCAAGAGTTTGCAGATATTCAGGTGCTGAAATTTTGCAGGGGTTTCTCCTACAGTAACATTGGCAGCGGACCAGCCAATCCCGCAACAGACCACCCAATCCGCCAAAGAAGCGGCACTTTCACAGTCTCCAACCATGTTTACCATTTCTCTGGGTGTCTTTCCATCTTTGCACCAAAGTTGCAGATGGAAACCGTGTCCTTGAAGTCGCACAGAAATTCTGAAAACTTAGCACTTGAGCAAGGAAGGATATGAAGGTTCTTGGGAGCATGCAGAGGAGGTTAATCAGGATGATTCCGCGGGTGAGGAATTTCGCCACCAAAATCTGCTCGAGAAGCTGGAGTTGTTCTCCTTGGGGCAAAGAAGATTGGGGGGAGATTTGATGGAGCTGTACAAGGTTTAGATAAAGTGAACAAATAGAAGCTTTAGAATCGTTACAATGCAGGAGGAGACCATTCGGCCCATCTGCACCGACTCTCTGACAGAACATTTTACCCAGGCTCTATTCCTGTAACCACACGTATTTAACCCACTTATCCCTTAACCTACACCTATCATCCTGTTAAAATTAAAGTTTATTTATTAGTCACAAGTAGGCTCACATTAACACCGCAATGATGTTACTGTGAAAGTCCCTTATTCGCCACATTCCGGCGCCTGTTCGGGTACTGCCACATTTGGAATACTTTGTCCAATTCTGGTCGCCACGCCACCAGAAGGACGTGGAGGCTTTGGAGGGAGTACAGAAAAGGTTTACCAGGATGTTGCCTGGTATGGAGGCTATGAGGAGAGATTGACTAAACTGGGATTGTTCTCCCTGGAAAGACGGAGGCTGAGGGGCGACCTGATAGAAGTTTATAAAATTATGAGGGGTATAGATAAGACGAACAGTTGGAAGTTTTTTCCCAGGGCAGAAATGACAATTACAAGAGGGCACAAGTTCAAGGTAAAGCGGGAAAGGTTCAGTAGAGATGTGCAAAGGAAGTTTTTTTACAGAGGGTGGTGGGGGCCTGGAATGCATTGCCAAATGAGGTGGTTGAGGCAGACACATTAACGACATTTAAGACTTATCTGGATAGACACATGAACAGGCGGGGAATAGAAGGATATAGGCAGTTGGCCTAGATAGGTCAACGTGATTGGCGCAGGTTGGTGGGCCAAAGGACCTGTTCCTGTGCTGTATTGTTCTTTGTACACTGAGAGAGAACTTAGCATGGCCATGCACCTAACCAGCACATCGTTTGGACTGTGGGAGGAAACCGGAGTGCCCAGAGGAAAACCATGCAGACACGAGGAGAACGTGCAGACTCCGTACAGACAGCGCCCAAGCCAGGAGTCAAACAGGTTCCCTGGTGCTGTGAGGCAGCAGTGCCAACCACCGGTTTCCTTTTGGGTGCTCCGGTTTCCTCCCACAGTCCGAAAGACGTGCTGATTTGGTGCTTTGGCCATGGTAAATTCTCCCGCAGTGTACCCGAACAGGCTCCGGAGTGTGACGTCTAGGGGATTTTCACAATAACTTCATTGCACTGTTAATGTAAGCCTACTTGTGACACCAATAAATAAACTTAAACTTAAAAACAAGATCTCCATCCATGAAAGCATACCTGGTAAGAATTATTGGCTTCAAAACACAAGTGAAAATTGGACAAAATACATGGAAAAACAATGCTGTGGTTAGAAGTCTGCATTCAGCTTGGCTACTCACAGCTTTCTGGCTGCGACATGGGAAATCATGTTCAGTGAAATATGTAATGTCAGAATATCAGAATTAGTGTCATGATCCAAAAATGTGTCCATTTTTTGAGGATGCTTTTTGTGTATTGTGTAAATATAGATGGTGTAAGCAGTCTTATTGATAGGGATTTTTATAGTATCTGCTGTTTAGTCCAAAATAATTGGGTCACCAATGTAGATTTTCAACTTGCAACAAGGGCACATAACAGACCAGTTATTACAATGGAGATTAAAATTCTGTGGATTCTATACTGGCAGAAAATCCCAGCTGCCAATTTTACAACTGGGTGACTAAAGCCTGTTTTCCTATCATCCCATGTGCTTGCTGTTCTACATTGGCTACCATCCAGCATTATCTTGACTTTAAGATTCTTATTCTCATTTTCAAAATCCCTCTTTGGCTTCACCCCTCTTTACCTCTTTCTCTCTCTGCATTAAACTGTCAAACCCTGACCTTTTGGAGCAATCTTTCATCATCTGATCTTACATCTCCCGTATGTAGGTTGTTGCCGTAGATTCCCTGTCCATCAACACCGCAAATTAAAAATTTGTGTTGAAATTCCTCATATCCTCAAATTCCCTCCCTATCTCTGTAACCTTCTCCAATTCTCCGTGAACACTGTGTCCTTCCAATTCTGGCCTTGTATTTATCCCCGATTTGTGTCACCCCTTTGCTGGTAGCTATGCCTTCAGCTGTCGAGGCCTTAAGCTCTAAAATTACCACCATAAACACCTTTGTGCTTCTATCCACTCCCACCTTCCCACCCACCCACCCACTTCTCTCATAGAATTCTACAGTGCAGAATGAAGCCATTCGACCCATCAAGTCTGCACCGACCACAATCCCACCCAGGCCCTATTCCCGTAACCCCACATATTTACCCTGCTAATCCCCCTGACACTAAGGGGTAATTTAACTTGGCCAATCCACCTAACCAACACATCTTTGGACTGTGGGAGGAAACTGGAGCACCCGGAGCAAACCCACACAGACACGGGGAGAATGTGCAGACTCCGCACAGACAGTGACCCGAGGCCGGAACTCGGACATAATCCCTCTTTGACCAAGCGTCCGGTGATCCTTATAGAATCACAGAATCCTATAGTGCAGAAGGAGGCCATTCGACCCATCGAACCTGCACCAACCACAAATCCCACACAGGCCCTATCCCCATAATCCCATGCATTTAACCTAGCTAGTCCCCCCTGACACTGAGGGGCAATTTAGCATAGGCAATCCACCTAACCTGCACATCTTTGGACTGTGGGAGGAAACCGGAGCACCTGGAGCAAACCCAAGCAGACACAGGGAGAATGTGCAAACTCCACACAAAGTGACCCAAGCTGGGAATCGAACTCAGGTCCAAAGATGTGCAGGTTAGGTTGATTGGCCATGCTAAAATTGCCCCTTCGAGTCCTGAGATGTCTAGGTTAGAGGGATTAGTGGGTGGGATATGGGGATAGGGCCTGGGTGGGATTGTGGTCGGTGCAGACTCGATGGGCCGAAGGGCCTCTTTCTGCACTGTAGTGTATCTATCTATCTATCATATATCCCTCACGCTGTGAGGCAGCAGTGCCACCGTTCTGCCCAACTTAATGCAGAAAGTGATTTGATATTATTCAAGTCTGTTCAGTGACGCGCATTTTCATTGCCACTGCAAAATGCAATGAACGTGCTACAGCTTGTTAGTGTAGAAATTCACAAATTGTGGCATTGCTCCAAATTAGTTGGCCTATTAACTGGCACTTTTAGGAACAGGAAAAGGACTTATGGCCCAATAAGCCTACACATTTGTAGTGGATCTCAACTTGCTTTCTCAACAATTCTCCTGTCTTCTCAACAGTGTTCTGATGTAAACGTTTATATCAAGTTCCTCTTTCCCCTGCTTTAATGGAGGTGTTAACCTGAGGTAATGTATCCATTAAAATAGTGCAGAGGAATTTGACACGTGTGTTAAGCGTCTGTATGATAACATTGCTGTCACTCTTTTCGGTTCGGCAAGTCCTTTTAATCACGTCTTTTTGCAGAAACCTACCTTTGGCGGAGCTCATTTATATTATAGAATTCAGTCACCTAGTCTGGTGACATTTTCCATATATTTGACACTCTCCTTGTGTGAATTGGTTCTGCCTGAAGTCCCTATTAACTTATAATTTTCAAATATATGTCTCCCAAGTTTTGAATCCATCAGCTTCAGCAAACACGTTTACAATTTTCAATTCTATTAGGTCACCTGAAAGCCTTTTGTTTTCTTACTTCTTCAGTTTATAGCTTGGATTTCTGTGACCTGGTATTAGCCTCGGTGATCAATGCTATGGATTCTCAAATGCAATAACATAGGCCTCATATTCCTTTCCCCTCTAACACTGGCCAGCTGTAGTTTATTTATTTTTTTATTAGCGTCACAAGTAGACTTACATTAACACTGCAATGAAGTTACTGTGAAAATCCCCTAGTTGCCACACTCTGGCGCCTGTTCGGGTACACGGAGGGAGAATTTAGCATGGCCAATGCACCCAACCAGCACATTTTTCGGACTGTGGGAGGAAACCGGAGCATCCGGAGGAAACCCACGCAGGCACGGGGAGCAGATGCAGACTCCGCACAGCCAATGACCCAAACCAGGAATCGAACCCAGGTCCCTGACCCTGTGAGGCAGCAGTGCTAACCACTGTGCCACTGTGCTGCCCAATAGTATTAGTAGTAACAGCAGTAAATAATAATAGTAGTACAATCTGAAGTGTGCTGTGACTGTCCAGGCCTCAATTTGGCAAGTTGAATGGCTTGTTCATATACACAGTGCAGGTTCGACCCTTGCGCAGCCTTGCATTTATACAAGGAGGCCTGAGGAGATTGAGCTGAGAATACACAGAGAGGCTGGAAAAGCAGGTTTGCACACCTGCTCAGGCTCCCCTTAAGTTTAAGTTTTAAGTTTATTTATTAGTGTCACAAGTAGGCTATATTAACATTGCAATGAAGTTACTTTGAAAATCCCCTAGCCTTGCTGCCTGAATCAAAGGAGGTGTAAGGTGCAAGGCCTATCTTCTTTCTATATCCTTGCTGTCTATCCAAGAGAAAGCTGCTTTGTGAGATGTTGGGATGCCTCCTTTTTCTGTTTCATTATCTAGGTATATTATGTACAGTACCTGTTACTGTGATGAAAGCTCCAATGGCCTCCCTAATTTGGATTGCATAGTGAGTTTATGAAATTCTCCCATTGTTCATGAATGTCCAGCCCTCTTAAGGTCTAACAATGGTGACCAAATAACATAATCCCAGCCATTTTCTATGTCCATTCGCTATAGAATTTAGCCTAGCACATTTCAGCATCTTAACTAGAGCCTGATGCGTTAAGATGCAATGTAAAACATATTTTGTATTTCTAATCTCAGCACTATTGCTGATATTTTAGGTGGGAGTTTCTGCTGCATTCGCCCCAAAACTGGAAAATCCTGCCCGGGGTCAACGGACCTCTTCATGGTCCGTCCCCTGCCCTCTTCGATTCCCGTGGCGGGCGCGAATCAGATTTTTGGCCTCTCCTGCTATCTTCCCAGCTCGCCACGCTGATCAACATGCACGGTGAGCTGGTAAGATCGCACCCAAGTATATGCCAGATGGCATCCTGGGTAATATTAATTGGTGAAATAAAGACTTGCATTTATATAGCACATTTCATGACCTCAGGACCTTCCAAAGCACTTTCCAGCCAATGAAGTACTTTTGAAGTGTGTTATGGTTCAGGTCAGAAACTCTGAAGTGTTTTATGGAGCCTGCCTGGATCATAAGTTTTGCATCTTGAATTTGGCTAGGATAAGCAAGATAGGTTTTACTTCAGGTATGATTCAAATGACCCACTAGGGAGCTATTATCAAACAAAGTTTATCTAATAATATAGTTAACATGTATGGTAAGAATATTAGCAATAACTTCTATCAATTACAAACAACACAAAACAACCATGATAATGTATAACCCTCAACAAATATGTCTGAAATGTTCCAATCAAACAAAACGTTTGCCATAGACAAAACTCTTTAAGCCAGTTCAACACAGCAAAGTCGAATGCTCACGTGATACTGCACTTGAGACCTTTGGATGAAGTCTGCAGTTCTCTGGATAGACTCAGAACAGTTTGAAGTCAGAACAACTTCCCAAAACACCAGGGACTCTAGGCAAGCCACCAACATCTGATTTCTCCCCTTCAGAAAGGCAAGACCTTGCTTTCAGCTAACCAGCAGAATTTCCAAAATCAGGGGAAGAGAGAGAGAGACTTATTTTCAGTCTGATGCCCCTTCTAAAACTAAAACCTGCAGCTCCAAACTGAAAAATGAGAAAAAAATTCCTATCACCTGACCTGCCAACCAGTTTGTCTCCTACTATGCAGGGTCATAAGCAACCCAGTAAAAATAAACAACTCCCCCCTCGTTTAAGCAGCAATAAAAAGATTCTTGTAGACAGCCCGGCAACAATAAAAAAAAACTGAAAAAGTTTGCTTACAACTGCAGAGTACATGATTTAAAAAAGCACTTTCTTAAAGGTACACTAGTGTAGTCACAAGTGTAGTCACTGTGTAGAAAAAAACTGGTGAAATACTGAGTGGGCAGCCAAAATAGATCTTGCCCAGGATAGTTTTCAGATGTGCATTTACACTCCATTTATTCCCCTGCCCTGAAATTTTCCTTGGATTATCTGGCCATTATCAGATTTGTGTAAACTTGCTGGGAAAAACTGGGGAAAATTTCAACACTTGATGTGTTTCTGAGGCATAAAAGATTGTGGCCGCAATTCTCCGGTCTCGCACAGCGCGCTACTGCAGCCAGTGAGAACGGAGAATTTAGCCTTCTTCAAATTTGACAGGCCGCCAAATTCACTGTTGACAGCAGTGGGACTGCAGAATCCCAGCCGCGGGCGAGGTCGGAGAGTTCCAGCCTGTGAGGTTAAACCTGGCAGACTAGCTGCACAGCTCAAAGCACGGAAGCTCAGAGGCCATTCAGTCCCTTGAGCCTGGGCTGTTTCCCATTGGATCGTGGCTGTTGTGTATCTGAATTCCATTTACAGTCTTAACTAATAAAGAAAAATCATGGTCTCAGAATTATAAGCTTAGATTGGTCCGTCATCCACTGTGTTTTGGGCAGGAGTGCTCTAGATTTCCATCACAGCGCTTAAGATGGGGGGGGGGGGGGGGGGGGGGGGTGGGACAGGAGAATCAGTGGAGTGTAAATGCTCATCTGAAAACTATTCTGGGCAAGATCCATTTTGGCTGCTTACTCAGTGTTTCACTAGCTTTCTGGAAGCGATGAATTTTCATTACCCCAATGTGTTATTCTTCAATGGGAGCATTTGCACAGTTTTAGTTAATATTTATTACAGGAAGAAAATACATTTTGCTGAATTCTTCAGGCACAGTTTAAGCAATAAACATAGCTATATAATAAATACATTGCGGGAGCTCTTAACCGAAAAGCAGTTCCCTCTCAGTTTCTCCTTCATATCAAACCACATGTCAAGCATGAGGCTTTGTTTATTTATGGAAAATAATCTACCAGGAATATGGCATTGTGCTGTCTCTTCTGAAAACTTGATCCTGGTGCGAGCATGGAGTCATTATATGCGAAGAACTGAGTTAATACATAGCCTTAAAAAAGAAATGTTTTACATTAGCTGTTGGGAACATGCACACTTATCAAACAATTAAAGATAATGTAGGTAATATTTGAGCTCAAAGTATTGCTGGTCTTGACAAAGCTTCCTCAGATTAATAGTCAAAAAGAAAAGCATGATTTCCATTAACATAGCACTTTTCACAACCTCAGGATGCCAACAATTTGTATTTATATAACGCCTTTGATGTAATAAAATGTCACAAGGCACTTCACAGGATTTTGATTTGATTTATTATTGCCACATGTATTAGTATACAGTGAAAGGTATTGTTTCCTGCACACTATACAGACTATACAGACAAAACATACCATACATAGAGTACATAGGGGAGAAGGAAAGGAGAGGGTGCAGAATATAGTGTTGCAGTCATAGCTAGAATGTAGAGAAAGGTCAACTTAATATAAGGCAGGTCCATTTAAAGACGATGGCAGCAGGGAAGAAGCTGTTTTTGAGTCGGTTGGTACGTGATCTCAGACTTTTGTATCTTTTTCCCGACGGAAGAAGGTGGAAGAGTATGTGTCCAGGGTGTGTGGTATCCTTGATTATGCAGGGTGCTTTTCCATGGCAGCGGGAAGTTTCTTGCGGTCTTGGTAAGAACAGGAGCCATACCAAGCTGTGACACATCTGGAAAGGATACTTTCTATGGTGCATCTGTAAAAATTGGTGAGAGTCGCAGTCGACATGCTGAATTTCCTTAGCCTCCTGAGAAAGTAGAGGTATTGGTGGGCATTCTTAACTATAGCATCGGCATGGAGAGTCAAGGACAGGTTGTTGGTGATCTGGACACCTAGCAACTTGAAGTTCTCGACCATTTCCACTTCATCCCGTTTGATGTAGACAGGGGCATGTCCTCCACTACGCTTCCTGAAGTTGTTAACTTATCTCCTTCATTTTACTGACATTGAGGGAGAGATTATTGTCGGCCCACCATTTCACCAGATTCTCGATCTCTTCCTGTACTCCGTCTCATCGTTGTTTGAAATCTGATTCACCGAGGTGGTGTTGTCAGCAAACTTGAAAATGGAGTTGGAGTGGAATTTTGCCACACAGACATTAGTGTATAATGAGTACAGCAAGCGGCTGAGGACACAGCCTTGTTGGGCCCTGGTGTTGAGGATAATCTTAAGGATCGCTGAAATGCAAAATTTAGCACCCAGCTCTGTCGGGAGATATCAGACAAATGACCAAAAATGTTGCCGAAAAGCCTCTTAAGGAGACATAGAAGCATGGAAACCAGAAGCAGGAGTAGGCCATTCAGCCTTTCGAGCCTGGTCCACCATTCATCTTGATCATGGCTGATCATCAAATTCAATATCCTGATCCCCCCCTTCCTCCCATATCCCTTGATCCCGTTAGCCCCAAGAACTATATCTAATTTCTTCTTGAAATCAGACAATGTTTTGACCTCAGCTACATTCTGTGGTAGTGAATTCCACACATTCACTACCCCCTAGGTGAAGAAATTTCTCCTCATCTCAGTTCTAAAAGGTTTACCCCTTATCCTCCAACTATGACCCCTAGTTCTGGACTCCCCCATCATTGGGAACATTCATTCTGAATCTACCCTGTCTAACCCTGTTAGAATTTTATAAGTTTCTATACGATCGCCTCCCACTCTTCCAAACTCCAGTGAATATAATCCTAACTGACTTAGTCTCTCCTTATGTGGCAGGCCAGCTGATTCTTTGCTGTACTGCCTCTATATCAAGGGCATCCTTCCTCAAATAAGTACACCAAAACTGCACACAATACTCCAGGTTTGGTCTCACCAATGCCCTGTACAATTGCAGCAAAACATCCCTACATCTATATTCAAATACTCTTGCTATGAATACCATTAGCCTTCTTTACTGCCTGCTCTATCTGCATGCTTACTTTCAGCGACAGATGCACGAAGACTCCAAGGTCTTGCTGAGTATCCGCCTCTCTCAATTCACACCCATTCAAGTAATAATCTGTCTTTTCATTATTGGTACGAAAGTGGATAACCTCACATTTATCCACATTATACTGCATCTGTGATGCAGATGCCCACATACTTGGCCTGTCCAAATCATGCTGAAGCATCTCTGCATCCTCCTCACAGCTCACCCTCCCACCCAGATAATACATTTAGTTTCCTCTTCCAAATCATTAATATGTGAACAATTGGAGTACTCACACAGATCCCTGCGGAACCCCACTAGTCACTGACTGCCAATCAGAACAAGACCCATTTATGCCAACTCTTTGTATCCTATCTGCTAACCTGCTCTCTATCCATCTCAAGACATTAGCTGCAATCCCATGTGCTTTAACTTTTCATAGTAGTCTGTTATGTGAGACCTTGTCGAAAATCTTCTGAAAGTCTAAATAAACCACATCCTCAGTCAACTCTATTAGTTAGATCCATAAAAAATTCCAATAGATTCATCAAGCATGATTCCCATTTGTAAATCCATGCTGACTTTGTCAGATTATACTGCCTTCCAAGTGCCGAATTATGAAATCCTTAATAATAGACTCTAGCAACTTCCCCAGTACCAGTGCCAGTTAGGCTCACTGGTCTATAGTTCCCTATTTTCTTTCTACCTCCCTTTTTGAACAGTGCTTACATTAGCGACCCTCCAATCTGTAGGAACTATTCCAGAGTCCAAAGAATTTTGGAAAATAGCCACCAATGGATCTACTATTTCCAGGGCTACTTCCTTAAGTACTCTGGGATGAAGATTATCCAGGTCTGGAGATTTATCTACCTTCAATCCCATCAATTTCCCCAAACCATTTCTCTACTAATGATGATTTCCTTCTGCTCCTCACTAAAACATGTTTCTCTCAGCACTTCTGGTGCATTATTCATGTCTTCCTTTGTGAAGTCTGAAGCAAATTACAAATTTAATTCCTCAGCCATTACTTTATTCCCTGTTATGAATTCTCCTGTTTCTGACTGTAAGGGGCCTACATTCATTTTTGTCAATCTTTTTCTCTTTACATATCTATAGAAACTTTTACAGTCAGTTTTTATGTTCCCCGCTAGCTTACTTTCATACTCTATTTTTCCCTTCTTAATCAATCGCTTGGTCCTCCTTTGCTGAATTTTAAACTGCTCTCAATCCTCAGGCCTATTGCTTTCTCTTGCCAATTTATATGCTTCTTTCTTGAATCTGATACTATCTCTAATTTCCCTTGTAAGCCATGGTTTGGTCACAATTCCCTTAAAACTCTTGCGCCAAACAGGAATAAACATCTTCTGGAGTTCACCTATTCATTCTTTAAATGCCTGCCGTTGCCTGTCCGCTGTCTTTCCTTTCAGTAATGTTTCCAAGAGAGACAGAGAGGTTCAGGTTTTCAGTGTTTCGAAGCTTGATACCTGACCACCAGTGAATAATATTGAGGATGTCCAAGAGGCCAAAGTTGGAGAAATGCACATAGTGGAGTATTTTGTGGCTGGAGGAGATAACAGAGGCAGCAAGGAGTGGAGCCCTGAAGGGATTTGAAAACTAGGATGGGAATTTTAAAGTTTAGGCACTTCTTAATTGGGAGCTCAAGTACGTTAGTGAGCACAGGGATGATGGGTGAACAGATTTGGTGTGAGTTAGCATGTGGGCAGCAGAAATTTGGATGACGGAGTTGAGTGATGTTACGGAGATGGAAATAGACAACTTTGGTGATGCCACATAAATGTGGTCAGAAGCTCATCCCCAGGCCAAGTATGATATTAAAGCTCCGAATAGTCTGGTGCATCCTCAAAACAGTTGTCAGGGATAGGGACGCCTTGAGTCACTGGGTAAGGAACGGAACTTTTTCATATGGGAACTAAAGACACAGGTTTCAAAGACACAGGCTTCAGTCTTCCCAGTATATGAGGAGATTTCTACTCATCCATTTCACAATGTTGAACAAGCAGTGTAACCATTTAGAGAGAGGTGGAAGGTTTGGACAAGTAGAGTTGGACGTTGTGAGCGTACATATGGAATTATAGAATCATAGCATCCCTACAGTGCAGAAGGAGGCCATTCGGCCCATCGGGTCTGCACCGACCACAATCCCACCCAAGCCCTATCCCCATAACCCCACGTATTTACCCTAGTTAATCCCCCTGACACTAAGGGGCAATTTAGCATGGACAATCAACCTAACCCGCACATCTTTGGACTGTGGGAGGAAACCGGAGCACCCGGAGGAAACCCACGCAGACAAGGGGAGAACGTGCAAACTCCATCAAGCCGGGAATCGAACCCGGGTCGTTGGTGCTGTGAGGCAGCAGTGCTAACTAACCACTGTGCCGCCTCAACATTGTTTTTAGATACACCGCCAAAGGTCAGCATGTAGATAAGAAATGGGAGGGGATCAAGAAATGATCCTTGGTGGATACTAGATTCTTCCTAGTTTGGGAGCAGGAAGAGAAGTCAAAGCACTTTACAGCCAATGTATTATTGGTGAAGGGTAGTCACTTTAGTAAGGTTGGAAATGTGGTAGCCAATTTCTACACTGCAAGCTCCAACTAACTTAATAAGCCGGTAATACATTTTAATGATCATGATTTGAGGGATAAATAATGGTTAGGACAACCAGAGATGATACCCTCGCTCTCCTTTGATATTGTGCCCTGGGATCTTTTGCATCATCAACCTGTGAAAGCAGAAGGGGCCCTGGGTTTAACGTCTCATCCAAAAGATGGCACCTATGACAGTGCAACACGCCCTCAGTATTGCACTGAAGTATCCGACTTGGGCCGGAGTTTTAATGCCCCACCCACCACGGGAATCGGAGCGGGCGAGGGGCGGACCATGGGGAAGGTCCATTGACCTCGGGTGGGATTTTACGTTTTTGGGATGAACAAGGCCGTAAAATTCTGCCCATTATGTTTGTGTTCGGGTCTCTGATAATGGTAAGAGCGCAAAAAATAAAATTTGAGATGGACACTTAACAACTGACTTGGTGGTAGGTGCACTCATCCAATCTTAGTAAACCTACTCGCTATGCTCAGCAGAGCAGTTGTTCCTCTGCTTGTAGAAAGGCACAGTGTGGTGATAATGGATTTAGCAGCAGGAACCAGTTAGAGGTGAATATCCTTCGTTGGGGTGAATATTTTGCATTAGAAAATCTTTGGCATGTATTATTTCGAAATGCTTCATGGAGATTTTGAGCAGTTTCATCTTTTTTCCTCGAACAATGGCCTGCTTTATTAACAAGTGTAAACTAAAATGATCCCACATGTGGGCCGGAATTTTGCCGCCCCGCCCGCCACTGGGAACCGGAGCGGACGAGGGGCGGACAATGGAAAGGTCCGTTGACTTTGGGCGGGATTTTGCGGTTTCGGGACAAGTGAAGCCGTAAAATTCAGCCGAACATGTCCCCCTGTAGATCCTTGTTTTAGTGACTTGTTTTAAGTAAGCTGGTTCACCGTGGATACTGTCCAATGAAATCTGAGGTTTTGGATCTGCAGCAGCACGTATTTGTGCCAAGGTTCAGTTTTGTATTATCCTTGTTTATACACATCAATCAGCAGACATATTAGGTTTAAAATGTGCCATTTGCAGCATCACTGTACCCTCTGCTAACCAACAGTAGGAGTCAGTAGGGATAGATTGAACATTAAAATAATCACGCGATTGGCAAGCGTAAATAAGCATACCAAATACTGGTTTGTGGATGTGCTTGCTCCCTGGGATTCCCAGCCCAATATTGTCGGAGCACGCCCACATTGACTCCTTTTGCATCACTGTTTTCTGTATGTAGCTCAAAAGTCATCATTCATCTGGGGATAATTTATAAAAATTGTAGGTCTTGTTGAAAATCAACTATTTAAATGCTTTGTAACACAATGTTCCTTTCACAGCCCAGACTCCAGTCCACATTAATGGGTATGACTGTCACAATTCCAAAAAGATATGAATCGCTTTAAAATAACGAAGTGCAAAGTAGCTCAGCTCGTTCTACTCCAGATTAAATCACAATGATGCAATTGAAAAGATGATTAATTCCGTATTTATATTGGTCCGATGGAATGAAATCTTAAAACAATTTCTGTAATGCGTGATGAAATCAAGTGCAGGACCAGTTTTATAGCAAAGCATGTGGTTTATATTATAAAGGGCTAAAGTCCAGGGCAAGCGGCAGCAGCAAGGAGAAACATGGGCTTTTCTGATAGCTTAGCCAGTTAGTCAGCAAGTGGCTTTCCCTGTTGCTAGGCTTTATTCCCCAGCCAGTGCTGTGTTAACTGCTTTGCAGCCAGGGTGGCAGCAGGGTTTGGTAACTGGTCGAAATGCCTCTACATTGGCCACTACATCTTCTAGAGGGTGGCACGGTGACACGGTGGTTAGCACTGCTGACTCAGAGGGCCAGGATCCTGGGTTCGTATCCCGGCTTGGGCCACTGTCTGTGTGGAGTTTGCACATTTTCCCTGTGTCTGCATGGATTTCCTCCAGGTGCTGCGGTTTCTTCCCACAGTCCAAAGATGTGCAGGTTAGATGGATTGACCATGCTAAATTGCCCCTCAGTGTCAGGGGGGCTAGCTTGGGGAAATGCATTGGATAATGGGGATAGTGTCTGGGTGGGATTGTGATCGGTGCAGTCTCGATGGGCTGAATGGCCTCCTTCTGCACTGTATGATTTTATGATGATTCTACATTGAGGAGGAGAAGAAAATGGCCAGGGTTTCCTTTTCCTGAATGCTAATCTGATGGATTTAGAGATTTGACATGACTTGATTCATTATTGTCACATGTATTGGAATACAGTGAAAAGTATTGTTTCTTGCGCAGTATACAGACAAAGCATACCATTCATAGACGAGGAAAGGAGAGGGTGAAGAATGTAATTTTACAGTCATAGCTAGGGTGTAGAGAAAGATCAACTTAATGTGAGGTAGGTCCATTCAAAAGTCTGATGGCAGCAGGGAAGAAGCTGTTCTTGAGTCGGCTGGTACCTGATCTCAGATTTTTGGATCTTTTTCCCCCCGAGGAGAACCTTCTCCTTGAACTGCTGGAATTCAAACTTACTGACTCAGGAATGATGATGCAATGGCTGTGTCACTGACAGTTGGCCTTTTTCTTTTTGAATTTTTTTAGTGATTTGTTTGCTAGGCCACTTCAGGGGGTGTTAATAGCCAACTACATAGTATGGGCCTGGAGCCCACTAAACTGTCATTGTTAAAGGATACCAGTGAACCAGTTGAGCTTTTAGGCCAACTTTGTGGTCAATTTTCTGGTACTGTAACATAATTTAACAGATTTGTTAAATTCACCATCCTGATCTGACTTCTACATCGCTAGTCCAGCGATATAAGAGGAGGTAGGTGGTGGTGTAGTGGCATTATCACTGCACTAATAATCCAGGGGTAATGCTCTGGGGAGCCGGGTTCTAATCCCACTGCGGCAGATGGCGAAATTCAAATTCAATAAAAATCTGGAATTATGGCCGGGATTCTCCAATCCCGCCCACCACTGGAATTTTAGTGGGTGGGTTGTGGATGATGTGCAACCCCCATTGATAGTCAGGCGGGAATTTCCGGCTTTTAGACCAGCGCGGCTGGAGAATTCTGCCCTACAAGTTCTAATGATGACCTTTAATGAAACCATTGTCAATTGTTATAAAAATACATCTGGTATTATATTAGACCTGGTGTCCTTGAAGGAAGGAAATCTGCCCTCCTTCCCTGGTCTGGCTTACATATGACTCCAAATCCACAACAATGTGGCTGACTCTTAAAAATGCCCTCGGAAATGCTCTCAATACCAAGCCAGGGCAATCAGGGATGAACAATAAATGCTGGCCCAGGCAGTGGTGTATGCATCCAATGAATAAAGAAAAATAATTGCCAGGCTTTGTTTGGTCCAGTTATGTGCACAGTGGTACCTCTGTCCATGGAGTACCACCACACAAATTGAGTACCGTGGTTTTTTTAAAAAAAAAAGTAGCAACAGACACATTTTTGATATGAAGGTGAAAGGGCAGATGTTCAGGCCGCATTGTTTGGTAGCGCTGGAAGGGGTGGGGCGGGGAAGGTGGAATGTTCACGGTTCACGTGTTGCATTTGCAGATACGTTTCATTTATAAGTCTCACGGAGTTTGTTTTCTCCCTTTTTATTATCCCCCACCTTTCCTAAAAATGCTGAATTATAGATTCAGATGCAGATTGGGGTGGCACGGTAGCACAGTGGTCAGCACTGCTGCTTCATAGTGCTAGGGACCCAGGTTCAATTCCCAGCTTGGGTCACTGTCTGTGTGGAGTTTGCACGTTCTCCCCGTGTCTGCGTGGGTTTCCTCCGGGTGCTTTGGTTTCCTCCCACATTCTAAAAGACATGCTGGTTAGGTGCATTGACCCGAACAGGCACCAGACTGTGGCGACTAGGGGAATTTTACAGTAACTTCATTGCAGTGATAATGTAAGCCTTACTTGTGACTAATAAATAAACTTTACTTTGAATCATAAGTGTGTGCAGATTCAGATTTTATTTGCTTCTGTCTAATGTCTTGTACCAAGCAGCCCAGAACTGAACTAATTTCAAATCTCATATATTTTCCGGAAGTGATTCCTGGATGATGATCGGGAGTGAATTTTCTTTCTCTCACCCAGCCTGGAGCGCTTTTACCAATTGCAATGCTTGTACTGCCATCTTTACTGACATCACGAAATAAACTTGGGATCTCCCTGCTGAATATGGTTCCGTTTAATGTTAGGTTAGGGTCAGGTTTTATACTTAGACTCGTTATTCTCCTCAATTCACCTTAATGGGACTTTCTAGGTACAGCTTTAGTAATATTCTAATGGAAATCTAATGCTAAGGTCTAGATTCTCCGACCTCGCCCTCAGCTGCGATTCTCTGATCCCGCAGCTGTGGCACAGTGGTTAGCACTGCTGCCTCACAGCGCCAGGGACCCAGGTTCAATTCCGGCCTCGGGTGGCTGTCTGTGTGGAGTTTGAACATTCTCCCTGTGTCTGCGTGAATTTCCTCCGGGTGTTCCAGTTGCCTCCCAGAGTCCAAAGATGTGCGGGTTAAGTTGATTGGCCATGCTAAATTGCCTTTTAGTGTCCTAAGATGTGTAGGTTAGAGGGATTAGTGGGGTAAATACATGGGGTTGTGGAATGGGGTCTGGGTAAGATGCTCTGTCAGAGAGTTGGTGCAGACTTGATGGACCTAATGGCCTTCTTCACTGTAGGGATTCTATGATGAATGGAGATTTGGTTGGGCGCCAAATTCTCCATTCTCACTGGCAGCGGCGGGCCATGAACACCCGAAGAATTCCGGCCGATGAGTGTGGGCATGGAAGTATATATGTTTCTTTGAAAATCCAAATGACGTTTGTTCTGTCTTTGTCAGTTGGCAGATGGCTATCTGTTCACCATTTGCTTCCAGGCCCACTTGCATATCAGACAGAAGATTATTTCTAGGACAATTAGCAGTGTAGTTGCCCACATATAAAGTCGGCCTTCTGGCTAAGTCAACTCGCATCCTTGTTTATTTTGTGAGGTGGGGATGCCGGTGTTGGACTGGGGTGGACTCAGTAAGAAGTCTCACAACACCAGGTTAAAGTCCAACAGGTTTATTTGGTATCTCGAGCTTTCAGAGCGCTGCTCCTTTATCAGGTGAGTGATGAAGGAGCAGCGCGCCAAAAGCTCGTGATTCCAAATAAACTTGTTTGACACTACACTGTGTCACCAGATCAGATCAATACAGCGTCTGCATTTGGGGAGAACGGGGGTCTCCCTCCCCGTGTGTGCCCCACACCAGTGTCTCTCTGGACAGCAGTATGCCATGTGAGTCATACAGCCAACACAACAAAGGTCCGAAGTTCGACCGGGGGCTTGGAATACAAGCTGAGGCCATTGTGGGGGGCTTGACTGGACTGATGAAGACAAGGGGGGGGTCAATGTGGAAGGAGGGCTGTGCACGGAGACTGGGGAGGGAGGAAGGACGAGGACTCCCAAAGCTCACAAGCGAGGAGTGGTGAGAAGGGGATGGGGAGGGGGTGAAAGAGATACCATATTGTTTACTGGAAGGAGATGCACAAAGAATCCAGATGCAGTGGGTAGAGGTCCAAGTGCGGCGTGTGCACCTCACAGGTGATGTGCTTGGGGAGAGGGTGGTTGAGTTGAGGAACAAACATCTTCGAGGCCGCTAGCTCTCTGGCTTCCTGACATCCTGCACAGTCTGGTGAAGATAGCTGGGCTGGAGAGTTTGAATGAGTGTGCTGGGCTGGGTGTTTAAATATGGTGCCAGGACCTTTAAACCTGTCAAGTGGACCCGGCAAGTGGACGAATCAGATGCCAGCATGCCAAGAAATACGGGGGCAGGGTGGGGGTCGGCAGGAGTTGCTTGTGCATAATTAAAGAGGTTCCACATGCAGAATCTGACATGGGATCCTGCCGTTCTGGTCAGCGGGAAAGGCACTGCCAGACCCGCTCACCACCGCACTTGGTCTCAAAGTGAGTGAATTCTACCTTTGCGTTGAGATGGTGAGGAGGGAATTAGCAGGCAGGTTAGGGATTTACTTAATCCTGACGGATAATGGATTGCATATGTAATATTAATCTTGCTAATATTTTGGTATTTACCCCTTGAGTTCTTGCACTATGATGTCTACAGAGCAAATTCTTTGTTTGATTAGAATGTGATTATAAGTAAGTCTGTCCTCGGTGCAAAATTATTCTTTGTTCTTGCTATTCCTGGAAGTTCAAATTCAAAGAACAAAGAATAGTACAGCACAGGAACAGGCCCTTCGGCCCTCCAAGCCTGTGCCGATCATGATGCCTGCCTAAACTAAAACCGTATGCACATACTGAGTCTGTATCCTTCCATTCCCATTCTATTCATGTATTCATCTAGATGCCACTTAAATGCCGTTATCATCTCTGCTTCCACCAGCTCCCTGGGTAGCGCATTCCAGACTTGCCTCACACATCTCCTTTAAATTTTTCCCCACACATCTTAAACCTACGTCCCCGAGTACTTGACTTTTCTACCCTAGGAAAGAGCATTTGACTATCCACTCATAATCTTGTAAACCTCTATCAGGTCACCTCTCAACCTCCATTGTTCCAGTGAGGACAAACCAAATTTATCCAACCCCTTCCCATAACTAATACCCTCCAGACCAGACAATATCCTGGTCAACCTCTACTGTACTCTCTCCAAAGCATCCATATCCTTCTGGTAGTGTGGCGACCAGAATTGTACACAATATTCCAAATGAGGCCTAACTAAGGTTCTGTACAGCAGAAATCATTTATTTAGTTTCACTTTGTTGTATTCAAGCGCAGTCCTGCCCTTACTAGATATCCACACATGTCTGTTTACCATGCCAGATCACTAGGATAATGCTTATATATATATATATATAATCTTATTAATCTTTGCTTATAGACCTTCTGGAAAATGAATCAATGTCACACTCCAACAAGCCTCAATGCCTCCAGGTCAGAGAGGGGAAGTGTTGGTCAAGGTTCTTGATCCCTTGACCACCCAGTGACACTTGGTGAAATGTGCGCATGTGGAAATATTATTTGAGGCAAAAATTGGGGTTCAATCTGATACCATCTGGCCACCTCCATCTGCCAACACAGGCTAGGCTCAGTCAGAAAGAATGGACACTGATGCAAGCGACTAGGACTATTGACATGAGTGGAAATGTACCCCTGTGTCAGTCAGTATCTTCGCAAAGGGTTGGTAGAAAAGGGAAGGAATACTGCACTCTTAATTCCGCACTGCATTGTATCTCCTACCAAATGTGAATGATTTTTTCAATATTGTTTGCTCTAGATGCTGGTTGTACACAATATGTAGACAAGCAGGGAAAATATTGCCTTTGACTTCTTGCACCCTTGGTAGATTAGAATTAAAATCCTTCAGATATATGGTTGTGTAAATCTTGAGAGAGGAGAGGAAGTCTGTTCCTCCTCCACGTGATGTCATCAGATGCTTTGCGCATCCTTGAGTTATCAGGGTTGACAAAATCTAAATAAAAGTTGGCCTGACATGCTAATGAAATTATCGGAGAAAAACATAGACGCACCCCTTTTAGTTGATTGCAGAAAGAACCTAGCATGGTGGCACAGTGGTTAGCACTGCTGCCTCACGCTCCAGGGACCCGGGTTCAATCCCCGGCTTGGGTCACTGTCTGTGAGGAGTCGGCATGTTCTCCCTGTGTCTGCGTGGGTTTCCCCCAGTTTCCTCCCACCGTCCAAAAGATGTGCTGGTTAGGTGCATTGGCCATGCTAAATTCTCCCTCAGTGTACCTGAGCAGGCGCCGGAGTGTGGTGACTCGGGGATTTTCACAGTAACTTAATTGCAGTGTTAATGTAAGCCTACTTGTGACACTAATAAATAAAAAAATAAGGCTCTTATTTCAATCCAATCAGAGATTTTCAAAGTGGCCAGAGTTCACAGGGATCGGTAGAGGCAGAGGATAAGGGGCACTTAATTTTCAGTGAACGAATCCTAACTTGCTAAATTTAAAAAATACTAAAATACTATGATACACAACACAGAAATAACAGACGGAACAGAAAGAAGCAGTACACACGCAGCGTAGCTATCTTGTGATTGTGTATTAATAATTACGTTACATCTCTGGAGCTTTGCTGCTGTAGCATTCGATGATTCTTGAACCGCACAGTGTGTGAGGTGAAATGTTAATAAGAAGTGGCAGGCCTAGGGGTATGAAATTCCCCAGTGAGCTTCCAGGAGCAGTTCCTTCATTTTTGTTTACTACATTAAACCGACGTTAAAAGTAAAAACAATTAGGTACTCAATAAAATTTGTCCGTGCAGCCGCCGTGGGCTTTATTAGACATAGTATTATCTATAGCTTAAATGCACTTTTACAATGTGGAAGGGTCGCCTAACGTTTGCTTTTTACTCAGTCGGTGCAAGGGGAGCTCTCCCAAGGGGGCGAAACAGAGTACACCCTGATCTGAATAGGTCATGCTTGGTAACATTCCTCAAACTCTTAATTAATTTAGGCTGGCTGGGAACAAATCCACTGTCTGAAGCCCTAATACACAAAACTATGCATGCCATTTTGACCTGAAATGGCTGATGTGCAAAGACTGTCCAAGTCTTATCCCCGACAGATACAATATTGTTGCATCTTGACAGCAGGGGATTCTTCTTTGTTAACCAGAAGCACGTTAAGCCAAATGTTGACCCTTGAAAGTTAATTGTAAATAAGGAGAGATTTCGAGAGTTGCATTAGATTTAAAAGCAAAAGTTATGTGTGTTGAATTTTATTTCTTTTTAGTAACTGTTAAGCTTTACAATTCCTGTCTTGCAGCGGGCTTCAGATTATCTCCTTAAAAATAATTGCAATTGAGTCAAAATTGGTATGCATTTATGCCTTTTTTTTAAAGCTGTAAAGCAGACTCCAAGCAATACTAACATCGCAGTCAGACAGCCTGTACACACAATGTGCAAGCATAGGGTTCTGCTGCTAAATTCGTGCAACACTGTTTTCTTTTGGCTTAACCGCTGTCAAAAAAGGAAATAAATCAGTGATGAGTTTGGCAAATGTGGCTTTTCCCTGTTCAGGATTCTTCAGAAGTTATATTACAGTGGCAGAAGGAGGCCATTTGGCCCATCGAGTCTGCACCGAATCTCTGATAAGGAAAGGTGATATAAACATGTAACGTTCCCGCAGAGCCAAGGAGCCACAAGTGTGCTTCGCAACCACCATTGTAATCTCACTTTTCCTCTCTCTCCAATTCCAACCCCCATCCCGGAACAAACCCTGAAAGCTGACGCCAGTGAGGTAGGCGTGCAACATTTGATGCCTTTGCCCATATGAGTTGCATTTGGAGGCATGATCGGCTTGTGCAGGGAATGTTGATGGGGCCTGAGGTCTAATTTCCATCAGTCCTGTGTTGTGTTGGTTCACGCATACATTCGGAACTTTAGCAAATTTCTCACCGGAAAAGAAATCCTAAGTCATCACTCTGTTAAACCCTATTTTTATTTTGCTTCGAGTTCCCACTTTGCCTGTTAGGTCAGGTAAACAAATTATTTTTCTGCGCATCTCAATACGTTTTGTTTGCATTTGGTTTTGAATGGGGACAAAAGAATGGATGGAGACCTGCATTGCTGGGATTCTCTGGGGTTTCCCGGACAGGTGGTAATGAATCCAGTCTGGGAGTGTGCCCACATCATACAAATAGTCTGGGACAGAAAGCATGTGGGAACTTCTCATTCCAGTGATGCAGATTACCCTCACTGTATACAGTACTTTTTTGATTTGATTTATTGTCACACGTATTAGTTACAGTGAAAAGTATTGTTTCTTGCGCTATACAGACAAAGCATGCCATACATAAAGGAAAGGAGAGAGTGCAGATTGTAGTGTTACAGTCATAGCCAGGGTATAGAGAGAGATCAAACGAATAGAGAGTTTATAAGAGTTCGAGTAGAGTTTTAAAAGCATAGAACGACAATAAAAGATAGCATTAGAGGATATGCGAGGCACAGCTCCAGAACCATCTTAAGTTCTCACTGGGCATCAAAGAGGAAAATGTAGCTGGGGGTCTTTTCAGATATCGGAACTTTGTCCAGAATCATCTTGATCCTCTAAAACAACATTTTAGCTAAAAATTTTCATTTGTTGGGTCATTGTCTGTGTGGAGTTTGCACATTTTCCCCATGTCTACGTGGGTTTCCTCCCGGTGCTCTGGTTTCTATGTCTACGTGGGTTTCCTCCCGGTGCTCTGGTTTCCTCCCACAGTCCAAACATGTGCGGGTTAGGTTGATTGGCCATGTTAAATTGACCCTAGTGTCGGGGGATTAGCAGGGTAAATATGTGGGGTTACAGGAATAGGGCCTGGGTGGGATTGTGGTCAGTGCAGACTCGATGGGACGAATGGTCTCCTTCTGCACTGTAGGGATTCTATGATTCCATGATTCTATGATTCCATGTAATGAAACTTATCAGTGCTTCATAGAGCCATGTTTGGAAATCTAAAGATACACTCGTTGGCATGGTGGCACAGTGGTTAGCACTGCTGTCTCACAGCACCAGGGAGCTGGGTTCGATTCCCAGCTTGGGTCACTGTCTGTGTAGAGCTTGCACATTACCCCCGTTTGTGCATGGGTTTCCTCCGGGTGCTCCGGTTTCACCCCACAGTCCAAAGATGAGCGGTTTGATGGATTGGCCATGCTAAAATTGTCCCTTAGTGTCTCGGGTAAATGCATGGGGTTATGGGCAGGATTGTGCTCGATGGGCCGAATGGCCTCCTTCTGCACTGTAGGATTCTCTGTAAAGCCAAAGTATGAGTTTCATTTTGGATTCAGCAAAAGAACTGAGCAAATGGTGAATGGTTTTCAGATTCAGTATTAATTTATAGCTGGGTTTAATCTTTAATGTCGTGTCACATCGCCATGAAGCTCCAGCTGTATAGAGAGCTCAGCGTTTCCATCACCAGTCCTATGGATAAAAAGTAATAAATGTTGGAAGGGTGTGATATCGATGGAGGCTACCATTGCTGTACTGAGCTTGCTGTAATATGTGTCGATCAGTAAAATGTCTTCCCCCGGGCTGTTGTACAAAATACGACTATTTCCATGGAGTGATAAACTGCCAGTAACATGCATGGATCTACTTTGTATACAAGCTACTTTTTTTCCCCCCAAATGTACTCCAGTTATTTACGTTTTCATGTCAAGAAATGCGTAATTAAACCCTTTTGATGGTGGAGTTTACAACAAAATGTTGATGACTATTATTACCTATTCATTTATTTTCAGTGGATTTTTACTCAGTAACCTACTATTGTGTCAAATAGTAGAAATCATAGAAACTCTACAGTGCTGAAGGAGGCCATTCAGCCCATCGAGCCTGCACCGACCACAATCCCACCCCAGGCCCTATCCCCACAACCCCACACATTTACCCTGCTAATCCCAGGACACCAAGGGGAAATTTAGCATGGCCAATCAACCTAACCCGCACATCTTTGGACTGTGGGAGGAAACTGGAGCACCCGCAGATACAGGGAGAATGTGCAAACTCTACGCAGACAGTGACCCAAGCCGGGAATTGAACCCGGATCACTGGAGCTGTGAGGCAGCAGTGCTAACCACTGTGGCACCGTGCCGTAGGTTTCAACAATTTTTATACCGCTCGGGAATTAGTTGTAAAAGATCAGTGGTTGCAATGAACCATGGATGAGGCCCCCAAAGGATGGCAGGCGAGAAATTCATAACCTTCAGTTGAAGTTAATGTGTGGACTAATTTGAGCAGACAATGTAGGGAATTGATAGAGAGTTTATAAAAGTCAGAGTAGAGTTTTAAAAGCATAGAAAGAGAGTAAAAGATAGAATTAAACCGTATGCTGAGCACAGCTCCCCACAGATGCTGAGATTTTCCAGCATTTTCTATTTCTGTTTCAGATTCCAGTATCCACAGTATTTTGCTTTTATCATAGGGAAATTCATACCTTTCTCATGGAAGAAAAAATGTCAGCGATACACATTAACATGTGGAAAACTAAAGACAGACGGTGGCACAGTGGTTAGCACTGCTGCCTCACAGTGCCAGGGACCCGGTTTCAATTCGCGGCTTGGGTCACTGTCTGTGCGGAGTCTGCGCGTTCTCCCTGTGTCTGCGTGGGTTTCCTCCGGGTGCTCCAGTTTCCTCCCACAGTCCGAAAGACGTGCTGGTTGGCCATACTAAATTCTCCCTCAGAGTACCCGAACAGGTGCTGGAGTGTGGCGACTAGGGGATTTTCACAGTAGCTCCATTGCAGCGTTAACGTAAGCCTTACTTGTGACTAATAAATAAACTTTACTTTACTTTAGGTTAATGTGTGGGGGATACTTGATATGATCCCCCAGTGCACCAACCTTTTTTCCTCTTTTCAAGTACTTTTTATTTCAAGAATTATTATTTTATATTTCCAGCATCTATTTTTAAAATTATTTCTTGTAATGAAAATTGCAGCTGAAATATTTCTCTGCTTGACTGAAATTTCCAAATCATCATAGTACATGGTCGCTTCTTTTCTGCTTGTTTTGTTATTTGTCAAAAAAAATGCAACATAATGCACTCTACGTGCAGTATCGGTCGCTGAGGGTGAAATTCACTTTGAGTAAATTTGTTCTAAGGCAGCAATTGACAAAGCACGTAGAGTGTTGAACCATCCAGTCAAAACAGTCATGTGCTAATGAAGCAGGTTATGCTCAAAGTTTAGTGCAGTCGGTCCTCACCTTGAGTACTGTATCCAGTCCGAGTCAGAGACATAAGGGAGGCATTCAAGGTCTGGATGCAGTTCAGAGAGACATGGGGCTGATTCCTAATGTTTGGGGCAGGCAGATGAGAGAATTTGCGTTTTTCAACTTGAAAGGACACAACTGAGAGGTAAAAACACACAGCATAGTAACCTTTTTGAAAAAGAGATCTGTAAACTTAAACTTAATTGCACAGGGGTCGTACAAATCACGGGTTTAAACTAGTTAAAGGCATATTTTGTCCTGATATCAGAAAGTTCTCAAGTCGAGTGAAAAATCAATGGAGTGAACTGTCAGATAAAGCAGTAGAGCAAAAACTCTTGGCATAATAAAAATTGGACAATGTGCTGTGGGGATGTCCTACTTCTGATGTTATTTCTCATTGGAGCTTAGAAAAATGAGCCACAAATGTACACCAAGAACAATGACAACACTGGGATGTTCATAGACTTGGTGCTGTTCCCCCATTCTTGGGATGTGAGCATCACTGACAAGGTCAGCATTTGTTGCCCATCCTTAATTGTCCTTGAGAAGATGGTGATGAGCCACCTTCTTGCATCGCTGCAGTCCATGTGGTGTAGGTACCGTACGCTCTGTTTGGGAGGGAGTTCCAAGATTTTGATCCCCTGACAGTGAAAGCTGCGATAGAGTTCCGAATCATGATGGCGAGTGGGGAGGTTTGGAGAGGAGCTTGCAGGTGATTGTGCTCCCATGTATCTTCTGCCCTTGTCTTTCTGGATGGTAGAGGTCGCAGGTTTGGGAGATGCTGTTGAAGAGTTGGAGTTTAAGAGCCGTGGGGTTATGCTGCAACTGTACAGGACCTTGGTGAGAACACATTTGGAATATTGTGTGCAGTTCTGGTCACCTCACTATAAGAAGGATGTGGAAGCGCTGGAAAGAGTGCAGAGGAGATTTACCAGGATGCTGCCTGGTTTGGAGGGTAGGTCATATGAGGAAAGGTTGAGGGAGCTAGGGCTGTTCTCTCTGGAGCGGAGGAGGCTGAGGGGAGACTTAATAGAGGTGTATAAAATGATGAAGGGGATAGATAGAGTGAACGTTCAAAGACTATTTCCTCGGGTGGATGGAGCTATTACAAGGGGGCATAACTGTAGGGTTCGTGGTGGGAGATACAGGACGGATATCAGAGGTAGGTTCTTTACGCAGAGAGTGGTTGGGGTGTGGAATGGACTGCCTGCAGTGATAGTGGAGTCAGACACTTTAGAAACATTTAAGCGGTTATTGGATAGGCACATGGAGCACACCAGGATGATAGGGAGTGGGATAGCTTGATCTTGGTTTCAGATAAAGCTCGGCACAACATCGTGGGCCGAAGGGCCTGTTCTGTGCTGTACTGTTCTATGTTCTATGTTCTAAGCTGTGGTGAGTTGTTGCAGGGCACCTTGTAAATGGTAACTGTGCATCCATGGTGGAGGGTGTGGTGGATGGGGCGCCAAGCCAGCTGCTTTGTCTTGGATGTTGTTGAGCTTCTTGTGTACTGTTGTAGCCGCACTCATCCAAGCAAGTGGAGAGTGTCCCATCGCACTCCTGACTGTGAACAGCCAGAAGGTGAGTTACTTGCCGCAGAATTCCTAGCCTCTGATCTGCTCTTGTAGCCATTGCTTTTATATGGCTGCCCCAGTAATAATTCACCGACGGTAACAAATCATTTTTTGAATTGGGGTGCTCTTTTAATTTGCTGGTGGGGCAGGCTCAATTAGATCCCGCCCTGCCAGCATGATGTTGTGGGACACGCCTATTATGGTGGCCACCAAGGACACGGGGTCTCATGAATTGATCTCCCCACCGGCTTCGCGAAATACAACTTTCCCTATTGAGTGGGAGCTCACCCCATGAGAGACGTGTGGTGGGATTTAAAACCCATGCTCACAGCCTGGACTGGGGGCAATGTAGGTCCAGTACACAAGTCTTGATTTGTTCTAAGTCACGGACACGGCCTTCCCTTGGCTTTAATAAAGCAGTGTTGCACTGGAAGACTGGTCTTGGCAAGGTTACCACATCGCCCTTCCACTTTTTTTCAAAGAGTTTAAAAATAGGACGGGAGGAGCCGGCAAAGCAGCCAGTGAGGGGCTCTCTGCTTTTCCTACCCAAGATGTGGAGATGTCGGCGTTGGACTGGAGTGGGCACAGTAAGAAGTCTCTCAACACCAGGTTAAAGTTCAACAGGTTTATTGCGAATTGCAAGCTTTCGGAGCACTGCTCCTTCCTCAGGTGAGTGGTGGAGGAGCCTAATGAAGGAGCAGCGCTCCGAAAGCTCGTGATTCCAAATAAACCTGTTGGACTTTAACCTGGTGTTGTGAGACTTCTTACTGTTTCCTCCCCAAGATAGCACTTTGAAAAACAATGGATAATTTCCACCCTAAATGTCAAGGGGCAATGGTGATAAGATTCACTCTTGTTGGAGATGGTGACAACTTCTGTATGAATGAACAAAGATGGGCTTATTGGCTTCCCTCATTTCTATATCTTGTGAATCCCTCTCACCCTGCCAAAGGATCCCATTGCAACCTTGGTTTAATTTTGTCCATGAGTATTTTTAGAGCGATGTTTTGATTACTATCCTATTTTTTTCCGTCAGAACTAAACCTGTTAAGTCATTTGCCAGCATGCACCCACAGGACTGAAAATAGTTTAGTTAGTGAATGCTTTTGACAACAATTGCCGCTCATTCTCAAAACCAAACTTCTGCTTACCTAATGCTCGAAAAATGTAAACCGTCCACCCCATTTAATTTGCAGGATTGCCTCCAGCAACACCTATGGCATCTCAATCAAGTAAATTAAACTCAGCAATGCTGTCAGAAACAACTCCCTTTGTGGGGAAACTTTATCAGGTCCAACGATGATAATGTCAAGAGTGGTGGTCGGGTTGCCGCACCATTTTGGGTCTGACCGTGAGCAGAGTAATTTTTGATATAGTTCAGCAATGTGACCGCAGTATCACTGTCTTGTCGTACAAACCTTTGACCATTTATTCTGTGGCAAGGGTTCAGTAAAAGCATTAAATGCACTGAGTGGGGCCTTCCCCAGTGATAGGAACAAATGACTAAAATCATAGTGCACCCGAGTACAATAAGAACCAAGCAGCCCACATTTGGGCCAAATTGACTGCAACACATATTGAGGCTGAGATCAGACCTAAATATACAGTTATGTTGAGGTAAGCTTATTATTCTTGTTCTTTTGTATTGGAACGCCAGATACACATGATGTAATTGGCTTTCTGCTGTGTGAAATGATGTATTTTCATAGAAGCATAGAATCCCTCCAGTGCAGAAGGAGGCCATTCGGCCCATCGAGCCTGGACCGACAACAATCCCACCCAGGCCCTATCCCCGTAACCCACGTATTTACCCTGCTAATCTCCCTAACACTAAGGGGCAATTTAGCATGGCCACTCAACCTAACCCGCACATCGTTGGAGTGTGGACTTGGATTTTGATAAATTAATAGCAGAGTTATAAGGAGAGGCTGGATAGACTGGGACTTTTTTTCCCTGGAGCGTAGGAGGCTTAGGGGCGATCTTATAGATGTCTATAAAATAATGAGGGGCATAGAGCAGATAGATAGTCAATATCTTTTCCCAAAGGTAGGGGAATCTAAAACTAGAAGGCGTGGGTTTAAGGTGAGAGGGGAGATAAACAAAAGGGTCCAGAGGGGAAATTGTTTCACAGAGGGTTGAGAGTGTCTGGAATGAGCTGTCTGAGATAGTAGTGGAGGCGGGTACAAGATTGTCTTTTAAAAAGCATTTAGACAGTTATATGGGTAAGATTGGTAGAGAGGTTTATGGGCCAAATGCGGGCAATTGGGGCTAGCTTAATGGTAAAAACCAGGCGGCATGGACAAGTTGAGCTGAAGGGCCTGTTTCCATGCTGTAAACCACTATGACTCTTAAGTAATTATATTCTGAATGCAAATAGGCTCTGCAGGGGAAAAGTAGAGGGATTTGGGGCAGTATTTCAGGTTGATCAGACTGTTTTGAAAAAAAAATGACTGGAATTTTATGTTTTATCTTGAGGTACCGTGTGCCGGCGCAGTATCATGCTCCATACAAGAGAAAGGGTAGTGTATTATTACTGAGATATTGTCTTTCAGGAGGGAATACAAATATGTTTTTTGTTTTAGGAATGCGTATTCATAAGAGTCAGTAGTGTACTGTTTTAGCTATTAAACAGTTACCCATAGTCCACAATGGACCATAGAAATTTCTCACTCCATTACAGAGAGGCAATTGGTTTTATAGCTTGAGGGGTGGCACTCTGCAAGCATGGGGGAAGGTCTGTAGACAGGCCTCCATGAACTACCACAGCTGCTATGGGGATCGAACCTGTGTTATTGGCATCTTCCTCCATCACACTCTAGCCACCTTGCCCCAACATTGATTACAATTGTGAAAAATGAGAGGGTAAATGGAAATTGGCTATCTCTAGTAGCACAAGATTAAACCGTAAGAGATTTAGAAGAGGAAGCAGGGGAAGCTTCTTCTCGCATAGTTGTGAGAAAGTGGAAATCACTATCGGGGTTAGTGACTGATGCAGCAATACTTAAGGTTTTGCATAATGGCACGGCAGTTAGCACTGCTCCCTCACAGCGCCAGGGACCCGGGTTCAATTCCCAGCTGGGGTCACTATCTTTGTGGAGTCTGCACATTCTCCCCCGTGTCTGCGTGTGTTTCCTCTGGGTGTTCCGGTTTCCCCTCTCAGTCTGAAAGACGTGCTGGTGAGGTGCATTGGCCATGCTAAATTCTCCTTCAGTGTACCCGAACAGGCTCCGGAGTGTGGTGACTGGAGGATTTTCACAGTAACTTCATTGCAGTGTTAATGCAAGCCTTCTTGTGACACTAATAAATTAACTTTTAGATTTGAATGAAGGGGACAGGATGGATAATTGTGACGTGAACGTTTTTACTTATGTGGAGGCTCAACAGCACTATGAATAGGTTGGGTCAAGTGGCTTGTTTGCATGTTGTCATTTCCCTGCAGTTCTGTGAAAATTGTGAAAAATAATCAATTCTGGCATGTCTGGGCCATATTTTAAGCCAACATTTACTATGACAAATATAAAACTCCAGATATTAGGGGTGGGATTTTATGGCCTCGCTCGTCCCGAAACCATAAAATCCCGCCCGAGGTCAACGGACCGTTCCACGGTCTGCCCCTCGCCCGCTCCGATTCCCATGGCGGGCAGGATGGTAAAATTCCTAGATCTCAGGGTTTCACCAAGTGCCAAAATGTAATCACATAACTGATGATAGATAATAAAACTTAGACAATACTTACCATGGTCGGCAGTACTGTGTGTCATAATTGTTTGACATATCTTCTTGATATTTTAATAGTAATTGTACAACTACTAAGATATATTATTAGCATTTTGAAGTCCCTTTTTGTTTGATTTTCCTCCTCCTCCCTATGCTGTGTTCACAGTTAGCCTAGACTTGGGGTGGCACAGTGGTTAGCACTGCTGCCTCTCAGCGCCAGGGACCCGGGTTCGGTTCTGGGCTTGGGCCACTGTCTGTGTGGAGTCTGCACATTCTCCCCATGTCTGCGTGGGTTTCCTCCGGGTGCTCGGGTTTCCCCCCACAGTCCTAAAGACGTGCTGGTTAGGAGCATTGGCCATGCTAAATTCTCCCTCAATGTACTCAAACAGGTGCCGGAGTGTGGTGATTGGGGGATTTTCACAGTAACTTCATTGCAGTGTTAATGTAAACCTTCTTGTGACATTAATAAATAAATAAGATGACAGGGCTGCAACTTGATACTTGGATTTTTGCAAGTGAGGATTTTGACCTATTCACTAAAAGATAAATCACAAGTCACCCAGACTGGAGTGACTTGCCATTTGTAATTTATTATGTTTTGTTGAAAGGTGTCTGGTATATGTCCAATGCATGGTTTGACTGAGATCAGAAATCTGCTGCTGAGGGGACAACATTGTATGAATATTCCACACTGGCTCTTCTAAATTGTTAACACTTTTGCTTGAGCCATGGCTTAGTGAAGTAAATTAATTTCTCATCGTGTTATTGAGCTTTGCGAGCAGGGGACGGTGGGGGTGAGGGGCGGGGGATAATTTCAGACCTGATCTTTTATATTGAGGGGTGCGCTACATTGGGCTTCAGTTCCCTGAGCTAGAAAGATGAACCAACTAAGGCCCCCATTTCCCAATCTCAATTCTGTGATGTGGCTGGAAAGTGCGTGTGTTGAGTCGTGTGAGTATATGATTGGATTTTGTCGGAGTGTTATCTGTGCTTGGGTGCCTTTCCAATGCAAGATCATTATGTTAAGGATGTAGCTGAGGACTGCCCTTGATGGTTGAACGGATGGCTAGTCAGAATCTGAGCTCAAAAGAAGGACTGGAGAGAAAGTTGGCAATGGATCTATTTTGATTTGATTATTGTCACATGTATTTGTATACAGTGAAAGTATTGTTTCTTGCATGCTATACAGACAAAGTATACTGTTATTAGAGAAGGAAAGGAGAGAGTGCAGAATGTAGTGTAACAATCATAGCTAGGATGTAGAGAAAGATCAACTTAGTGCGAAATAGGTCCATTCAAAAGTCTGATGGCTGCAGGGAAGCATCTGTTTTTGAGTTGGTTGGTACATGCCCTCAGACTTCTGTATCTTTTTCCCGATGGAAGAAGGTGGAAGAGAGTATTACCTGGGGTGCATGGGATCCTTGATTGTGCTGGCTGCTTTTCCAAGGCAGCGGGAAGTGTAGACAGTGTCAATGGATGGGAGACTGGTTTGAGTGATGGACAGGGCTTCGTCCACGACCCTTTGGAGTTTCTTGCGGTCTTAGACAGAGCAGGAGCCATACCAAGCTGTGATACAACTGGAAAGAATGCTTTCTATGGTGCATCTGTAGAAGTTGGTGAGAGTTGTAGCGGACATGCCAAATTTCCTTAGTCTTCTGAGAAAGTAGAGGCGTTGGTGGGCTTTCTTAACTATAGCGTCTGTATGGAGGGACCAGGACAGGTTGTTGGTGATCTGGACACCTAAAAACTTGAAGCTCTCGACCATTCATACTTCATCCTCATTGATGTAGACAAGGGCATGTTCTCCACTGCGCTTCCTGAAGTCGACGACAATCTCCTTCGTTTTGTTGACATTGAGGGAGAGGTTATGGTTGTCGCACCAATTCACCAGATTCTCTATCTCTTTCCTGTACTGTGCCTTGTCGTTTGAGATCCGATCCACAATGGTGGTGTCATCAGCAAATTTGAAAATCGAGGTGGAGGGGAATTTGGCCACACAGTTAGAAGTGTATAAGGAGTATAATAAGGGGCTGAGGACACAGCTGGTGTTGAGGGTGACCATGGAGGAAGTATTGTTGCCTATCCTTACTGACTGTGGTATGTGGGTTTGGAAGTTTAGAATCTAGTTGCAGAGGGAGGAGACGAGCCCCAGGCCACGAGGTTTGGAGATGAGCCTCGGAGGAATAATGGTGTTAAAGGCTGAGCTGTAGGGACCTCAGATTGGTGTAAAGAGAGGATAAAGATATCTGTGAATACCCCCGCCAGCTGATCCGCGCAGGATCTGAGTGCTCATCCAGATACCTCATGTGGGCCAATTGCTTTCTGCATGTTGACTTTTGAGAAGGACGCTCTGGCATCGGCAGTGGTGACCTCGGATACAGATTCGTCCGAGGCTTCCGGGATGGAGGGCGTGCTCTCGCTGACCTCTTGCTCAAAATGGGCATAGAATGTGTTGAGCTCATCGGGGAGGGGTGCATTGGAGCTGGCGATTTCACCTTGTAGCCTCAGACCTGGACCTTAGCAGGCAGTGGATATCCCTGATCATCCATGGTTTCTGGTTGGGAAACACGCGGATTTGCTTCTTTGGCGCACTGTCTTCGACACACTTAGTTGTCCTAACAGTAGTCTTGCTTTGTAGTTACTTGTACATTTGCTTGGCCCGTGTGACATTTTTGGTCTGTGTTCTGGAAACTTTGGCTTTGTGCCCACATCCTAAGAAATTGTAAGCTGGGAGACTCCTACAAATTCCTGTGGATGCCTGTCTTAATTTTATTGCCTAGGGAAATGGTGTGCCTTGGCTAAATAATTCAAATTGAAAAAATAGGATATAATCCAAATTGAGCTGGAGGCTGATTTGAGAGCACGTCCGCATTAAGGTTCTGAGATGTTGTACTGTAAGATGCTGAATATAGGCTCCAAAAATTCTGTTCTTCAGTCTGATAACTGATAGAATATTTGATTACAAATTTAATTAGTTAATGCAACTTAAATAAAGTCGATCATAATGACAATACTGCTTATAAACATGAACATTTTTCAGAATATTCACAAAATGCTTTATTAAGTGACTTTATCCACTGAGTAATTTTAATATTTGAAGTTGCTTGCTCAAATGTCAATTTGGGTGAATCCAGTTGATGTTTGAGCTAATTTGAATAAATGTAAATGTTAAAAGTGCCAAACAAAAAATTGCATTTTCTGATGGTGTTAACTTTTTATAACGATAGCCTAAACCGCCTTGTGCTATTTTCAATATTATCGAAGGAGAATCTAGTCAGGTATAACCTTTTTCCTTCAATCTTCATAAAGATGTTTTTGATACGTCTTGACACTCCATAACAGAAGATACAATCTGTATTGATGCTATCCCTTCAACTGAAGCTGTGTCATACTGAACGTTGTTAGTTCAATGGTTCAAGAAGACAACTCGCCACCATCATTTAAAAGACAATTCGGAATGGGCAATAAATGCTGGCCTAGCCAGCGAGGCTCTCGAATTAATAAAAAAAGATTCTCCTTTCTTTCCCTCTTCAAATTCATCTATTTCTTGAGACCAGTCCCTTGCTCGCTTGAATCCATTCCAACTTTTGATCACCCAACTTGCTTTATGTTTGTTGTGATTTCTGTTGAGCCCAATAATTTTAAAAGAGCAATTCAGACTTGCAGAGAACAGGTGAAAGGTTGAGAGGGATTTCCCGACCCCTTTGCGGCGTATTTCAGGGAGGCAGGAGGCAGTGCGCTTCTCGCTGGCGCAGGATCTTATGATCCCGTCGTTGTCAATGGGAGTTTAAAAAAATTCATTTATGGGACATGGGCGACGGTGGCTGGCCACCATTTATTGCCCATCCCTTGTTGCCCTTGAGAAGGTGATGGTGAGCTGCCTTTTTGAATCGCTGCAGCCCACGTGCTGTGGGTTGACCCACAATGCCGTTAGGGAGAGAATTCCAGGATTTTGACCCAGCGACTGTGAAGGAACGGCGATATATTTCCAAGTCGGGACAGTGAGTGGCTTGGAAGGGAACTTGCAGGCGGTGGTGTTCTCATTTATCTGCTGCCCTTGTCCTTCTAGATGGAAGTGGTCATGGGTTTGGAAGGTGCTGTCTAAGGATCTTTGGTGAATTGTTGCAGTGCATCTTGTAGATAGTACACACTGCTGCTACTGAGCATCGGTGGTATGGAGCATGGATGTTTGTAAATGTTGTGCCAATCAAGTGGGCTGCTTTGTCCTGGATGGTGTCGAGCTTCTTGAGTGTTGCTGGAGCTGCACCCATCCAGGCAAGTGGGGAGTATTCCATCACACCCCTGACTTTGCACCTCTTGCCACCGGGAACCCATAGCGGGGGAATGAAAATCCTGTCCATGGATTCAACTACCACATGCACGCTGTCCATCACCCCACTTGCGTCTCTTCCCACTATCTTTGTATTGTCAGAATACTATTCTAACATACAATGTTGAATGAACCACAAGCTCCTCCTGCTAAACGTCACTGACTGAAGCTGTTTTTTTCGCTTCCTCCATATCACCGCCACTGACTATGTCTCACATCCTGTCTCAAGTTGAATGAGTCTGTTTACACCCTCAATATCCTATTTGACCACATGCTAAGCTTCTGACCCCAAAATGATAAATACCTTGACTTATGTAATGTTGCCTGTCTCTGCCCCTTCCTTAGTCCACCTGCTTTAGCTTCATCTATGCCATTGTCGCCTCCAGATACAAATATATTTACTGCCTCCCTGGCTAACAGGCCCTCAGCCATCCCCCACCTCCCTCTGAACCATCAATTCATCCAAAGACCTGCTGCTCATTTCATATCCCATCCAGAGTTCAGCTCATCTGCCAACTGTATCCTTGCTAACCTCGACTGACACCTGGCTCACACTGCTTCCAATTTAAAATGTTCATCTTTGTGCATCAATCCCTTCATGCGCTCGCCCTGTCTCTCTGACCATTTTCACATTTACAACCATCTGAGCACTCCGCATTTTGCCAACTCTGGCCTTTAGGTGGGCTTTCAGTCGACTAGACACCATTGTCTGGAATTCCCTGGCTAAACCCCTTCAACTATCTACTCTTCTCATTTAAGTCCGTCTAGAAAACCCCTCCTTTGACCAAGCTTTTGGTCATTCCTCCTAATTTCTCTTTCTTGGCCCAGTGTCCATTTTGACCTGATTTCCCCGGTGTGAAGTGCCTGAGTCTGTTTTTCCTACTGTGCAACTACAAGTTATTGTACAGCATTTGATGCAGCCTTCTTCATCTTGCTAATGAGATGCAGAAAAACTTAAAGAAAGACATTGAAATGACCGTAGAAGTTTGATGAAAGAAAACTTTGAATTTGCACTCTAATATTTAGATTTTGGTTAGATATTTTTGAAGTCAATGTTGCATTGATACAATTGGTGGTCGGACGGTACTTTGGTGCTTATGAAACACCAAAGTACTTGTGTTAACTTGTGCACTCGTTTTGACATTTGGCTACCATGGTTTTGATTGGTAAACTACTGGCCGCATAGTGGTTAGCACTGCTGCCTCACAGTGCCATGGACCTGGGTTCGATTCCTGGCTTGGGTCAGTGTCTGTGCGGAGTCTGCACATTCTCCCCGTGTCTGCGTGAGTTTCCTCCGTCTCCGGTTTCCTCCCACAATCCGAAAGATGTGCTGTTTAGGTGCATTGGCCATGCTAAATTCTCCCTCAGTGTGCCCGAACAGGCGCCGGAGTGTGGCGACTAGGGGGATTTTCACAGTAGCTTCATTGCGGTGTCAATGTAAGTTGACTTGTGACACTAATAAATAAACTTTTTAGAAAAAAACCTGCTAATAATCACGAATGAGGTTGGACTCTTGGGTCATGGTGGAATAAGAAGTTGAGGTAGTGTGAATATTATAAACTGTAACTATATTGAAAATTAATCTTGAAGTTGTCTCAAATATGATGATGCTAAATATGATCAAATTCGTGTCATATGATTAGCTCTATATATCACTATGCAAATATGGGTCGGAATTTTCCAGCTATTCCTGCCAGCGGGATCTTCCAGTCCAACCGACGGTTAACCCTCGCCGCAGGTTTCCCAGCGGCAAGGGGTGCATATAATGGGAAATTCTGTTGACAGCGGCAGGACTGGAAGATCCCACCGCCAACCAATGGCGGACCGCCTCCACCACCACGAAATGCGTGCCAGGAGCTGCGGAAAATCCCACTGTAGTATCACAATGAATCAAACTGCTTTCAAAATAAACTCTCCAATCTACTTCCCCTCCCCTGCCTTGTGGTGGTTGGGGGTGGGAAAGGAATGCATACAGTTCAAAACTAGACAGAAGAGTTTTTGAACTGACTCATGAGGAGGTAGAAACCAAGACATCAAAAATTACTTTCAGTCAGTCACTTTTTTCTGACTTCTTTCTGTGTCTCATGAAATGGAGGCTTTAATTTTGAATGTTCCTCCACATTTTGACCTTAAGTTTAAAAACAAATCTTAGAACTCGAGCCATGAGCCTAATTTTGCCCTCCCCTCTCCTAATCTTGCTTTCTGTCTGGTTGTAGACTTTGTAAAAAGGTGGCGACTTAAAGTGCACTGACCTTAATATGCGTGGTGCAACATGCATTCATAATATCAGGTCTATATTTACTTTTGCAAATCATCAATCCCGTTACTGGAAAATCTTGCAGGTTATGTGCATGTTTCCATGAACTGGTCAATGAATGTGCAAAATACAAATTGTCTGCAGCTGCTTCCTTGACCTATTTACTGGATTATAAATTGAAACATTTTCAATGTACAACCTTACTGTTTAGATTGTGAGTTATAATAACTGTGTGCATGTTTTAGCAAGAAATAATCCTAAATTATTTAAGTGAAAGCAGCGAGGATAGAACAAATTTTTCACTTAATTTTGTTGTCAGACATTGAAAATCAAGACCTTGAAATCGCTCTTGTTGGTTATTGATTTAGTTTTGTCACATGTATTGGGATACAGTGAAAAGTATTGTTTCTTGCACCCTATACAGACAAACATACACAGAGTTAATAGAGATCAACTCACTGCATTCATAGAGTACATAAAGTTTATTTATTAGTGTCACAAGTAGGCACACATTAACACTGCAATGAAGTTACTGTGAAAATTCCCGAGTCACCACGCTCCGGCATCTGGTTCAGGTACACTGAGGGAGAAATCAGCATGGCCAACACATGGAGAGTTACAGAACAAAGAGATCTAGGGGTACTTGTTCATAGCTCCTTGCAATGGAGTCACAGGTGGACAGAGTGGTGAAGAAGTCATTCGGTATGCTTGGTTTCATCGGTCAGAACATTGAATACAGGGGTTGCGACGTCTTGTTGAAGTTGTACAAGACATTGGTAAGGCCACACTTGGAATACTGTGTGCAATCCTGGTCACCCTAGTATAGAAAGGATGTTATTAAACTAGAAAGAGTGCAGAAAAGATTTACTAGGATGCTACCGGGACTTGATGGATTGAGTTATAAGGAGAGGCTGAATAGACTGGGACTTTTTTCTCTGGAGCGTAGGAGGCTGAGGGGTGACCTTATAGAGGTCTATAAAATAATGAGGGGCATAGACAAGGTAGATAGTCAATATCTTTTCCCAAAGGTAGGGGAGTCTAAAACTAGAGGGCATAGGTTTTAGGTGAGAGGGGAGAGATACAAAAGTGTCCAGAGGGGCAATTTTTTCACACAGAGGATGGTGAGTGTCTGGAACAAGCTGCCAGAGGTAGTAGTAGAGGCGGGTACCATTTTATCTTTTAAAAAGCATTTAGATAGTTACATGGGTACGATGGGTATAGAGAGATATGGGCCAAATGTGGGCAATTGGGATTAGTTTAGAGGTTTAAAAAAAAGTGCAGCATGGACAAGTTGGGCCGAAGGGCCTGTTTCCATGCTGTAAACCTCTATCACTGTATGACCTAACCAGGACATCTTTCAGACTGTGGGAGGAAACCGGAGCACCCGGAGGAAGTCCACGCTGACACTGGGAGAACGTGCAGACTGCGCACAGAAAGTGACCCAAGCCGGGAATCGAACCGGGGTTCCTGGTGCTGTAAGGCAGCAGTGCGAACCACTGTGCCACCATGCTGTCCACATAGGGGAGAAGGATAGGAGAGGGTGCAAAATATAGTGTTACAGTCATAGCTAGGGTGTAGATCAGCTTAATATATGGTGTGTGTGTGTGTGTGTATGCATGCATCGTGAAGTGAGGAGAACAGTTTTACTGCGTTTTGCTCCATTTTTATGGGATATAGGTGTAATGTCACTACCGAATGGTTAATTATTGCGGCGTAATCCCTGCATCCTGATGTTATTTCAGTGATCAAGTCACAGAATTCATTTCCCTTCATATGAATGAATCAAACATCAAAGACTGAGTGTTGCCTGCCAGCCATTGTTCCCGTTGACAGTGGTTTACACAGATGCGTGAGTGAAGCTCAGAAACAGGACGATATGTCCTTCCAAGATGGCGCCGGAGTGAGGCGACTTCTTGCAAGCTGTGCCCAGCATACCTTCTAATTCTATCTTTTACTCTCGTTCTATGCTTACATTCTGCACTCTCTCGTTCCCTTGTCTATGAACGGTATGTTTTGTCTGTATAGCGCGCAAGAAGCAATACTTTTCACTGTGTGTTAATACATGTGACAACAATAAATCAAATCAAATTGAAGATATGTGATTATGGTGGGACAGTTGGTCAGCACCCCTAAACTGGGAAAGACAAAGACCTCCCATCATTATTGCTGTTGATTGCTGCCTTCTTGAAAGCATGCACTTACGGTTAATAGGGTAAGATGGAACTGGACTTAACTGCCATGTGCAGCATGGTCAGCGAGAGAGTTGGATATATTCCTGGGTGTTTGACACCGTTGACTATAGCATGCCAGTTTGCGAACATTGTTGTGTTTTCAGTATAAAGATTGGGTCCCTTTTGCTTCTGGTGTTGTGCGAGCAGTTGCTGTGCAAGAGACTCGGAAAAGCGGGTGACCGTATGTGAGCAGGCAAAGAAAGTACTTGGGCAAGAAGTACAAATGGAGAATGCACTTTTCTCCTGAATTGCAGACAGCAATGCCTGGCTGTGATGTGGAGATGCCGGCGTTGGACTGGGGTGGGCATAGTAAGAAGTCTCACAATACCATTCACAAGCTTTCGGAGCGCTCCTCCTTCATCACCTGATGAAGGAGCAGCGCTCTGAAAGCTCGTGATTCCAAATAAACCTGTTGGACTTTAACCCGGTGTTGTGAGACTTCTAGCAATGCCTGGGGTGGGGGTTTGGGGCAGGGGGGATTCACCTGCCATGCAGGTGAAGATTGACTAGCAGTCTTGGGAGTGGTGACAATCCTACTGAAGGGTTAATTAATCTGTGACTGGCTCACACACAAAGAATATTCACTTTGATGATGGAGGAAGGGGAAGATCGCTGTTTCTTGTGACTCAATGTTTAAAGAGGAAATTATTGCCAAGGGATGAAGGAAATAATCAATTTTAATTTCTAAGTTTGGTGTTACTGGTGCATAGGTAAACCTTGTTGAGATTAAATTGGTGCACACAGGCAACGTCAACAACTTGCTTTAATGTAGTGTTTTTAATACGGTGAAGTGTTCCGAGATGTTTCACAGGAGAGTTATCAATTAAAATCTGACGCCATGCCATATGAAGAATAAGATAGATGACCTGACACTTGCCAAGAAGGTCGTTTTTAAACAATGACTTAAAGGAGGAGAGAGTGGTGAAGAGATGGAGTCGTTTAGGGAGCAAATTTCAGAGCTTAGTGGAGACCTAGGAAGCTGAAGACTTGGCCACCAATAGTGCAGGGGAGGAAATTGGGAATGTGCAAGATGACAGCATTGGAGGAGTGCAGAGATCAGAAGGTTGTGGGGCTGGCGGAGGTTACAGAGATGGGGCATGCACACATGTGCTCACATATACGCATATGGGCTCGCACACACGTTCACAGGGACACATATGCACACGGACACATACACACAGGCTCACATGTACACATACACATGGGCGCACAAGTGCTCACATGTACACAGATGTACACGGGTGTGCATAGATGCTCACATGTACATATGCACACGGGCAAGCACACACGTGCTCACATACACATACACTCACGGTAGAAAGTAAAAATGATTAGAGACTCCAAGAGACTTCTCTTTCAGTTAATCTCAGCAGGAACAAGCTGAACTCAATACTAAATAGTCAGCCTCAGAGTGAACACAGTGAAAGTGGCCGAGTATGCTAGCATGTGTTGAAGGAAAACCCCCACCCTTCTGTCCCAATCTTTTTCCTGCAAGCCAGTGTGCTACTTAGTTAGCTCATTTCTGAACTTTTATTTTTAGATTTGCACCACAAAAACATAAACTCTTAACTGATTTAAATCCGGGAAACGTCTGGATTATCCAGGAGGTTTGGCAATCTTATTTACTGCCGGGACAAGAATTTACGGTCACTTAGGTTAGGAGTTGCAGAGCTGCTAAAGTTTAAAGTTTATTTTATTAGTGTCACAAGTCGGCTTACATTAACGCCGCAATGAAGTTACTGTGAAAATCCCCTAGCCGCCACACTCCAGCGCCTGTGCGGGTACACTGAGGGAGAATTTAGCATGGCCAGTGTACCTCACCGGCATGTCTTTTGGACTGTGGGAGGAAACCGGAGCACCCGGAGGAAACCCACGCAGACGCGGGGAGAACATGCAAACTCGGCACAAGCAGTGACCCAAGCCGAGAATTGAACCCTGGCGCGGCGAGACAACAGTGCTAACCACTACGATAACCAGCCTGTGACTGAGCATGAGTCAGCATGTTCATGGGAAAAGGGAGATAACTGGGGAAAATGTGTAAAATTAAAAACAAAAATCAAATACTTTGGAAGTGTATGATTTAAGAACATCAGATGATCCATGAGATTTAATTACAACGTGTCAACTCCCTCCCAGTTAGTTTTTTGTTCTCTACGTAATAGATACAGGAACTGCTCACAGGAATAAGGAAAGAAAGCTGCTAGGCCTCCGCTCCTGCTCTCTTTGTGTCACGTTTTTGCTCCATGGTGTACTGTAGAAGCTTCACTGTAGCGTAAAGCCTGTTATAACACAAAGCATTTTGCTGCTGAGGACTGTATTTTAATGAAGTGGAACGCGTACGTCGAGCCCTCTGCACAAAACTTTTTTTTAAAAAAAATGTTATTTTACAGACAGCCCCCACGAGGACATGTATATAATTAGATCTGATTTGGTTGGAGCGCCTCGTCAGATTGAATAAAAATGCTAATGTGTGCCAGAGTCTTCTCGAGTTTATTTTTGTTTGGAGGGATACCGCAGCAGCAGCAGCAGCATCCTGCACCAGAGAAGTATGTGTGTGGTGTGGGGGAAGCACTGCAGCTGGTTTCTGTATCAAAGCCAAAACTCTGTGACAACACAAGCTGGACTAATTTCATGGCAAAAGCCTGTTAATTGTACAGCGCTGATTGCTGTCACATATATTACATTCAGATGAAAAGGACCCTAACCGACACGGGACTGGTTAGTTGTGTTGTCAGCCATTAAACGTCAGATCACTACATTTTCAAGTTAGGTTGATCCAGAGTGATTCGAAAGCACTGTACATGTCTGGAGTGGGGATAATGGCCCTTTTGTTGACCTATTTTTTTTCGAAAATAAAAACTGTGTTTGTAGCCTTTATGGTTCTATTTTAATTTCCTTGAAAAACCTCACTGTACTGGTAAACCACTCGTATGTTTGTACCCTCTGGTGTGTTTCCCTCTCTCAATTTCCTGCAGTGCAAGGTCAGACAAATGCTACTGAGCATTGGGTGCTCCATATCAACAGTGTCCCTAAGAACTGCTGATTTGTAAATATAATTAATGGAACATTCTTTCGAGGCAATTTTACATTGTGTTTTTCTGGTTCAGATTGCATGTAAACCACACTTGTCTGCTGACTTTCCAACATTTATATTACTGCAATGAGCTCCCTTAATCTTGTTGCAGAACCCTAGACCATGATTCTAGTGTTGGGATAAAAGACTTGGGGTGGATTTTTCCATTAGTGCGGTGCCGGTTGACTCTGGCGGTGTCTTTCCCGCTGGCCAGAATGGTGGAATCCCGCGCCAGATTCTGTGCTGCGAACCTCATGAATTACGCGCAGGCGGGTTCTCCTCTGAATCTCCTGTCGGGGCCAGCAGCTGATTTGCTTGCCAGCCCTCACTCAGTTGGCGAGTTTGAAGGTCCCGGCACCATATTTAAACACCAGTCCAGCACACTCATATCACTCTCTCCAGCCCAGCAGTCGTCACCAGACCATGCAGGATGTCAGCAACCCAGAGGAAGTAGCCTCAAGAAGACGGGCAGAAATTTCCCATCCCACCCGCCACGGAAATTGTAGTGGGTGGGACACGCTCCATGGAAAGGTCCGATGACCCTGGGCGGCACAGTGGTTAGCACTGCTGCCTCACAGCTCCAGCGACCTGGGTTCGATTCCCGGCTTGGGTCACTGTGTGGAGTTTGCACATTCTTCCTGTGTCTGCGTGGGTTTCCTCCGGGTGCTCCGGTTTCCTCCCACAGTCCAAATATGTGCGAGTTAGGTTGATTGGCCTGCTAAATTGCCCCTTAGTGTCCCCTGTTGCATAGGTTAGAGGGATCAGCGGGGTAAATATGTGGGGTTACGGGGATAGGCCCTGGGTGGAATTGTTGTCGGTGCAGACTCAATGGGCCAAATGGCCTCCATCTGTACTGTTGGCATTCTATGAGGGATTCTCTGACCTCGGGTGAGATTTTCCGCTCTTGGGGTGAACGTGGCTGGAAAATCCCACCCGAAGTCTGTGTTATTCGATTCAATCAGCCCCTCTCCCTGATTTCCCCCTCCCGAGCCCATCACTTGCGATGCGACCATGCCTCACTTGTATCCTTATCTACCACATTTGGAGTCTTTGTGCATCTCCTTCCGGTAAACGCCGCGATATTCCTTCGATCCCCTTGTTTGTGAGCTTTTCATGCAACCTTGTCGGGGTCCAGCTTTCCCCCCGCCAGGTCTTCCCTCTGCCTGCCAATGTTTGTTTTCTTTATCCACCTCCTTGCCTCTCTGCCTTCACCTTTCCCCTCCCCCTTGCACAGCTCTCCCTCCACATTGCCCCTATGTCAACATCAAGCCAAACCCCTGCCATCTGAACAATTCAGGCCTAGAAGTTGCTAGGTTACTCACTGATTATGTTCTGAGTTCGACTTAATTTAATTCCAGTTCTGGGAGAGAGATGGTGACATAGCAGTAGAATCATTGGTCTAGTAATCCAGATGCCCAGGCTAATGCTGTGGGGACACGGGTTCAAATCCCACTATGGCAGCTGGTGGAATTTAAATTCAATTAATAAATCTGGAAGTGAAAGCTAGTCTCAGTAATGGGGACTATGAAACTGTCAATGATTGTTGTTCTCTGGTGTCCTTTAGGGAAGGAAATCTGCCATCTTTACCTGGTTTTACCTACATGTGACAATGAAGTTGACTCTGAACTATCTTCACTCAGTTCAAGGATAATTAAAGATGGACAAAGATTGCTGCCTTTGTCAGCGACTACCATATCCTGCTGAAAGAATTTTAAAAAGTCAGTGTTCACTTATCGTGTTCATTGATTAGCAATAAGTAATATTACCCCCCTCGTCCCAGCCCAGAGGAATAAGGCTAATTGTTGTAAGATTTAGGTATTCACTGTGGAACTTTCATGGCCCCGATGTATATAGCAACAGAGCTACCAGGAACACTATTTGAGACATGAAAACAATTCTTGATCAGCAGTCGGAATTAATTTTCTGCCCATTTTCTTCTTCCTGACTACCAGTTGCCCGCTCTTGTTGGGATGTGACTTCACGATTGTGATTATAAACATAGAAACTAGAAGCAGGAGTAGGCCACTCGGCCCATCAAACCTGCTCCGCCGTTCATTTTGATCATGGCTGATCATCAAATTCAATATCCTGATTCCCCCCCTTCCCCCCAATCCCTTGATCCCTTTAGCCCCAAGAGCAATATCTAATTTCTTTTTGAAATCAGACAACGTTTTGGCCTCAACTACTTTCTGTGGGAGTGAATTCCACACATTCACCACCCTCTGGGTGAAGAAATTTCTCCTCACCTCAATTCTAAAAGGTTTACCCCTTATTCTCAAACTATGACCCCTAGTTCTGGACTGCCCCGCCATTGGCAACATTCTTTCTGAATCTACCCTGTCCAGTACTGCAAGTACCATTCACTAGCATCAGCCTGGGCAGTGAGTGCTCATAGCATAGCATGTTTGATGGGGAAGAAACTGTGGTGGAATCAATCCTGTTTTGGACATCAAGGTCAGCTGGAGTCATAGTGAACAACGGGGCGAACCTCAGCTGATTTCCCTTCCCCTCTTCCAGTCTATCCCAGGGGAGCTGATTGCAATGCCCCAGCTTTGCCCTGCTTGAGGTTCACTGGTACACAACTGGCCAGTGGGGAAAAGAAAAAGCAATATACTGCGAACAGTATGCGCACACACACGATCAGTAATAGAAGCAGAAACTGCTGCTGGAAACACTCAGCAGATTGTGCAGCAGCAGGCAAGGCAAGCATTTCAGATCCATGACCTTTCAGTGGAACTGCCTAACTTGCCGAATATTTCTGTCATTTTCTGCTTTTGCTTAATGCCATTGGAGAAATGGTTTTAAGCTTTTAGAAGTGGCCTAAAATTCTAAGATCTATTTTCCACTTTGTGTTCCTGATGTGGAGTTTTGAGTGCCAGAAGCGCACATTGGAAATCTAGGGCCACGCAGGATTTTCATAGAATCATAGGATCCTACAGTGCAGAAGGAGGCTATTCGGCCCATTGAGTCTGCACCGACCACCATCCCGCCCAGGCCTTATCCCCATGTTCCCATGCATTTACCCTAGCTAGTTCCCCTGACACTAAGGGGCAATTTAGCATTGCTAATCCACCTAACCCGCATATCTTTGGACTGTGGGAGGAAACCAGAGCACCCGGATGAAACCCACGCAGACAGGGGGAGAGCGTGCAAACTCCACGCAGACAGTGAACCGAGCCGGGAATCGAACCCGGGTCCCTGACGCTGTGAGGCATCAGTGCCAGCCACCGTGCCACCCTGATGTCCTTTTATTTTAATGGACAGGAAATTCTGCCTTTTACGCTGACCTCCATGTCTGAATTTGCAGAATGTGTGATACGACATTCAAAAATAAGTTATTTTTGCGTCGTCCCGTTGATAGAGGATTCTCAAAGCAAATGGTTTAACTTTTGGTAACATAGCCAGAGTGTAATTAATAATGGACTTGTTCAGCAGATAGAGTAACCGTAGTCCAGGAGGTCGTTATTGGGTTGTAAAATAAGTACTTGCATAACTCCGCAAGGTTATCACACAATAGAAGAGTTATAGTGAAAACAAAGGGGAACCTTATGATTAAAATCCCAAGGTTGTGTTTATAGCCGGCAAGACACTCCCTGTTATTTGCCAGGTTTGCTGGTTACGATCTTACACTCCCACCAGAAAACTCTGTCGCCTCCTGAATATATTTTCATCGCGCTGCTCTACTGTTTGGCTTTAAACAGTGACAGGAAGAAGGAGGTGTACAGTCATGGTGAAAAAATCCTGTCTTGTATTATCAAGCTGTGAGGCCTGGCAATTGATACTCCAGAACACATCATAAGGGGACTGCCAATGCAAAAGTGGGATCGCCCTTTTCTGCTGTTCTTTAGTCTCAATAGAAGCGGTGATTTCAACAGGATTATCGAATTCTTACCCCTCCCCCTTTTAAAAAAAAAAATAGGTTTAGTCTCTTGAAACCGGCATGTGGAAGTGTGTGATCCTCTCTGGTGTTTCACCACAGTTTTAATCCAGTGTTGAATGTGTATAAACAATGCATCAAAACCGACTCCCAGAAAAAGACAACCTTTGAACTGCACGAGCAGCAGAGGGGCACCGTTGTGGTGACATGATATAATTCACTGACATCTGCGCCCATGCCCCTTGACGGCTTGGATTCTGAGCTGTTGAATCTGCCGCAAACTACTTCGCTGGAGTAACCAAGACATCTGTCACAGCACAAGGGTCAAAGCAGAGTAAGCTTTTATTTGCAGAACTGAAACTTATACCCTCAGCATGCTGCCAGCATCATACCATGAATTTCTGTGAAGCCAATTCGAAAAAGTGCAACATAATACCCAACACTGTTCCATACTCAACAATACTGTTCAATACTGTTCCATACTGTTCAACAATACTGTTCCATACTCAACCATACTGTTCCATACTCAACAATACTGTTCAACAATACTGTTCCATACTCCAATACTGTTCCATACTGTTCCATACTGTTCCATACTGTTCAACAATACTGTTCCATACTTCAATACTGTTCCATACTCCAATACTGTTCCATACTGTTCCATACTGTTCAATAATACTGTTCCATACTCCAATACCGTTCAATACTGTTCCATACTGCTCAACAATACTGTTCCATACTCCAATACTGTTCCATACTCCAATACTGTTCCATACTCCAATACTGTTCCATACTCCAATACTGTTCCGTACTGTTCAATACTGTTTCATACTGTTCAACAATACTGTTCCATACTCCAATACTGTTCCATACTGTTCAATACTGTTCCATACTGTTCAATAATACTGTTCCATACTCCAATACTGTTCCATACTGTTCCATACTGTTCAACAATACTGTTCCATACTCCAATACTGTTCCATACTCCAATACTGTTCCATACTCCAATACTGTTCAATACTGTTCAATAATACTGTTCCATACTGTTCAATAATACTGTTCCATACTGTTCCATACTGCTCAACAATACTGTTCCATACTCCAATACTGCTCAACAATACTGTTCCATACTCCAATACTGTTCCATACTCCAATACTGTTCCATACTGTTCAACAATACTGTTCCATACTCAACGATACTGTTCTAAAAAGAGGACTTGCACCATTTTCTTTCAGCTATATTTTATATTATACATACTTGCAGTGTATTAGAATCATAGAATCCTTGCAGCGCAGAAGGAGGCCATTTGGCCCATCGAGTCTGCACCGACAATAATCCCACCCAGGCTCTATACTCGTAATCCCACATATTTACCCTGCTAATCCCCCTGACACTAAGGGACAATTTAGCATGGCCAATCAACCTAACCCACACATCTTTGGAGTGTGGGAGGAAACCGGAGCACCTGGAGGAAACCCACGCAGACACATTGGGTGGGCTTTTCCGGCCTCACTCGCCTCGAAACTGGAAAATCAGGCCCAAAGTCGAAGGACCTTTCCATGGTCCGCCCCTCACCCGCTCTGATTCCTGTGGCGGGCAGGACTGTAAGATTCACCCCAGGGAGAACGTGCAGACTCCACACAGACAGTGACCCAAGGCCAGAATTGAACCTGGGTCCCTGGCGCTGTGAGGCCTCAGTGCTGACCACTGTGCCACCGTGCTGCCAATGTTCTTTGTGCTCACTACCAGCACTAACCACCGTTCCACCATATTCTTGGAGAATTATTGCAATATTCCTGGTTGTAGCCAGCATTAAATTGTCTTCGTGCCTCACAGCATCAGGGACCCGAGTTCAATTTCCAACTTGGGTCACTGTGCGGAGGCTGCACGTTCTCCCCGTGTCTGCGTGGGTTTCCTCCAGGTACTCCGGTTTCCTCCCACAGTCCAAAAGACGTGCTGGTTAGGTGTGTTGGCCATGCTAAATTCTCCCCCAGTGTACCTGAACTGGCTCCGGAGTGTGGCGACTGGGGGATTTTCATTGTAATTTCATTGCAGTGTTAATGTAAGCCTACTTGTGACACTAATAAATAAAGTTAAACTTAAAAAAACCTCTAAACTTAAAACTTAAACTTATTTGTCCTATCCTTTTCCATGAATCTTCACTTACCCCTCCTGGTGATAGCAGTTTAGTAAGAAGTCTCACAACACCAGGTTAAAGTCCAACAGGTTTATTTGATAGCACAAGCATTCGGAGCGCTGCTCCTTCATCAGGTGAGTGGGAGTTCAGTTCACAACAGGGCATATAAAGACACAAACTCAGTTTACAAGATAATGGTTGGAATGCGAGTCTTTACAGGTAATCAAGTCTTAAAGGTACAGACAATGTGAGTTTATGTCAATGGGTAACAGCAGCCTGGGAGTTTTAGAAAAGGCCAAATCATATTTCTTTGAAATGCATCGAAGTACTTCAGAGAATTAATACCTTTGAAGTGGATTGGATGTTATGAAGTGCAAAACTGGATTTCTCATATGTTCACTCTTCATGTGTGTATTGGCAATCTATTTAATCATGGGGGAAATTGAGGCCGGACTTGTTCTTGCTTGACAGACCTCTCCATGGTTTTGTTCCACCACATCGTTTTAACCACTTGTTTTCTTACCAGCCTCCATGATTCCTCTGGTCCTCCAGTCCTGGCCTCCTGCGCGTCTCCATCATTTTATTTATTCCACCATTGGTTGCTAAGCCTTCCTGTTCTCAGGCCCCAAGGCCTGGAATTCCCTTCCTGAATCCTACTTGCTCCTTACCCTCCTCCTTTAAACCACTGCTTAAAACCTAGCTCTTTAACTGAGGTTTAAGTTGCCTGCTCCAATATTTTACGGGGCTTGATGTCAAATTGTGTTTGCTAACTCCTCTCTGCACTGCATTGACATTTTCCTATATTAAAAGTTTTACATGAAAGCATGATGAATGTACTTGGATTCGGGATCAAGACTTTGAACCCTCACTGTTTCTTCTTTCCCTTCTATCCTTTCTAGTTCAGGGACTTTTCAGACAGCGTAGATTACCGCTTACTACCCAACCAAGATCAAATAACTCAGCACAGACTGACGATTGAGCCTTCGACCTTCATGTTTAGTGACTCAGTGTCGCAGCATGTGATGCATTTATCTGTTGCTCAAGGGAGCCTTGGCATTTGAGTTTATGTTCTCTGGTGTGCAATAAATTGGAAAAATGAATGTCAAAATAATGCATTAAACGCTGTCTAAATTAAAAACAAAATTGCTTCCCTGATACAAGCACAGTGTGTGGGAACTTGTGGCATTGTGTAAAATAATATTGGTTGCATGTGCACTAAAGGTGGTTCCCCTCCCCATCCTAGAAACTATTCATTTAACTTTAGGGAATTCCTTGCCAGATTGACTGTCAATTATGTCAACAGACCAGATTGTGCACCCCCGTGAACTATGTAAAGGAGCACAAAGTTAGAACTGACTGATGCTTAGTGTAGTATGTCGGGGAGGCGATGGCCTAGTGGTATTATTGCTAGATTATTAATCCAGAACCTCAGCTGATGCCCTGGGAACCCGGGTTTGTAATCCCGACCATGGCAGACGGTGGAATTTGAATTCAATTGAAGAAAAAATCTGGAATTAAGAATCTACTAATTACCATGAAACCATTGTCGATTATTGGAAAACCCATCTGATTCATTAAGGTCTGTTAGGAAAGGAAACCTGCGGTCCTTAGAGCATTTTCCAGCATTTTCTCTTTTGGTTTCAGATTCCAGCCTCCACAGTAATTTGCTTTCAATCTGCCATCCTTACCTGGTCTGGCCTACATGTGACTCTAGAGCCACAGCAATGTAGTTGACTCTCAACTGCCCTCTGAAATGGCCTAAATAAGACGCTTAAGGGCAACTAGGGATGGGCAATAAATGCTGGCCAGCCAGTGATGCTCGTGTCCCACGAATGAATTTTTAAAAATCCCAGTATGTAACGCCATAAAATGACAATGCACCGTGCCTGTGAATCCTAACAGCTGGTCACAGGGGATGTCATTTGGGTTTTTGTGCCAGGTGGATGCTGGGCAGTTACCCAGAAAGGGAATAGGGAGATTGGACAATAAATCACCATGGACCATTTTCTCACATCTTTACGTGAGAGTGGATTTGGCTGAGACCTGGGAACCAGGTTGTCTCCGGCCTGTTTTTCCACTTGTCTGGCGAAAAGGTTAGTTGCACACTGACACACCGAGTGGAGAAGTAGAAAATAAATTTGGAAAAATGAGGCTCGAGAAGAAATTGAATTCCACAAACAATAGCCAGATGCTTAATGCATTGAATAAAATTACACAAGTTAACTACTAAAGTACAGTGTTGTAGTGTTTATTTACAGCATGTGACATAATAATTCAGTCGCGCACTGCAGAATACAGCCGTGTAAAGCCAGGAAACATTCATTTTTAGTTGAATAAGCTATTTGACAGAAATAAGTCACTTATGCTTGAAGCTTTTGCTACGTATTTTTGTATGTTTTCATTCCCATGTTTCATGGGCGGCATGGTGGCACACTAGTTAGCACTGCTGCTTCACAGCGCCAGGGACCCGGGTTCGATTCCCGGCTTGGGTCACTGTCTGTGTGGAGTTTGCATGTTCTCCCTGTGTCGACGTGGGTTTCCACCAGATACTCCGGTTTCCTCCCACAGTCCAAAGATGTGTGGGTTAGGTTGATTGGCCGTGCTAAATTGCTCCTTACTGTCAGGGCGATTAGCATGGTAAATATGTGGGGTTACAGGAATAGGGCCTGGGTGGAATTGTGGTTGGTGCAGACTCGATGGCCAAATGGCCTCCTTCTGCACTGTAGGGATTCTATGATTTTATGCTGTGTGCTTGTGGAAGAATAAAATGGTCGAAAATTGTATTGGAATTTATGACATCGCGCATGTTCGTAAGGTTAAAATCATTGGTGATGGTGGCTTCAGTATATATTTACATTGTGCCAATACCTTAATTTGTAACCAGAGCAAATGATTTGGTGTGACAAGTACCGAATCCCTAGAATTTGTACCTATATCACAAGTAAAATGATGAACACCATGAGCGTTTTCCGTTCCATTAAATGGAAGTTGTTCTTCTAAACGGAGACTTCAATTTTGGATTAAAAGACCTTCAGGCAGTGAAAATAACAGTTGCTGAGCTGATTTAAATGATAAATCACTTGTCCTGCCTGTAATACATGAAATGGCTAGAAGGAGTTTGCATATCATTGTGGTAAGGGTGGGTGTTGCAATGCTGAACTGATCATTCATGGCCTGTAAATTAACTGGAAGAAAATTACAGTTGATTGTATGTACAATCAATTTGGGCATAAAACCTTGTGAATATAATGCCATCACATCTGGATCTCGCGTTGCCCCTGTGAACTAATTTTCAGACTCGAGCTAACTGCAGTAGTAGTCCAGAGATGATGCAGATACCAGGAAATTCCACGTCAGTCTGGGCGCAAGAGCTATGCAGAGTTCAGGAAAGGTTGCAAGATTGATGAATGAACTTTTACCAGAGCAAGGTTCAAATGATTAAAGTGAGAATCTGAAGGCATTCCACTTAATGTCTTAAAAGCAAAATAAAGTCCTAAATAAATGTCCAAGGATTTATGCTGTCACAAACAAAATTGATGTATTTTCTTGCTCCCTGCAATCAATGTGTTTTGCACGTGAACTGTGTTCATTCACATAGCCTCAGAGTGATTGTCCCAATTTATATAATTCCAGCAGCAAGTTTTAAAATAAAGAAGGGGATTTAGGGAATTTCGCAGTAATTTCATTGCAGTGTTAATGTAAGCCTTACTTGTGACTAATAAATAAACTTTAACTTTATTACCCTTCACTTGTCCTGAAGGCTTAAAATATGACATCTCCCTCACTCAATTCACACACAATATCACTCACACAAAGATTAAATACAGATGGAAAAAAAATACAATTGCAATGTATAATTTTCTCAGTCTCTCTTCCGTGAAGGCCTGTAGTATTGATGCTTTTAATTGAAGTAAAGGTCTTGTGGGCGAAGAATTTTCAATAAGCTATGACGCTTCTTGAGGTTGAATTTATGGGAGGTCGATTCTCAGGTGACCTTGAAGTTGGAACAGTTTGGGGAGAGTCCTTCTCCCACGTTCATGGTATCGCTGTTTATTGCCACGCTTGCTCAGTTGACTTGCAGCTGGTTTGACCGCTTCTCTGATGGACTCAGTCTCTGAAAGCAGCTTTTGCTGTTTTAAAAGCAGAGAAAAAAACATGGCTGTGTTCATCATGTGACCTGTGGAAGTTCAAGGTCCTTTGTCCAAGGAAAGGTGATGTGTTGAATACACATCTTGCGTTATCATTTGACACTTTGAAATTCGTCTTGATGGCTGAAGAGGTCAAAATGATATATATACCTTCGCCTAATACTCAATGGCCCAGATCTTCTGGTTCTCGCACCATTGGAGACCGGCGTATTCCACTTTGTAATGTCTTTGAGGTTTCTTGTGTAGAGTGAGCTTGGAAGAATCCTCCATCGAAAGTTTGCCTAGAAAAAATCAGAGGAAGGCAAGTGGGCTTTTTATGACTGATCAGGGTCAGAAACGGGTTCTGACCCTGACTATGAGATTTGAGCTAATTTCATTTGTCCTTGGTGAAACATAAAGACAAGTTGGCTGTCTTGCTAGAGTTCTTTTGGTTGATGGTCCATCCTTAAACAGAGATGTGCAAATTTCCTGATGGCTGTGAATGTCCATAATCAGTCAGGTATTTGTTTGAGACTCAGGACTGTCTGGCTCAGAATGCTGCAGGTCACATGATCTGCAGCGGCCATTTTAATAGACTGCATTCCAAATGTTAAGTATTGTCTGAAAGTTCATGACAAACTGGAGCATGAGAGTGCTAATTAAGTTTAAAATGTAGCTGTAAGGTTATTTGCCTGGCATTCATTTTTGATGTGTGTGCTATGTCTTTGGTGCAGACAAATTAAACCCAGGTGTGTTCCACACAGAACATGAGGATCTAGAGTGATTAGAATAAGATGAGACAAGTAACTATCCAGCTATAGCATGAAAGGGACTGACATAATTGTGGTTTTGTTCTGTGCTGGTTCATGTGAACATAAGCTGACGAAGTTCTTTTCAGCTGGCGAGTGATTCCCCTGTCCTGTGACATCCTTCCCTCTCCAACCCATTCTTTCCTCTTGTGGGGGTTTGGGAAGGAATTCACAGCTTGCACAAAGGGACATCGCCTTGTCTCACTCAACTTTGCCATCCCTTCATATCCAAGTCTGTGCAATGTATTTTGGCAAAATATTCAACAAAAGGAGGGCATGACAACCAATGCTAATTCATTCCTCGTGCATCAACTTTTTAAAAATTCATTCGTGGGACATGGGCGTCGCTGGCTGGCCAGCATTTATTGCCCATTTTTTCAGATAAAGCTCGGCACAACATCGTGGGCCGAAGGGCCTGTTCTGTGCTGTACTGTTCTATGTTCTATATGTTCTATCCCTAGTTGCCCTTGGAGGGCAGTTGAAAGTCAACCACATTGCTCTGGAGTCACATGTAGACCAGACCAGGTAAGGATGGCAGATTTCCTTCCCTAAATGACATTAGTGAACCAGATAGGCTTTTCCGACAATCGACAACGGTTTCATGGTCATCTGTAGACTCTTAATTCCAGATTTTTAAAACTTGAATTCCATCATCTGCCGTGATGGGATTCGAACCCGGGTCTCTAGAACATTAGCTGCATTTCTGGATTAATACTTTAGAGATAATGCCACTAGGCCGTCGCCTCCCCCAGCTCTTCTCGTAGTAGGTCAGTGGATGGTGATCAGGAGTATAAATAATGGATTATAATTCTTTCCCCTAGGTCTGAGAGTGCTGAGGCAGATTTCAGCATTTCCAAGATTATTGCAACTAAAATCAGTGAATACTACAAATTTGCTACCAGCTTGGTTCGGTTTCACAAGATGCAGTGAATATATTTAACCATTGGAGTGCCTGAGATGCATTTAAAGTGCTTTCAGATGCGACAGTAATGTTTTTGAACATGCCTAAGACCTGCCCCACTGTGTCCTTGTCACAATAATATTTCACGTGCTGATTTTAAAATGTCATCGTGCAAACGTAATGCTAACCCGAGAGTTACTTTTCGACGCGCCGCGTATAAGAGGCACAGTAAATGGTCTGAACTGTCATCCATTCTCGAGGGGAAATATGAATAATTCATTGCAGTTGACTATTGACTTATCCCATGAAAAATAAAGCTTAGCAGTTCGCTTGAATTGTGATGCTCCTGTGACCTACATAAATATAGGACAACCTCAAAGAAAAAAAATTACGTAACCAAAGAGACTGCAGCTATTGATGCAGCAGAGGTTTTTTTCATTGGTACAGTGGTGCCCATTTATTATTGTATGATATATTCTTTCTGTTCCTAAGTGATTAAATCACACCTATTTTCTCATATTTAGCTGTGTATTTGTTTTTAAACGTCCCAGTTTACAGCAGCTCAGTTCTTGATCTATGAATTGATAGTCTTTAAAACTGTATTCCACCTTCTTAGATTCCTTTATACCAAGCGTAGCAGTAAGCCATTTTTGCCCGGCCCAACTTCATTGCTTTCCATTTCCCTCCTGGTTTCTGACAACGTGTTCACGGAAACTCAACATTCCCTTCATGTTTCCGTTCATGACATCTTTGTCAAAGCCCCCCCCGCTAGCCTCCATCTATTCACTGGCCCTCTATCCAGCCCCTACCGCTTCACCCACACGACCACAGTATAAATCTCATCCTCTTTCCAGTTCTCTTTAGCTCTGACGAAGAGTCATCCTGACTTGAAACGTTGGCTCTATTCTCTCTCCACAGATGCTGTCAAACCTGCTGAGAGTTTCCAGCATTTTGTTTCAGATTCCAGCATCCGCAGTAATCTGCTTTTATTGCAGTCACAGAATCCTTACAGTGCAGAAGAGGCCATTTGGCCCATTGAGTCTGCACTGACTCTCTGAGAGAATCTTACCCAGGCTCTCTTCCCCCCGTCCTATCCCATAACCCCACACATTTTCCATGGCTAACCCACCTAACCTACACACCCTGGGGCATTAAGGGCGGGATTTTACGGCCTACTCGTCCTGAAACCGTAAAATCCACCCCTCGCCCGCTCCGATTCCCGTGATGGGCGGGATGGTAAAATTCTGGCCTACGGGGCAATTTAGCATGGCCAATCCACCCAACCTGCGCATCTTTGGATTGTGGGAGGAAACCGGAGCATCCGGAGGAAAGCCACGCAAACATGGGGAGAACGTGCAAACTCCACACAGACAGTGACCCCAGGTCGGAATTAAAACCTGGGCTGCTGGAGCTGTGAGGCAGCCATGCTAACCACTGTCACCGTGACCCACCGGCTGTTTTGAACTTTTTGCTTTTTAGTGGCAACATTTTGAAAATGCGACTCACTCCCAATGATCACCGTCACATGTTTTCAAACACTGACCTGCCCCAGAGATCCTTTCCCACATTTTCAAATATTGACTCACTATTGAGGGTGTCCTGTCCTGACTAATGGACAACAGTGCCAGCTCTTAAAAGAAAGCAGGACATAAAAAGTTTTTATTGCAATGACTTACACTTGTACAGTGACATTAATATGGTAATCCATCCCATGGTTCTTTACTCTTCAGAATCAGGCCTGACCAGGAGTGGGAAGGGAAAGTCCTGTTTTATAGGAGGAAGGTCTTACAGAGATTACAAATGCAAGACAGGATATGTGGTGAGACTTGTGTTTGCAAGTTCGATGCCGGAAGGTTTTGCCTTTCTGATGCTGAGAAAGATAGAGAAATGGACAATATCAAAGAAGAAGGAATGGAGAGAATGCCATGAAGAGATCAGTGGAGAACAATGAGTATTTTGAAGCTAATGAGTGGAGGGTTGGAAAACTAGTGAAGGATGAAATTAATAAATGAAATTGGTTTTGTGTGGGACAGGATCTGGTTATATTTGTCTCTATTCTTGTTTTTCTTTCTATTCTCTGCAACATTTCCAACCAGGCAACTGGACACATGGAGCAGAGTTTTCCCAAAGTGTCACTTCAGGCAAGAAAACCAGTGTGATTCACACCGGCATGTCCGGCATGAATCAAATCACAATGTTCCCACACTGTTTTGGGAGAGGGGTGAGTTTTTGCACCAGTTTTAAGAGGGGCGGTACCTAAACACGCCAGCAAGCCCAGCTCCCCAGAGATTGGGCACTGTATTTAAAGGGAACCCCGATCTCAAAGTGAAATTGAAGACCCCCCTCCCCGCCCCCCATGGACATCAGGAACCCGACCTCCCCGCTTTCAAGGGATGATTCCTCAAACCCCTCCCCGGCTAAGATTCATAACTCTCCCACATAACACCCCCTCATGACGCCCCCCCCTCATACCACCCCCTCGTGACGCCCCCCCTCGTGGCGCCCCCCCTCGTGGCGCCCCCCCTCGTGGCGCCCCCCCTCGTGGCGCCCCCCCTCGTGGCGCCCCCACCTCCTGACGCCCCCACCTCCTGACGCCCCCTTCATGAACCCAACCTTCATGCCCCCCTCCTTGATGTCCCTGCCTGCATGACTCTTCTCATGCCCTCTTCTTAATGATCCCCTTCATGAACCCCCCCTCCCATGGCACTGCCCCGGCTCTGCCAGGGTGCCAGTCGACGCTGCCAGCTGGGCACTGCCCAGTCATGTATCTGACTACCCACGGACAATGGCCTCCGACCACCCCCCCCCCCCCCCCCCCCCCCATACCCCTCGGCGTGGCTATCATGCCTGGTCACCATTTGTGGAGAGCAGTAACGATTCTTGCCGGATTTCTGTTGCGCCTGAGGGTCGGAAAATCCTGGGAGCAATGAGAATCCGTCTTCAAATGGACTCAGCATATTTAAGATGATCGCAACGGGGTTTCAAGCTGGCGCTGAATACGTTAAACCCCTCGCCCACCGTGGTCCGGCCCCACTCCGCTCCAACATGAGCTGTACCGGGCGTGATGCAGCAGGAAAATCGCGAGAATGGTCTGTTTTCATCTTTCTGCCAGTACTGCTCAGTAGCTAACCAGATACTCAACAACAGCCTGTGAGAAGTGTAAGATAAGTAAATAAATTAGTGGTTGATGCCTTGTTTGGGACATCCCTGCTCGTCACAGCATCTCAGTGGCCGCAGAGTAGGATAAAGCAGTGTGAAAAGGTTGCCCAGAACATATGTACTACTACATACTCCTAACGCTGCTCTAATTTTTCACAATGTTGGCGCAATTTTCTCGAAGTTCTGCTGATCGCGCACCCCTGCCATGGGTTTCCTGATGGCGTGGGGTGCAATCAATGGGAAAGCCCTTTGACAGTGGTGGGTCCAGAGAATTCCCTCATATTCCCCCCCCCCCCCAACCCCCTCCCCCACCCTGTCCAACACCCCCCAGCCCAATTCAGTTATGAGGAGGGGAAGAGAGTGATAAAGAGACAGGAAAGTTTAAAGTTTATTTATTAGTGTCACAGTAGGCTTACATTAACACTGAAATGAAGTTACTTTTTTTTAATTCATTCGTGGGACATGGGCATCGCAGGCTGGCCAGCATTTATTGCCCATCCCTAGTTGCCCTTGAGAAGGTGGTGGTGAGCTGCCTTCTTGAATCGCTGCAGTCCATATTCTGCGGGTTGACCCACAATGCCGTTAGAGAGGGAATTCCAGCATTTTGACCAAGCGACTGCGAAGGAACGGCGATATATTTCCAAGTAAGGATGGTGAGTGGCTTGGGGGGGAACTTGCAGGTGATGGTGTTCCCATGTATCTGCTACCCTTGTCCTTTTAGATGGAAGTGGTCGTGGGTTTGGAAGGTGCTGTCTCAGGATCTTTGGTGAATTGCTGCAGTGCATCTTGTGGATAGTACACACTGCTGCTACTGAGCGTCGGTGGTGGAGGGTTTGAATGTTTGTCGACATGGTGCCAATCAAGTGGGCTGCTTTGTCCTGGATGGTGTCAAGCTTCTTGAATGTTGTTGGAGCTGCACTCATCAGGTAGGTGGGGAGTATTCCATCACACTCCTGACTTGTCCCTTGTAGATGGTGGATAGGCTCTGGGGAGTCAGGAAGTGAGTTACTTGCCGCAGTATTCTGAGCCCCTGATCTGCTGTTGTAGCCACTGTGTTTATGTGGTGAGTCCAGTTGAGTTTCTGGTCAATGGTAACCCCAAGGATGTTGACAGTAGGGGATTCAGTGATGGTTACACCATTGAATGTCAAGGGGCGGTGGTTAGAATGTGTCTTATTGGTGAAGGTCAGTGCCTGGTATTTGTGTGGCATGAATGTTACTTGCCACTTGTCAGCCTGGATATTGTCCAGACCTTGTTGCATTTGAACATGGATTGTTTCAGTATCGGAGGAGTTGCAAATGGTGCTGAACATTGTGCAATCATCGGCGAACATCCCCACTTCTGACCCTATGATGGAGGGAAGGTCATTAATGAAGCAGCTGAAGATTGTTGGGCCTCGGACACTACCCTGAGGGACTCCTCAGAGATGTCATGGAGCTGAGATGACTGACCCTCCACAACCACAACTATCTTCCTATGTACCAGGTATGACTCCAACCATCGGAGAGTTTGCCCCCGATACCCATTGATTCCAGTTTCGCTAGGGCTCCTTGATGCCACACTCGGTCAAATGCGGCCTTGATGTCAATGGCTGTCACTCTCACCTCACCTCTGAAATTCAGCTCTTTTGTCCATGTTTGAACCTAGGCTGTAATGAGGTCAGGAGCTGAGTGACCCTGGCGAAACCCAAATTGGGCATCACTGAGCAGGTTATTGCTGAGCAGGTGCTGCTTGATAGCACTGTTGATGACCCCTTCCATCACGTTACTGATGATCGAGAGTAAACTGATTGGGTGGTAATTGGCCAGGTTGGATTTGTCCTGGTTTTTGTGTACAGGACATCCCTGGGCAACTTTCCACATTGTTGGGTAGATGCCAGTGTTGTAACTGCCCTGAAAGAGCTTGGCTAAGGGAGCGGCAAGTTCTGGAGCACAAGTCTTCAGTACTATTGCAGGAATGTTATCGGGGCCCATTGCCTTTGCAGTATCCAGTGCCTCCAACCGTTTCTTGATATCACGTGGAGTGAATCGAATTGGGTGGAGACTGGCATCTGAGATGCTGGGGACCATTGGAGGAAGCCGAGATGGGTCATCCACTCGGCACTTCTGGCTGAAGATTGCTGCGAACACTTCAGCCTTATCTTTTACACTGATGTGCTGGACTCCTCCATCATTGAAGATGGGGATATTTGTGGAGCCTCCTCCTCCAGTGAATTGTTTAATTGTCCACCAGCATTCCTGACTGTATGTGGAAGGACTGCAGAGCTTAGATCTGATCCGTTGGTTGTGTGATCGCTTAGCGCTGTCTATCACTTGCTGTTTTTGCCATTTGGCATGCAAGTAGTCCTGTTTGGTAGCTTCACCAGGTTGACACCTCATTTTTAGGTATGCCTGGTGCTGCTCCTGACATGTCCTCCTGCACTCTCCATTGAACTGGGGTTGATCCCCTGGCTTGATGATATGGTGGAGTGGGGGATATGCCAGGCCATGAGGTTGCAGATTGTGCTGGAGTACAATTCTGTTGCTGTTGATGGCCTACAGTGCGTCACGGATGCCCAGCCTTGAGTTGCTCGATTGGTTCGAAGTCTGTTCCGTTAAGCATGGTGATAGTGCCACACAACACGATGGAGGTTATTCTCAATGTGAAGGCGGGACTTCGTCTCCACAAGGACTGTGCGGTGGTCACTCTTACCGATACTGTCATGGACAGATGCATCTGCAGCTGGCAGATTGGTAAAGATGAGGTCAAGGATGTTATTTCCTCTTGTTGGTTCCTTCACCACCTGCTGCAGATCCAGTCTAGCAGTTATATCCTTTACGACCCGACCAGCTCGATCAGTAGTGCTGCTGCCCAGCCATTATTGGTGGTGGACATTGAAATCCCCCATCCAGGGTACGTTTTGCGTCCTTACCACCCTCAGGGCTTCCTTCATGTGTTGGAGGAATACTGATTCAGCAGCCGAAGGAGGACAGTATGTGGTAACCAGTAAGAGGTTTCCTTGTCCATGCTTAACCTGAAGCCATGAGACTTCATGGGGTCCGGAGTCAATGTTAAGGACTCCCAGGGCAACTCCCTCCCGACTATAAACCACTGTGCCACCACCTCTGCTGGGTCTGTCCTGCCGGTGGGACAGGACATATCCAGGGGTGGTAATGGTGGTGTCTGGGGTGTTATCTGTAAGGTATGATTCCGTGAGAATGACTATGTCAGGCTGTTGCTTGACTAGTCTGTGAGACAGCTTTGTTTTGACACTGGCCCCCAGATGTTAGTAAGCAGGACTTTGCCGGGTCGACAGGGCTGTTTCCTTTGCCGTTGTCTTTTCTGGTGCCTAGGTTGAAGACAGGTCCATCCGATTTCATTTCTTTGCAGTGATTGTTACAACTGAGTGGCTTGCTAGGCCATTTCAGAGGGCAGTTGAGAGTCACCACATTGCTGTGGCTCTGGAGTCACATGTAGGCCAGACCAGGTAAGGACGGCAGATTTCCTTCCCCAAAGGGCATCAATGAACCAGATGGGTTTTTACAACAATCAGCAATGGTTTCATGGTCATCAGTAGACCCTTAAGTCCAGTTACTTTTTAATGAATTCAAATTCCACCATCTGCTGTGGCGGGATTCGAACCCACGTCTCCAGAACATTATCTGAGTTTCTGGATTAATAGTCACGTGATAATACCACTAGGCCATCATCTCCCCTTAAGTTATTGTGAAAATCCCCTAGTCACCACACTCCGGTGTTCGGGTACACTGAGGGAGAGTTTAGCACGGCTAATGCACCTAACCAGCACGTCTTTCAGACTGTGGGAGGAAACCGGAGCGCCCGGAGGAAACCCACGCAGACACAGGGAGAACGTGCAGACTTTGCACAGACAGTGACCCAAGCCGGGAATCGAACCCTTGTGACTTTGGGTGATATGTATTTTCTATCAGTATTATTGGCAGTAAATCCATTATCACTCACCCTAAGGGCTCTATGCACTGTATTTTACACAACATGGATGACTTATTATCGCAGTGCTCACCTACCACCATACCAACTTGTGGCGGCACAATTTAAGGAACAACAATGCGTGGCATTGTGACTATTCTTTCAGGTCTCCTATGGGAGATGCATGATGCATCACAAGCTAGCCCACTGCCTATTTTAACATGGTGATTATTTTAACATGGACATTGTTGTTGTAGCAAACATATGAGACTGCTGTGTGCATGCTTTTTGATTCATGTTACTCATTTCTACACAGGGTAGTTCGCAATTTCAGTGTTTGGAAATGCTGCTTACTGCTCCCATTGATAATTTTTCCCACTTTTTGTTTACAATGTCTTCGGTTAGTCTCCACTCATTGAGTAAAGCATGTAGATGGAAGAATTGACCACAGGAGGAAATGTTGGGAGGGGGGCATCAGCAACTCGTTTATTTTGATACATGATAGTTAATGTCGAGCTTGCCTTCTCAAGATCAATTTTTGCCTTGAGATTGAACAGCCTCTGGTTCGTTTCCAAAGCATTGATTTTTGCCTCGTTTACCTTAGAAGACAGACATTGGATTTGTCTGAATTTATATATGAATTCCACTTTGCAGACAAGATATATATCTGCAATAGTTGGAGTTCCATGTTCACAATGTCAATAAGGCAACTGCTTCAGTTCCTTATTTCCAAGATGAATTGTCCTGCTGCGGTTAAACTTCAGTACTGTTAAATAATCGTACAGTGCAAGAATTGGTGAAATTCACTCTCAAATAAGTAGCATGCAGTGGGTTTAGGCGGCAGCCATATTCATCTGAAGGTGGCTTAGCCATTCGATTGCGTACATTTTGAATGATTGTGCACCTTCCAAGTCCACGGCCACTTCCATCTAGAAGGACAATGGCAGCAGATACGTGGGAACTGCACCACCTGCAAGTTCCCCTCCAAGCCACTCACCATCCTGACTTGGAAATGTATCGGCCGTTCCTTCGCAGTCACTGGGTCAAAATGCTGGAATTCCCTCCCTAATGGCATTGCAGGTCAACCCATAGCACGTAGACTGCGGCGTTTCAAGAAGACAGCTCACCACCACCTTCTCAAGGGCAACTAGAGTTGGGCAATAAATGCTGGCCAGCCAGCGACGTCCATGTCCCACGAATGAATTTTAAAAAATGAGTTCTTTGTTTATACTTGCTTTTTATATTTACTCTAGCCAAAGCCACATGGTACCTTTTATAACAGTATTGTCTGTTCCAATGCTTCACAGTTTGGGAACGTTATGCTAATTGCACTCAGTTTTAGAAGCAGCTTTCAGTGCTTTTCTGTTCCAATCGTGCAGCTTAACTGAAATAATCTGAACCAGTGAGATTTGTAGTAAAACCTGTTACACAGAGAATTGACAAGTCACACTGAGCAAGTGAATTTATCAAAGGTGAGACTTTTTATACTTGCAATCCAAATAATTCCCAAATAATATCACTTCACTTCACTTTCAGTTAACCGCTTAGGGTCGGGTGGAGTTGGAGCGTACCCCGACAGATACTGGGCGATAGGCAGAATACATGCAGGATGGAAGGCCAGTCCCTCAGTTCATCACAGGGCACGCGCGTGCGCGCGCGCGCACACACACACACACACACACACACACACACACACACACACACACGGCAATCCACCTAACTTACACATTTTTGGACTGTGGGAGGAAACCAGAGCTCCTGGCAAGAACCCATGCAGACTCGGGGCGAATGTGCAAAATCGGGTAGAATGTGCAAACTCCACACAGATACCAAAGGCCAGAATTGAACCCGGGTCTCTGGAGCTGTGAGGCAGCAGCGTTAACCACTGCGCCACCCTGCTGCACCCAAATAGTTTCACTGTTGTACAATTTATTTTTGTTCATTTGCCTGTTTATAATATGCAGAGAATATTACTTGCTGCAACGTTGCTATTTTTACATGAATAAATGTACCTCTAACAATATGCGTTATATTTCCCTGATTGGTAAATTGATCAATAATGCAATCACGCAAAAGCATGAATGTTCAGGAATCAATCAATGGCACAGGCTAAAAAGTCCGTATCAACCATCTTGGTAGTTAACATTAATCTCTCAATGCTATGATTATGTAAATTGTCCAGACGATCCGTTGCTTCCCATTGTCCATCCAATTTATTGGAACATGTGTGTACATGTGTGTACATGTGTGTACATGTGTGTATAAATGTGGGTGGGAGAGGCTAGCAGGCCGAGAGACATCAGTCCCGGGCCCCGCTAATTACATGCAAATCCCTATTTAAGTAATTTATTCAGCTTCACACCGATTTCTGGCGCGGAGCTGACGACGCCAGAAATCCGGTGGACGGAGACACGCAGAAGTCGTGGCCCCCAGCGGGAAGTCCACTACACGGCCTCCGCCTGAGTCCCCCAGCCTGCTGCACTTCGAGAGCAGCGCAGCAGGCTGGGAGAATCGCCCCCAACATTCTAAGATTAGTAAAACTTTCCCTCTGCAGAATGTTGGTATGCAGATAAATGAGTCAATATATTGAAAGATGATTCAATTCCTTGATGGATATGAGTTTAAGTGCATGAAGGAAAAGTGCTACTAGATTGGCTGCCAAGTAGACAATGATGGTTTCCAAAGACAGAATGAATATTGAACGACGCACACTTTGATAGATATTCCAGAGTTTTCCTTAATTTAATTCTGCAGGACCTCAGGAAAACCTTTGCAGGGTTTTCTTCAGGAGAATGAAGGTTTTGGATAGAATGAAAAGAACAGATCTGATATCCTGACTAAACTTTTCTCCTTTAATGCATTCTTTTATAGCCACGGTCCATAGCTCACACTTGCGGAATGGCAAATTGGGTGAGGTACCAGTGGGATGCTGAATCCTGTGGAACTCTGCCCAGCTTAATTCATCATCTATTGGAGAGATGGGGTTAGGGAGAAAACATGAAAGAAAAGAAATGGCATGGTGGCAAGGTGGTTAGCACTGCTGCCTTACAGCACCAGGGACCCGGGTTCAATTCCAGCCTCGGGTGACTGTCTGTGTGGAGCTTGCACGTTATCCCCGTGTCTGCATGGGTTTCCTCCAGGTGCTCCGGTTTCCTCCCACAATCCAAAGATGTGTGGGTTAGGTGAATTGGCCGTGCGAAAATGTCAGGGGGACTAGCTAGGGTAAATAGATGGGGTTTTGGGGATAGAGCCTGGGTGGGATTGTTGTTGGTGCAGACTCGATGGGCTGAATGGCCTCCTTCTGAACTGTAGGGATTCTATGAAACATTACGAGAAATCCCTTTTTGTTTGTGAAAACGAAGCAAGTGGTGTGTGTGCAGGCTAATGTCATTGACAGGTTCAGGTCACTGTGAAGGCTTGCAATCAATCTAGCAACACCAACAAAAAGTTCACAGAGTAAGTACTGATGATCAAGACCATTTGACATCAGAAAGACCCTAAGATCCTACAGGACCTTCAGCCACCCCCTGAATGATTCTGAGGGTTCTAATGGAATTCATTTTCATCTGCTAATTACTCTTGTTGCAAACTGCTCATGGCAACAATCCTACATTTGCCTTTTTTATCAACTTGAACTAGATTATCTTTACCCTTCTATATCGCATTTTTCTAAAATCAGCTCTGTCACGCACTTTTAATGCTGGACGGCATGGTGGCACAGGTGTTCGCACTGCTGCCTCACAGCGCCAGAGACCCAGGTTCAATTCTGGCCTCGGGTCACTGTCTGTGCAGAGTTTGCACATTCTCCCCGTGTCTGCGTAGGTTTCCTCCGGGTGCTCCAGTTTCCTCCCACAGCCCAAAGATGTGCGGGTGAGGTTGATTGGCCATGTTAAATTGACCCTAGTGTCAGGGGAATTAGCGGGGTAAATGTGTGGGGTTACGGGAATAGGCCCTGGGTGGGATTGTGGTCAGTACAGACTCGATGGGCCGAATGGCCTCCTCATGTATTGTAGGGATTCTATGATTCTAAAAGCCGAAACTTCTCTGTTCATCCCATGCTGGATAATTAAGTCTTGGACTTGAGTGGCTATCTTTAATCTCAGTGACCGGAACAGAATAAAACTGTGCTCAAGCTGTGGTCTGACCAGAGGTACTGTACAGTTTGGCAGGAGCCCTCTGACTTGTATCCTATGGCTTCCACTACATAGTTCAATGTTTGATTTGCTTTATTTATTTCTGTTCTGTGGTGCGTGGAGATGTTGTGGGGTGGCACCGTGGCACAGTGGTTAGCACGGCCACCTCACAGCACCAGGGACCCAGGTTCGGTTCTGGCCTAGGCCTGGGTGAGATGCTCTTTCAGAGAATTAGTGCAGACTTTATCGGCCGAATAGCCTCTTTCACTGCAAGGATTCTGCTGATTCCATGGGTGGGATTTTACGGCTTCTCCTGTCCCGAAACCATAAAATCCTGCCTGAGGTCAACGGACCTTTCCATTGTCTGCTCCTCGCCCGCTCCGATTCCCATGGCGGGCGGGGTGGTAAAATTCAGGCCTATGAATCTACTAAAATCCCTTTGCTATTCCATCAGTCATTGAGTATTTTTTCAGCCCAAAAGAGAAAATGCTGGAAAATCTCAGCAGGTCTGGCAGCATCTGTATGGAGAGAAAAGAGCTGACGTTTCGAGTCCAGATGACCCTTTGTCAAAGCTATGTTTTCAGCCCTGTTCTCCCCTCTGGACAGTATTTCATTGGATGATATTTTGTTTACGTTTTCAGTGGCCTTTCTACTGACAGCACAGACACGTCTGAGACAGCATTGGGGCGTATATGGTAACCTTTCGTGCGAATAAACCACTGTGCTTCTCTGATTATTAATTTTAGAAGCAGAGCTTCTTATGATATCTTATGATAACCTCGAACAAGCTGGACTTGAGCTTTTCTGGGTACGAGTGCTCTCTGTCAACAGATGGTGGGGGAAGGGATGAAAGGTTACATGGGGGATGGGACGAGCTCCTATTGTGCTCTTGAAGACTTCTCTGCTGTGCCTCTAACCACAACAGCTTGTTCATTTGCATTTCTGTTTACAGCATATTTGTAAAATAGCTGTTTCCTGTTAAATTATAGCAGGAAGATGTGTGGGTCTTAAATTAGTAAGCAAAAGGTCACAAGGAAAGCAGCTGGTAATGAGAGCTCTACTTCCTATCATCGACAGTACATCCTATCAACAAATTAAATACAATATGTAAACCTTTAAAAAAATTGCTGAATTAATAAAGTCATTTGAAATATGCAAGGAAGTATTGGCAGCAGTAATATGTGATGCTGTGCTATATACAAAACAATCTTACCATTGCCATAGAGTCCAAAGGGCCTTTATCAAACTTTTATTGTTGAACTTTGCACACACTTTCCTGGATGGAGTCTTGGTTAAAAGCTAAAAATAATGGACTGTTGGCTGACAGTAATACTTGGGCGGCACGGTGGCATAGTGATTAGCACTGCTGCCTCACAGCGCCAGGGACCTGGGTTCGATTCCTGGCTTGGGTCACTGTCTGTGCAGAATCTGCATGTTGTCTGCATGGGTTTCCTCCGGGTGCTCCGGTTTTCTCCCACACTCCAAAGACCGTGCTGGTTAGGTGGATTGACCATGCCAAATTCTCCCTCGGTGTACCTGAACAGGCGCCAGAGTGTGGCGACAAGGGGATTTTCTCAGTAACTTCATTGCAGTGTTAATGTAAGCCTACTTGTGACAATAATAAATAAACATAAACGTAACAATATGCATGAACGTCTTCTACACTCAATTTTCAATTCCCAATGGGATTGCACAAACTTCAAAAGATGGTGCCTATCTTAACCTGCATCTGATAGCTTTGTACCTGTGTCTTCCCTCCCCTCAACTCAAAATTATGGTTTGTTTCTGTATTTCTCTGAAGTTCTTCTTAAGAATAAACAAAAACACCATTAAATTTTCCTCTTCAAGTGATTTTTTAGTGGAATCAAAATTCTAATTGTTTCTTTTATGAATACACCTACAGCATTATTTAATACACTTTAATGTAAAATGAATCTCTCATTTTGAACTGTTCATAGAATCATAGAAACCCTACAGCACAGAAAGAGGCCATTCGGCCCATTGAGTCTGCAATCCCACCCAGGCCCTACCCCCATACCCCTACATATTTTACCCACTAATCCCTCTAACCTACGCATCTCAGGACACTAAGGGCAATTTTAGCATGGCCAATCAACCTAACCCGCACATCTTTGGACTGTGGGAGGAAACCGGAGCACCTGGAGGAAACCCACGCAGACACAGGGAGAATGTGCAAACTCCACACAGACAGTGACCCAAGCCGGGAATCAAACCCAGGTCCCTGGAGCTGTGAAACAGCAGTGCTAACCACTCTGCTACCATGCCACCCTCAAATAAGATGGACTAGTGGTAGGTAGAATCCCTACAGTGCAGGAGGCCATTCAGCTCATTGACCCTGCACCGACAACAATCCCACCCAGGCTCTGTCTCCGTATTTATGTTGGCACAGTGGTTAACACTGCTGCCTCACGGCACCAGGGACCCGGGTTTGATTCCTGGCTTGGGTCACTGCCTGTGTGGAGTCTGCATGTTCCCCCAGTGTCTACGTGGGTTTCCTCCGGGTGCTCTGGTTTCCTCTTACAGTCCGAAAGACATCCTGGTTAGGTGCATTGGCTAAATTCTCCCTCAGTTGACCCGAACAGGCGTCGGAGTGTGGTGACAAGGGGATTTTCACAGTAACTTCATTGCAGTGTAATGTAATGTAAGCCTACTAATAAATAAACTTTAATCCCCCTGACACTAAGGGGCAAGGCCGATCAACCAAATTCGCACAACTTTGGACTGTAAATGTAGTTAGGTTTGAATTTTATGAACGTTTGTGCGTACTCATTTTTGTTCAGTGCCTTGGTAAATTAAGGATGCTGTGTAAATTGTTTAATCAAATATCCATATTTATGAATGTAAATTTTAATTTTCCTTTCAGTGGTGTTGCAGTTTGGAGTTTTGATTTGCTTGTGCATACAGCTTCGATCACATCAGCTCACCATTGCTTTGTGTGTCAGAAATAAACCATTTGTCTTACGAGCAACGTGGCATATGTCCAATACTTAACTCCTGTCACCGTAGATTACATTCATGGCTCTTATTTCTCCCACCATGACCATGGTGCTCTTTTACACAGAAACTAAACATTTTTAAAAATGAAAATAAAAACTCAGGATACTAAAGAAAAGAAAGGGAGCCAGATCCTCCGACCTCACCCGCAATGGGATTCTCCAGTCCCGCTGCAGGGAATGGAGATTTGGCTGAGCGCCAAATTCCCCGTTCTGGTTGGCAGTGGCAGTGGGGTGTGACCAGCCGGAGAATTCCAGCCAGGATAATTTTCCTTTGTCGAATTAAGTAGTTATTTAGCATTCGGGAAGAGTTGGGTAAATATCTGATTTAGACTAGGAAAATTAAAGGTCTAAATTGTCGGGAAAAGGAACCAAATACACCATGGATGACAATAAATGTGCTGCCATTGATGAGGAACTCTCATCTGTGAAGAGCAAGCGGCCAAAACAGAATGGTGAAGTTGTAAAACCATAAGACGTGTGAGCAGAAGTAGAGTGAGGCAGTGCTGTGGCGGTATTGTCACTGGACTAGTAATCCTGAGACCCAGGATAATGCTCTAGGGACCCGGGTTCGGATCCCACCACGGCAGATGGTGAAATTTGAATTCAATAAAAATCTGGAATTAAAAGTCTAATGATGACCATAAAACTTGCCCATTGTTGTAAAAATCCCTCTGGTTCACTAATATCCTTTAAGAAAGGAAATCTGCCATCCTTACCTGGTCTGGCCGACATGTGACTGACTGTTAAGTGTCCTCAGGGATGAGAAATCAATGCTGCTCCAGCCAGTGACGCCCACATCCCATGAACAAAATATAATTTGGCCTACCAAGTCTGCTCTGCCGATCAATGAGATCATGACTGATCTGATATAATAATCCTCAACTCCACTTTCCCGCCTTATTCTCATAATCCTTTAAACAAACTGCCCGGTTACTTTGGAGATTAGGGGAAAATGTTCAAAACTTACTCAGGAGTTGACCTTGGTTGTCCAATCAGTCTTTAGTTGTTCTGTGCTCTATTACCCAGGTTGCAGCAAGGCAGGTGCTTAAACTGATGTATTTGTTGCTTATCCCTATTTGTGACACATAAATGATTCTGGTGAGCAGTTTGTAGCAGTGCCTATTAATAGGTCTCACTTAAAAGGAAAATAAAGTATTAGATTCATTTCCATGTTCCACATTTTGAAGCTTTGTCTCTGAAATGATGCCAGTGAATACTAGTGCACGGACACATCGGCCAAAAAATCCCGGCCATTCACGTCCCACCGCCATTGCAAGTGAAGACAGAGAATTTGGCGCTCAGCCAAACCTTCATTCACTGCAGCACGACCAGAATATCCTGCCTTCATGAATGGCCGGAAAATTGCACCCACGAGCTTTGCCCAGAATTAATCGTCCTGCCATTTGAGTACAGACGCGCTGGTCGAATATCTCCAGCCGTTCATGCCGGCGGGATTCTCCATTCCCGCCGGCAGCGCACGGGTTTGCAGCCGGTGTGGGGGTGACATTAATGGGAATTCCCATTGACAGCAGCGGGACCAGAGCACCCCGCCGCTGGCAAACAACACAACACTTCCCGGTGGCGGGAAACACACGGCCGGGAGGCCGGATAATCTCACCCGCTGTCCTATTTAATTTGAAAAAGATCAACTAGAGAGACGCAGGACATTGATTTTTAATTGTCGTATAATGGCAAAGGACTTTTGCACCAAGTTTGCAAAACTTGCGTGATGACTGCTTTCATTTTGGGTAATAAATACCCCAAGTGCTGAATCCTCAGTGTTGGAGTAGAGTGTTCAGCATCAACCACTGTAATTTTTGTAATAAAATTTCTCTTTTCTGTCATTGGTACAGTCCTGCACTTGACATCTCCCTGATTGTGACACCATGCGCAGAAATGGCAGGTTTCCACCAGATCCCGAAACAAAGTCACTATTCACTATTACGTTTGTACTCATTTGTTCTGCAGCCTTACCCGTGGCTTGTGGACGGATATAATTTTTGTACTTGGTCGAACTGTACAAGTGACACTTGTATTAAAACAAAATAAGGCTTCAGATAGGAATAGTAGTGTATTGTAATTACCTTCTAATTGATATTCACTGTATTCTGGCCTGAGCAACTAAAATCATGAGTTTATAAAACCCCCCCCCCCCCCGTGAATAATTATTTGACCAGTGGCAACTTTCAGTGGTTTAATTTGTTGCGTTTTTATTGAGTAAATTCTAGTCGTTTACTGGCTTGACGCAAATCTACAAATAAGTAATTCTACTTCGGGGGAAGAAATCTTAGTACATCAATGCTAACACTTGGCTTTCCCCTTGGTGTGCTGAAAGACTAAAAGGAAAATTGGAAATGCGCTGGGAAAACTTTTGCAGCAAATGGCAACATTGCTTTGTCCTGTAAATAGTTCAACTTGCAGCTGCTGTTGGATTTTGTGATTTGCAATTGTTTACAGAGTGCAGTGGAGTACAGAACTGTGAAATTAACCGCAAGACTGTCTTATTTCTGAGACTGTCCCCCAAGTGCACAGATGCACTCAGTAAGTTTACTAAATTAATTTGTCTTGTGTGTTAATATGTTCATGCGTCACCCAATAGCTTGCTGACTTCATCCAGTAACTACCTGAGTCAGACAGATCTTCCAAATTTGACTTGTTGTCTCATTCAGTTAGCCAGGTTCGGGGGAGCAGTTGGTTGTTTGTGATCGACTAGAATCACTACTGTGCAGAAAGAGGCTATTCAGCCCATCGAGCCTGCATCAACAACAATCCCAACCAGGCCCTGTCCCTGTAATGCCACGTATTTATCCTGCTAGTCCCCTGACAATAAGAGGGAATTTAGCATGGCCAATCAACCTAACCTGCACATCTTCGGACTGTGGGAGGAAACCCACGCAGACACAAGGAGAATGTACAAACTCCACACAGACACTCACTCGAGGCCAGAATTGAACCCGGGGCCTGGCACTGCGAGGCAGCAGTGCTAACCACTGTGCCGCCCACTAAGGACACTCTATTGTCTTTGGCACCCTCTTTGGGAGGGAAGGATTATTCAGGGTTCCCACACCTGATCGACATTGACGCTGCTCTAAGTATGCTTGCGGGACATTTCTTGAGGGCACAATTGTGATATGCACTGCAGTTGAGCAGCCTAATTGAGACATGCACGACAGTAAAGCCACAAAAATAAACCTCCGTACAGATGAGGAGTGAATGAACAAGGGGTGGAAAGTGACATAATGGTTAGTGCTGCTGCCTGTAGGGATTCTATGATTCAGACAAAAAAAAGATTGCTCAAATGAGAAGGAAAAAATATAACTATTCAGAATAGTTTGCTATTAAATAATTTATATAGTGGGGCTTTAAAAACATCAGAACACAAAACTAGTAAATGATAGAAATTAGTGACTCACCAATATGCCTGATCCAACAATCTAACAGAAAGTAAAAGTTTCATTTATTGCTCTTTATGCTTTTGAAGGGTCTCTGTGGAGACAATTTGTGAAAATCACCCGAGAAGCTCCCTAGATGTGGTTGCAAAGTGAGACTGTGCCACCTTTGGAATGCATGTGCTGATGAAAGCAGTGGTTTATCAGCCAGGTCAAACCCCCAATGCCACTGGTGTGTTATTTAAATTAACAGGACTTGCTCTAGGAAACAAGTGTTCAGTTTCAAATCCAGCTGAAATGGAATAGGGAAGGCGGACATTTTCCTATTACTACTGTGATTTTAAAAATCATTACCAATTTCCACACCTCTCGTTCTTTACTCAAAAGACTTGCTTTGGTGTTGCCCCTTTTAGCCTTTATCATGCCCTTAGGGTGGCACAGTGGTTAACATTGCTGCCTCACAGCGCCAGGGAGCCGGGTTCGATTCCCGGCTTGGATCACTGTCTGTGCGGAATGCGTATGTTCTCCAGGTTCTCTGGTTTCCTCCCACACTCCAAAAGACATGCTGGTTAGGTGCTGAAATTTTCCCTCAGTGTACCCGAACAGGCTCCGGTGTGTGGCGACCAGGGGATTTTCACAGTAACTTCATTGCAGTGTCAATGTAAGCCTACTTGTGACACTAATAAATAAGAAAAATTCAGAAGCTCAGCATGTGCCAAAGTGCTTAACCTTCAGTTCAGGACTTTGAAGTGTAGCCATGGTTGCGATGTAGGAAACATTACAATAGTGATGACTACCCAGAAGATGGGGTGATACAGTCCATGGAATTTCTCCATAGTCAGTATCAGTGCCTCTATGTACTAACTGCCTTTTTTTGCAGAATGCGGTAACGTGTTTTTGAATTGGTGCGCTCTTATCAGTTTGTTGTTTGGCTCCTAAATGATGATGAGAGCATAGATTGAGTATTGGTGGGCTGTTGAATCATGAATCACTGCCAAACGTGATCCTATTCATTGCACACATGCATAATTCCCTGCACTGAAATGATCACTGGATGGTGATCAGGAGCACAAATTCTGGGTCATTTTCTTTCTCCACAGCTCAGGGATGCTGAACTGGTGAGCAACGTGTCCAAACCTGCCACAACCAAGAACAGCGAATTCTCCATTTGGATCATGATTAAAGCTGGATTGCCCTGATCTATATTTCCCAGTGCCCACTGGACATTGCATTTATTTACTGAACCAACTGAGTGCCAGAACATGATATCAAAGAAAGTGATACGCCATGACTTGGTTAACGCAGCAATTGGATACAGCATTCTGGATGGATGAATGCAATCCATTTTAAATATCCCAGCCAACATTCCTGCCTTTGCCAGTACCAAATTAACCAGTCATTCATCTTATTGCTGCTTGTAGGACTTCGCTGATGCAGACAACTTTTTCCATCTGCCAACATAAGTTTCTGCACTAAAAAATAATTCAGAAGATATTGAAATATTTTAATTTGATGAGACTATTTCCAAATGAAAGTATTGCATTGACATATTAAACCATGTTTATAGGAACAACCTTTTATCAAATAATCTATTTTGGAAAATTAGTTTTCAGTGATGTCTCCCAATATTCAGAGTCTGATTTAAAGGCAGTCAAGCTACACATCACAAATTTTGTGATGTCGGTGCCTTTCCAAGCCAGATGGACAGGAAACTATTTGTTAGCTGTTTGATTTCAGAAACCCCCACAAACTCTGGCCTATTCCATATAACATATGGGCGGCACGGTAGCACAGTGGTTAGCACTGCTGCTTCACAGCTCCAGGGACCTGGGTTCAATTCCCAGCTCAGGTGACTGTCTGTGTGGAGTTTGCACATTCTCCTCGTGTCTGTGTGGGTTTCCTCCGGGTGCTCCGGTTTCCTCCCACAGTCCAAAGATGTGCGGGTTATGTTGATTGGCCATGCTAAAATTGCTCCTTAGTGTCCTGAAATGAGTAGGTTAGAGGGATTAGCAGGTAAAATATGTAGGGATATGGGGGTAGGGCCTGGGTGGAATTGTGGTCGGTGCAGACTCGATGGGCCGAATGGCCTCTTTCTGCATTGTAGGATTCTATGAATAACATGCTGTTTCGTTTTGTATTGCAAATATTTTCTTTTTTTGAAATAATAGTTGCAGAGTTATATGCCTAACAGTTATTGCTTCAATTGTGGGGCAATACAGTGGTTAGCACTACTGCCTCACAGCACCAGGGACCTGGGTTCGATTCCTGGCTTGGGTCACTGTCTGTGTGGAGTCTGTACATTCTCCCCGTGTCTGCGTGGGTTTCCTTCGGGTGCTCCAGTTTCCTCCCACAGTCCGAAAGACGTGCTGGTTAGGTGCATTGGCCATGCTAAATTCTCCCTTGGTGTACCTGAACAGGCGCCAGCGTGTGGCAACTGGGGGATTTTCATAGGAACTTTACTGCAATGTTAATGTAAGCCTACTTGTGACACGAATAAATAAACTTAAAATTTTAATGTACGAGTTTGTATGGCATTTCTCCATCCGTTTTAATTTTGATAATAGTGTTATCATCCCAACTGATAATACTGGAAAAGTCAGATCCCAGCGTGAAACCTGCCTTGATAGATTCTAACTTTTGTTTACAAACTGTGGAGGGAAGTTACTGAACAAATTCACAAGAGTCTGCTGATGAACTTTTAATGTAAAGAATAAAACATTTATTAAACAGGAAAAGAATGAACTATAGTACATCAATCAAAAAGGGTGGAAAGATCACCACACCACAAACCAAGAATGTGATTCAAATATTCACTATTCCTTCAACCCAGCTATATTTCTACAGACACAAACAAATTCAAAAAGATAAAACAACTTAGCATATCTATCCAATACGCTAATATTCCACGTAAGTATGAGGTACATGTGAATGAACAGGTGAACTACACTCCAAAAATAAATGACAGAGGAGACCAAGGCAGATTCCATGGATTTCTCAACAACCTACCCAGATGTTTTTTACTTTGTGAACCAATCAATCTCACTGAAACTTCGGCCAAAATTTTCCAGTCCTTCCCGCCAATGGGATGTTCTGGTCCCGCTGATGGTGACCCCACTGTGGTGCTTTCCATGGCAGTGGAGGGTGCAGGATATGCAAAACTCCTTCGACATCGGTGGGACAGGAAGATCCTGCGCTGGTCAATGGCGGGCCACCTTTGCTGCTGGAAAATATGGTGGGGGTGGGTGGAAAATCCCACCCTTCTTAGTCACGAACCATGCTGATGTTATCTGCAAGGAGGTTCCCAACTTGAAGGACCGGTTCGTGGTGGTGTATAGTTCTGTTTTTGGAATAGTGTGAGGAGTCACATGAAATGTGAGTGAGAATTACTGGTCCATTTATCGCATAACAATTTTTAAAGACTATTTATTAAAATAAAAAGGCAAAACACACGAACAGGACTACAATACAACAAGACAATTAAGTATATGAATCACTAAATGCACATTCAGTTTATGTAGAAATTACCCCCCTTGTGCCAAAATATATCTACGATACCTAAACTCCTTAAGACTTCTCCCTTCCCAAACAACACCCAAATTAAATCAATCTATAAGTCAAATCCATTTTGTAGTTACCAAACCGTTCAAGGCTGAGGGTTAAGTCTAGGAAATGTCTTTTCCTGGTTCAGAAAGATACTTAAACTGCCTTCATGAGGGGTTCTGCACTGTCTTGACTCTAAGACCTAGATGTGGACCTAGCCTCCTGGCTGAGAGTTATGGACTGGCCTCTCAGCTGTTAGATGTAAACTGGCCTGTCTACTTCTGATGGTGCTGGCAATTATACAGTTTTTCATCTTTGACTCTTCATTCTGTGTATTTGTCTGTCTGCATCTCTCAAATTCCTGGAATTAGCACGTGTCTACCTCCACTGACCTTCTCAGTCATCTAGATAAACTGTTTCCTACTAATAGGGTGAATTCTCCCTGGTTCTGTTTCGATGCCTTCTAATCTCATTACTGGGAAAATCAGAGGCGGGATCTTCTGGCCGCGCTCGCCTCAAGACCGGAAAATCCCACCCGAGGTCAAGGGACCTTTGCACGGTCCTGTCCCGCCCACTATGATTCCCGTGGCGGGTGAGACGGGAAAACCCCGCCCCACATCTTTTGACCGTTGGCTACTGCTGTTGCTCAGCAGATTTCTACCCGTTGCTGGGCAGATCGCATCCTATCATACCTTGTTAAGTTCTTACTGGGCAGATCCACAGCAGCCCTTCGCATGAGCATTTTCAATCTTCAGAATTGAAGATCACGTCTTAGAATTTTCTCCAAACGTCAGTCCCACTCAACAAGGATCCACCCCCAGGGATCAGTCTCGCACTGCAAGATTCCTTTCCCCTGAATCTCCATTTGCAGAGACCATTCGTGATTCCCGCTGGCTTCACATTGCACTGGCGCATGGGTGAGTTCCAGGAGCCTGGTGAATCCGGCTTAAAACCTTCCTGCAAATTTAAATTAAGATTTAAATACATGAACTGGATTATGGGGGCGATTTGGCCAGAATTTGGCAATGTGTTGGTCTCAGTCAGAAAACTGGCGCGTAACCCTCCAGCTGCACAGACCAGTTTCCTCTCCAGATCTTGAGCCCCTTTAAAGCAAAAGAAGAGAGTGGGCGTCGTTACGCCATCAGTGCGGGGCAGGGACTCTCGGAGCCGGCAACAGGCTGCATAGAGATCGGGGTGCCATCTTTAATGGACATCCATTATGGACATCCATTATGGACACCGATCGGAAATAAAAGTAAACTCCTCCCCACTACAGAGGAATTGGGGGCTCTCTTCCCCCTCGCCCCTCCCACACACACACACATACACACACACATGCCCACACACATGCCCACACACACAATCAAGAGTGATAGTACTGCACCCCACCCCCATTACAATCATTGCTGCATTGCCAGCATTTCAAACCCCTCCCCCGCCCGGTGATGGCAGTGCCTGGAGGCCACTCCCTCGGTGGCTATACTTACCTACACATACCTTTACACACCCGGAGGGGGTGTAAAAACCTGTGAAGATCCTCATCACGTCAGCGAGGTACGAATATACCATGAGAGGGAATCATGTGACGAGGGGCCTCAATGATTCGATGTAAATCTATTAAAATCAGGCTCACATCCATTGTGGACCTGAACCTGATTACGTTGCCAGTGAGTGGGCGTGGGAAATCACGAATTGTGGTCTCACTGTCGAGATTCGCACTTTCCGGATTTCTCCGGATTTTGCGCCCTCGCCGGCAATCCTGCGCTCGGAAAGTCCGAGTACAAGATCCCGCCCTATGTTGCCGGCTGGGGATGGGAAGAATCTCAAAACAAGTGCTAATCACATTGTGGCTCCTCTCGCCAGGGTCTCCGGCCAGAATGGGATTTGCGTCTGCATAAGCGGGGCCAGAGAATCGCCCCCCCACTGTTTTCTTTTCCCCTCCAGTGAGACATTCTTTAGTTACTCCCCCAAGCACAGTGTTTTAAGATTAGTTAACATTCATCTTTACATCGTTCCTGTACCCCTGTGTCTTTGCCCAAGCTCAAGTGACTAAAATTGGAAGACATACTTAAAGTTTAAAGTTTATTGAGTAGTGTCGCAAGTAGGCTTGCATTAACACTGCAATGAAGTTACTGTGAAAATCCGCTAGTCGCCACACTCTGGCGCCTGTTCGGGTACACTGAGTGAGAATTTAGCATGGCCAGTGCACCTAACCAGCACGTCTTTCGGACTGTGGGAGGAGACCGGAGCATCGGGAGGAAACCCATGCAGACACATGGAGAACATGCAGACTCCGCAAGACAGTGACCCAAGCTGGGAATCGAACCCGGGTCTCTGGCGCTGTGAGGCAGCAGTGACTGCGCCACCCTGCCGCCCCTTAGTTGTGTTCACCAGTGCTGTGAAGTGTCATTGCGCCAATTTTCTGGTTGCTTTGGCAATACTTCCAGTGCTTGGTCAACCAGTACAGCAGCAATTTAAATTTATACATAATAACAATTTCCTCTACCTGCAGTTACTATTTAATGCTTTAATGGTAAGCATTACCTTACAGCTCGCAACATTACTTATTGTACCCCGTGTGTTGCTGCTAAGTGACATTTATCAGCGTATCAGCTTTTCTGCAAATTCTATGCCGTCTAAAAACATGATTGCAGGGCTCTGGGTATTTGCCCATTGTGGGAAACCCTTCAAAACAGATTTTGAATGAATGTCAAATTGATTTTACAGTAATACCTGACCTACAGCTACAGATTTTTCACAAATACAAGGCAACTCGGCATGATGCTTAGAATGATTATTGTACTCGACCATGCTTTTTGGTTAATTAAATAAAATCTCTCAGAATGATTCCTTATTTCACATTTCTTCTCAATACATTGATTTCACTGGACTAATTTACCGATTTCATTCTTAAAGATTTTCTGTATCTGCAGATCATTCATTAATTCAAATTGGAAACATGGCGTGACTGTTGAAATGTGTTAAAGGTGAGGGCAAATTACTAGCTCATCATCCTCTAACCAGAGACTCATGTCACCAACTAGTCAGCTCAATTGTGTGAGTTTCCTCCACTATGCTTTCATTAACCTGACAGTTTATGGTGTATGGTGGCACAGTGGCAAAGTAGTAGGATGGCACAGTGACACTGTGACGGGTTGGCACAGTGGTAGGGTGTCTCAGTGGTATGATGACACTGGCGCAGTGATGCAGTGGCACAGCGGTAGGGTAGCAGGGTGGCACAGTGGTAGGGTGGCACGGTGGTAGGGTGGCACAGTGGTAGGATGGCACAATGGTACAGTGATATGGCAGCATGGTGGCACAGTGGCAGGGCAACACAGTGGTGCTGTGATATGGTGACACGGTGGCACAGTGGTAAGGTGGCACAGTGGTAGAGTGGCATGAAATAGGGCAGCACAGTGTTGAGTGGCACAATGGCAGGGTGACACGGTGGCACGGTGATATGGTGGCACAGCGGCATAGTGGTTAACACTGTTGCCCCACAGCGCCAGAGACCCAGGTTTAATTCTGGCCTTGGGTGACTGTCTGTGTGGAGTTTGCACATTCTCCCTGTGTCTGCCTGGGTTTCCTCCCGGGTGCGCCAGTTTCCTCCCACAGTCCAAAGATGTGCGGGTTAGGTTAGTTGGCCATGCTAAATTGACCCTTAGTGTCAGGGAATTATCAGGGTAATTACATGGAGTTACGGGGATAGGACCTGGATGGGACTGTTGTTGGTGCAGGCTTGATGGGCCGAATGACCTCCTTCAGCGCTGTACGAATTCTATGATTCTATGAATCATTTTACAGAGACTGACTGTAGACAACACAGTTGCAGAGCGAAAAGACAGAAGAGGGGTGTATTCATGTTTTAGTTTTTTTTGGCGGATTGAAGTGTAAACGATGGAAGGCATTGTTTTTTGTTAAATATTTTGAATGTTGCTGTATCTAGGGTTGAAGATACAGAGTTTACTTTTCCCAACACATTCGAAGTAATGTGAATTTCTTCAACACTTCAGGTGGAAATGAGGCTGAATAGCAACTGAAAGTGAAAGGAAGGGGCAGGAAAGCCCAATGCTGGATCCCCACTCTACTAAGCACAACTGCGGATGAGGTGGAGAAGAGCAGCTAACTCCCTGTCTTTCCATCTCTGGTATTGCTCACAATAGGAGATGGGTGCTGATAAATCCAAGACAGCAGTCAGATGTTCTCAATGCTGGAGGGAAAAGGGCTCCGAATGGGCACCTCTGTCTTTTATTAGGTCCCTGATCTCTTCCCGGGGGACATGTGACTCACGGAGAGTCTTTTTATATTTTGCGGAGAAATATGTTAGAAATACTTTCACCCCCTTTAACTGTGGGTTCCCGCCTTCTCCTGGTGCCCACATTGCAACATCATCCATCTACCTGTGTGCGGTTAAAATCCTGCTGTACGACTGCTCAGCATTTCCAGTTCTCCGGACATGGTCATGGCAGGATCAGAGTGGCAGATGAAAGTTCTGCCTTGGACTCAACCAAGAGTTTTTTGTCTTCATTCACAGGATGCGGGCATTGCCGGCTGGGCCAGCATTTGTTGCCTAACCCTAATTGCACTGTGTGGCTTGCTAGTTTATTTGGTAGCATAAGCCACAAGCTTTCGGAGCGCTGCTCCTTCATCAGGACTCACCTGATGAAGGAGCAGGGCTCCGAATGCTTGTGGCTTGTGCTACCAAATAAACCTGTTGGACTTTAACCTGGTGTTGTGAGACTTCTTGCTGTGCTTACCCCAGTCCATCTCCACATCATGGCTTGCTAGCCATTTAAGAGTCAACCACATTGCTGTGGATCTGGAGTCACATGTAGGCCAGACCAGGTAAGGATGGCAGATCAGTCCTTTGCCGATAATGAATGAACTGTTACCAGGAGATGGACCACTTGAACTGGGTAATAAGTGTGCCTGGGGCACTGCGCTCTAGTTTGTGTAAGGAAGGAGAATGTGCCAAGCGACAAGGATTCTGATCATATTGCCACAAGCCCATCTTGGATTGGTTAACAGCACCACAGGTTTATTTTAGCTTAACGGTGATTTAAGTTTTTACATTTCACTACATTGAAAGCATTTGTTACTTGAGATCAGTTATAAAGCAGTAATGATAAGGCAGTCATTTCATGAGTATCCAGGTGTTATCATGAACCAAAAGACCAGTGCTTGAAAGGCTACTAGCTGTTGGCTGAATACCAACATAAAATTGTAGCCTTGAATTCACTTCCATATAATATTTATTTTATGATGAATATTATTGAGTTCATGCTGTTAGTTATATCTATTGATCTTTTCTTTTTGACCAGTATTGAATATCACGACTGGCATTTATGGGGTGTACAGTCCAAGCAGTTAATGCACAGTAATGCCTATTTTTGAAAATTATCTAATGTGCTGTGACCACTTCAGGCTTGAGAAGTGAGGATCTGCTTGAATTTTTCTGAAATAATTTATTTGCATATTTTACAGCCTTTTAACCTATTGTTCATCTATCATAATTGGCATAGAACAACATAGAATCCCTGCAGTGCAGAAGGAGGCCATTCAGCCCATTGAAATGCACAGACTCTCTGATACAGCATCTTACGCAGGTCCACCCCATCCCCGTAACCCCAAGTATTTACCCTGCTAATCCCCCTAACCTACACATCTTTGGTCACTAAGGGGCAATTTAGCATGGTCAATCCACCTACTCTGCATCATCTTTGGACTGTGGGAGGAAACATGAGCACCCAGAGGACACTCACGCAAACACGGGGAGAACTGTGCAAACTCCACAGAGTAAGAAGTTTAACAATACCAGGTTAAAGTCCAACAGGTTTATTTGGTAGCAAAAGCCACACAAGCTTTCGGAGCCTTAAGCTCCTTTCACCTGGCACTATGAGGCAGCAGCGCTAACCACTATGCCACCATGCTGCATAATGGGGAAAGCAAGCTTTTCAGTATTAGGGTAATAATAATTAACAAATCTGTTCTTCAATGTGCAGCATAGAGTAATATGTTGGAGGAAGGAGTACCATCCTAATAGCTGTACAAACAGAATATATTACATTTTAAAATTCAATTGGTCATAAATCAAATGACTTAAGACCTTAAACATGTTAAATTTTGTATTTACATTCAGAAAATAATCAAATCATGGTGCAGTACATGATATTTACTACGTACTGTAACAGCAGAAGTGGGACATAGCAAACTGTACATCACCTTAATTACCATAATTATAACAAAGTAAATGGAGTTGCAGCAATCTAATATATACAAATGATAAATCACTTTGGAATACGCTTTTTATTTGTCCTAAGGTTTTCCTTTGCAGAAGTTTCATTCGAAAATGTTGAAAAAAAGAGTAAGCAAATTTCAAATAGAGACCAACAATGTAGACAACCGCATTGTCATACAACAATGCAACATCAGAAGATAACTTTCTACCAATACAAAATCCTGCAGTGATTTTGATACAACTTTTTTATTATTATTCATTTGTGGGACATGGGTGTCGCTGACTGGCCAGCATTTATTGCCCATCCCTAATTGCCTGAGGGCAGTTGAGAGTCAACCATATTGCTGTGGCTCTGGAGTCACATGTAGGCCAGACCAGGTTAGGACGGCAGATTTCCTTCCCTAAAGGACATTAGTAATCACGATGGGTTTTTTCGACAATCAACAGTGGTTTCGTGATCATCAGTCGACTTTTAATTCCAGATATTTTTTATTGAATTCTAATTCCACCAGTTGCCATGATGGGATTTGAACCCGGGTACCCAGAACATTAGCTGAGCTTCTGGAGTAATAGTCTAGTCATAATACCATGGTTGTGAGGCCATCGCCTCCCCATCACAACTGAATCTAGGCAAACAAGTACAAATCCATGTAAAACATCTTGGCTAATAAGTTAACATTTATTGGGACTCCACCAGCTGTGGACATAGAAATGTATAATGGGAAAAAAAGTTGAAATGTGTACCAATGCAGGATTTTGAATATATTAACAGATGTATGCATTTGTCAGATGCAGTTCACAATTTGAACACTGAAAGAATTTGAGAAAGATTGAGCAATTTGCTGGGTTTGTTCTGTGTTACTTGCCACATTGTGAATGATATTTTTGGGGAAAAATGGATTTGGTTGCTCTCTGGTTGCTACGATTCCCGTGACCAGCGGAATAGGAAAATTTGCCCCAATTACTTCAGGGGACTGTGATGGACTCTCATCTCCTGTCCCATTAGCAATGCATCCATGACATTCAACTGAGGTATTCAACTGTTGGAGATAGACCATTAAGACTAGTTGCTTGGACAATCAACTAATCAAGTCACCTTTGGAATATAGGGACAATAGGCGGGATTTTACAGCCTCACTTGGGCGGGATCTTATGGGATCAGAGATTTCCGTTGTGGGATCCTCATCCACGCCGATTCCAGAGCGGGCAAGGTGATAGAGTTCAGGCCAATGTATTTTTCTGAATCACCTTAGCACTTGGACAATCCAATCAGTTTCCCTTGATATTCATTGGTATTACCATCTCTGAATCTCCCACTATCAATATTCTGTGGGTTACCATTGACCAGAAAGATAACTGGACTAGCCATATAAATACTGTGGACAGAACTGAACTGGACTAGCCATATAAATACTGTGGTTACAGAACAGGTCAGAGGCTGGGAATTCTGTAGCAATTAATTCACTTCTGACTCCCCAAAGCCTGCCCCATCATCCACAAGGCACAAATCATGAGTGTAATGGAATATTCTTCATTTAGCAGGATGAGTATAGCTTCAACAGCACTCAAGAAACTCAACACCATCCAGGACAATACAGCCAGCTTGATCGGCACCCCATCTGCAAACTTGTGTCCCATCTACAAGATACACTGCAGGAACTCACCAAGGCTCCTTCGACAGCACCTTTCAAACCCACAACCACTAACAGCTGGAAGGACAAGGGCAGCAGACACATGGGAACACCACCACCTGGAAGTTCCCCCTCTAAGCCACTCACCATCCTGACTTGGAAATATATCACTGTTCCTCCAGTGTCACTGGGTCAAAATCCTGGTACCCCCTCCCTAATAGCATTTTGGGTGCACCTACTCACAAGGATGGCAGCAGTTCAAGAAGGCAGTTCACCACCCCCTTCTCGAGGGCAATCTATAGGGCAGCCTGGTGGCACAGTGGTTATCACTGCTGCCTCACAGTCCCAGGGACCCGGCCTCAGGTAACTATGTGGAGTTGCACGTTCTCCCCATGTCTGTGTGGGTTTCCTTCGGGTGCTCCAGTTTCCTCCCACAGTCTGAAAGATGTGCGAGTTAGGTTGATTGGCCATGCTAAATTACCCCTCAGTCTAAGGGGGATTAGCAGAGAAAATACATGGGATTATGGGGATAGGACCTGGGTGGGATTGTTGTCAGTGCATGACTCAATGGGCAGAATGGCCACCTTCTGCACTGTAGTGATTCTATGAAACGGGGATGGGCAATAAAAGCTGGCCTAGCCAGTGACGCCCAAATCCCATATCGTGATTTTTAAAAAATCACAGCACATTAATAATTAAGTACTCACTGTATTGGCAAGTATGTCTTTTCCCAACAGAAATAACCTATTGGGGTCAAATGAGGAGAGGACAAAGAGGGATGCCATTCAGCCCCTTCTCACCTGCTGATAATAGTACTTGCAATTTTATTTCATACTAGATTGCATACGATTGTAAACTGAGTGTGATGAGTTTGTTTATAGATAAGGTGCTGTCACTTATATCAAAGAACGTTTGATATACTTAACCCGAGTGGCACATAACATGGTGTGAAATCCTGAAGTGCTAAATGGTAGGATACCTATGGCTTTACATATTGTATTTGCAAGACTTAGTTCAGTAGGATTTTTTTCTTATTCATTCGTGGGACATGTCGCTGGCTGGCCAGGATTTATTGCCCATTCCTAGTTGCCCTTGGAAGTCAACTACATTACTGTGGCTCTGGCGTCACATGTAGGCCAGGCCAGGTAAGGACGGCAGCTTTATTTCCCTAAAGGAATTAGTGAACCGGATGGGTTTTTCCAACAATCGGCAATGGTCATCAGTAGATTCTCAATTTCAGATTTTTTGAAATCAATTCAAATTCCACCATCTGCCGTGGTGGGATTTGAACCCAGGTCCCCAGAACGTTAACTGAGTTTCTGGATTAATAGTCCAGAGATAATACCACTAGGCCATTGCCTCCCCAGATTAGTTACAGGAGCCATTCTGAATCTAAACTGAGAATGGCTGTTGCTTGGGATCTTCTGCATTTTGACTCCTGGGATCGGAGTCAACTAGCAGCAATGCAGCAAATCAATGCTCTCAATTTTTTTTAAAATCCAGCGAGAAAGTTGAAAGGCTTGCTCCCATGGGCTTTGCTTCTTTGATTTTTGATTTATTTTCTGGATCAGCTTTTATCAAATCAATAAAATCGGGGGAAGTTGCTGTTCTAATGTGTTTACATTCCTTGTTGACTTTTTAAGTCATCAAAACATTTGATATTAATGTCAGTGTTCAAGATATTGATTTGAGTTTTCCAGCATCCAGTTGGAATGCGAAACCAGAAATCCCATTGACTAATAGATCAATCAGGCTACACATTTGATATAAAATTGACCTAAAATTGTCTATTCTGCAACGTGGCTGAAGCAATTTCAATGCTATTTTGTTTAACCATAAGTAAAATTTGCCCCTTATGTCACACTTCTAAGATAGAGAAACATCCCAGGGTGCCACATTGAGAGGGAATTTCGGGTCATAGGGTCACTATGGCTGAAGATACACCCACAATGGGCAGCACAGTGGTTAGCACTGCTGCCTTACAGCGTCAGTGACCCAGGTTCAATTCTGGCCTTGGATGACTGTGTGGAGTTTGCCCATTCTCCCTGTGTCTGCGTGGGTTTCCTCCGAGTGTTTCGGTTTCTTCCCACAGTCCAAAGATGTGCGGGTTAGGTGGATTGGCCAAGCTAAATTTCCCCTTAGTGTCCCAAGATGTCTAGGTTAGATGGATTAGCCATGGGAAATGTGTGGGGTTGCAGAGATAGGGCGGGGGAGAGGGCCTAAGATACTCTGTCAGAGAGTTGGTGTAGACGCGGTGGGCCTGTTGGCTTCTTCTGCACTGTAGGAATTCCACAGTTCTATGATTCTAAGTGAAGTGAGTGGAGATTCACAAGAGACCAAGAAACACAGAGCTGCGGGAAGGTTACAGACTGGTGAAGTCATGAAGGGATCTGGACTCAACAATGGGAAGTGTAAATTTGAGGCATTGGGAACCAGGAACCAATGTTGGCCTGCAGGTACACTGGTTGAATGGGACTTGCTGCAAGATAGGGCACAAGCAGCAAAGGTTTGGATGTGCCAGTGCTTATGGAGGATGGGGGAGCTTGATTGGAAAGAGTTAAGGGAGGGCAGTAGTCAGAAGAGATAGGGCAAGGAGAGTTGAGATGAAGATTGCCACCACTGAAAATGAGAAGCAAAGGGGAGACGGTGGCCTAGTGGTATTATTGCTGGACTATTAATCCAGAAACTCAGCTAATGTTATGAGGACCCAGGTTCGAATCCCACCATGGCAGATGGTAAAATTTGAATTCAATAAAAATATCTGGAATTAAGAATCTACTGATGACCATGAAACCATTGTCGATTGTCAGAAAAACCCATCTGGTTCACTAATGTCCTTTAGGGAAGGAGATCTGCTGTCCTTACCTGGTTTGGCCCACAGTGACTCCAAAGCCACAGCAATGTGCTGACTCTCAACTGCCCTCAGGCAACTAGGGATGGGTAATAAATGCTGGCCCAGCCAGCGACGCCCATTTCCCATGAATTAAAGATAAAAATACTGCACTGTGAAACTGGGCTTGGAGCTATACCACTTATTCTTGATGACATGTATTATTCTCTGAGTTTCAGATTTGTATAGTAATTATTATTTTTGTTTCTGCTGTGATGTAAGGTAATTTCGATGTGTAATGAAGACTTGGCATTCCTCATAGAAGAAATCATAGAAACCCTACAGTGCAGAAGGAGGCCATTCGGCCCATCGAGTCTGCACCGACCACAATCCCACCCAGGCCCTACCCCCACATATTTTACCCGCTAATCCCTCTAACCTACACATCCCAGGACTCTAAGGGGCAATTTTTTTAACCTGGCCAATCAACCTAACCCGCACATCTTTGGACTGTGGGAGGAAACCAGAGCACCCGGAGGAAACCCACGCAGACACGAGGAGAATGTGCAAACTCCACACAGACAGTGACCCGAGCCGGGAATCGAACCCGGGACCCTGGAGCTGTGAAGCAGCAGTGCTAACCACTGTGCTACCGTGCCGCCCCTGATGGAGAATTTTGCATGTTTCTTTATCATTCTTACACAACCAGTCTTGGTGCCGATGAGATTCAAACCAAGTGATTTGTGCACCCTGTCTCTTGGATTGCAGATGTTTTGTTTTGTCCCAAAGCCCTTCAATGCTGCCATCATTGAAGTCTGTGGGAGCAACATGGGAAGAAAGTTGCACTGGAATAATTTTCTTGCTTGTATATACCGGCGAGTATGGTGTTAAAGCTTCTCCTGGATTCCTTTGAGGATCTTCGAAGTTTGGGAATCAGGCATGTGCTCACGATGGAGTTAACAAGTCTGTGGTCTGTCCAGCAGCTGTTTGCATCCCACATGCTTTGGGCGATGTGCACATTCTGTCTCTGACGAAGGGTCATCAAGACTCAAAACGTTGGCTCTATTCTCTCCCCACAGATGCTGTCAGATCTGCTGAGATTTTGCAGCATTTTCTGTTTTGGTTTCAGATTCCAGTATCCGCAGTATTTTGCTTTTATCTTTCTGTCTATTCTTTGACTCAGACAATGACTTGTCTAAGAGGTGTCAATGCATGTATCGGGGATATTTCTGTATTTATCTTTCCAATGAAAAAATGTGTTTGTGACAGTGAGCCCATTTTCAGTGCACTTTGTGAGGAGGAAGCTGTTGGCATTTTATTTCCCCGCTCCTTCTTTCCTACCTGTCAGCAAAGACATACTTCCAGAGACCCAATGTGGTTTCAGTCAGAGACAAGTCCCTCCCCATATGCTGCCACGTGGCCGCTCAGGATGTGTCTCAGCGATGCAAGGAGTTGGGCATCACCGCGCGACACATCAAACTGCGTACAACTGGACTAAGACCCCTGGACCTGGTGCCCAGTCATCCTCGAGAGCCCTGGCTCGATCTGGCACGAAAATTGGCCGGATCAAGGATGTCAGACAGCACTCACAGAAAGGGAGGTCGCAAAGGTCGCCGTTTGTAAATGTTTTCTGTATGTGCCAGTATATAACTAATAAAAGAGTTCTGACTATCTAGGGGAACGACAGACATGGGTCAGAATTTTCTGACCTTGCCTGCAGCTGGGATAATCCAGTGCCAATTTCTCCGCACTCAGTGGCAGCGGCAGCAAGGCGTGCGAGACCAAATAATTCTGGCTATGTCTTTGTCGCTTGACAAATTGAAGGAAAGTGCCTGCAATAGCATATGGCTGTTATCGATCTGTGAAAGGCTTTTGATTCCATCGACCTCAAAGCCCTTCAGAAAGGCCTCCACGATCTTGGATGTCCAATAACATTTGCTATTATCCTACACTTTTGCATGACTGTCTGACTGCAACCATCCTTTGCAGTAGATTGTAGATCGAGCCCTTTCGTATCTGTTCGGGCATCAAGCAAGTGTTTTTGTGCCAACTTGCATCACCATCTTACCTCAAGCTGGGTCATGAAACTCATTTGTGACCAATTTTCCCAAAAAGGGGTCATGATTAAGTTTCAATTCAGTGGGAAGCTTTTTAACTTCAACAGGTTGAGTGAGAACTAAAACAAGCCAAGACTAAGGTGAAGCTATATCAGCATTCTGTAAAAGGATGGCTGGAGGCTGAGAAAAAGTTTTTAAAAAATTATGCTTACCTGAATGTGGAATACAAGTGCTCCTACTCGCTCCATTGCAGTACTGAAGATTTGGCAGCATCTGATTAGCCCTCTCCAGATAATTCCCCACTCCTACTCTTTCCTCCCGCAATGGCAATGTGCTGACGAGTTGTCTGGGAATGCCTAACACGCATTCACAACTTGTTGGTCATGTTAAAAAATGTGGTCTGTGACCCAATATCGGGTTACCCATTCTGGCAGGCTTGTGTGAACCTATTTCCAGGTGCATGTCTGTACAAGTTGTGTATTGCAATTCTTGTCTCATACCTGGCGTTGGGGAGAGTTATAGAACAAAGAGATCTAGGGGTCCAGGTTCATAGCTCCTTGAAAGTGGAGTCACAGGTGGACAGAGTGGTGAAGAAGGATTCGGCAGGCTTGGTTTGATTGGTCAGAACGTTGAATACAAGCGTTGAAGTTGTTGTTGAAGTTGTACAAGACATTGGTAAGGCCACACTTGGAATGCTGTGTGCAATTCTGGTCACCCTATTATAGAAAGGATATTATTAAACGGGAAAGAGTGGAGAAGAGATTTACTAGGATGCTACCGGGACTTGATGGTTTGAGTTATAAGGAGAGGCTGGATAGACTGGGACTTTTTTCTCTGGAGCGTAGGAGGCCTAGAGGTGATCTTATAGAGATCTATAAAATAATGAGGAGCATAGATCAGCTAGATAGTCAATATATTTTCCCAAAGTTAGGGGGGGTCTAAAACTAGAGGGCATAGGTTTAAGGTGAGAGGGGAGAGATACAAAAGTGTCCAGAGGGGCAATTTTTTCACACACAGGGTGGTGAGTGTCTGGAACAAGCTGGAACAAGTGTCCGGAGCAAACTACCCAGCCTTCAGGAGAACAGTGACCACGACACCGCACAACCCTGCCACAGCAACCGCTACAAGACATGCCAGATCATCGACACGGATGCCATCATCTCACGTGAGAACACCATCTACCAGGTACACGGTACATACTCTTGCAACTCGGCCAACGTTGTCGACCTGATACGCTGCAGGAAAGGATGTCCCAAGGCATGGTACATTGGGGAGACCATGCAGACGCTATGACAACGGATGAATGAACACCGCTCGACAATCACCAGGCAAGACTGTTCTCTTCCTGTGGGAGAGCACTTCAGCAGTCACGGGCATTCAGCCTCTGATCTTCAGATAAGCGTTCTCCAAGGCGGCCTTCACGACACACGACAGCGCAGAGTCGCTGAGCAGAAACTGATAGTCAAGTTCCGCACACATGAGGACGGCCTCAGCTGTAACTCCCATGACTTGCCTGGGCTTGCAAAATCTCACTAACTGTCCCAGCTGGAGACAATACATATCTCTTTAACCTGTGCTTAACGCTCTCTCCACTCACATTGTCTGTACCTTTAAGACTTGATTATCTGTAAAGACTCGCATTCCAACCATTATTTTGTAAATTGAGTTTGTGTCTTTATATGCCCTGTTTGTGAACAGAACTCCCACTTACCTGACGAAGGAGCAGCGCTCCGAAAGCTAGTGACTTTAACCTGGTGTTGTGAGACTTCTTACTGTGGAACAAGCTGCCAGAGGTAGTAGTAGAGGAGGGTACAATTTTGTCTTTTAAAACGCGTTTAGACAGTTACATAGGTAAGATGGGTATAGAGGGATATGGGCCAAATGCGGGCAATTGGGACTAGCTTAGGGGTTAAAAAAAGAGGTGGCATGGACAAATTGGGCCAAAGGGCCTGTTTCCATGCTGTAAACCTCTTATGACTTTCTGACTCTGTGGATTAATCCAGCTCCCAAGAGACTTTCCCTATTCCTGCTTTCTGACAGTGAAATCTCAAAATGCCACTTTGGTTCATAAAGCCAGAACTTGCAAGTTTAATAAGTTAAAGGTTTCATTACATTATAACTGAATCTGCGTGACCACCTTTCATCAAACACCCTCTGTTTAAAAGTTGTCGTAAGATGTTAAATTTGTAGCATAGCAAAAATAACCAAATATCATCGTACGGTGCATATTTGCGATTGGACGGTCGTTTAGCTCAGTTGGCTGGATGGCTGGTTCATGATGCAGAACAACGCCAACAGCGTGAGTTCAATTCCTGTACCGGCTGAGGTTATTCATGAGGACCCTGCCTTTTCAACCTTGTCCCTCGCCTGAAGTGTGGTGATCCTCAGGTTCAATCACCAGCCTACGGTCATCTGGGACGATGGCAACTTTATCCAAAATTAGCACAATATAATGAAGCAAATCTATTTTTTGACGGTAAAAAACGAATTCTCTGCCATTCATTTTAAAATGAAATGGAATGTTCCGGACACTCCTTTAAATGACTGTTGCGATCTCCTCCGTGGACGCAACCCATGGGGAAACACTGATGAACTTTGGTTGCATCTTGTTAAAATAATTTAGAATTGTGTTTACGAAAGTGTGAATAGTGTGTAGAAGGTTTCGAGGTTTACTGACTGAGCATTCATAAGCAATCTTGTCTGCTAAAAGTAGGAGTCCAGTTGGCAGCAATTGTTCTGCTAATGGCAGATGGCAGGTTGTTATTTCATGCCCTGCCATTTACAGCAGAATTTTTCAGTTCTGCATTTGAAATGTAAGCAACTGGCGCTTTGATGTCTTGTATCATCGGTGTGCAGAAGTATACTTTCTCCTTCCAAGTTGCGCAGGGATTCCTTTGGGTAAAAACCGACATCAAATGTTGAAACTTGATGATTGATTGATCCATGTCACACTGAAGGGAAAGTATGGAGATTATCAAGCGTATATGCTGCAATCCTCCGCCCGTTCACGCCCCCCCGCCGCTGCCAGCATGAATGGAGAATTTGGTGCTCTGCCAAATCTCCATTCACTGCAGAGGGACCGGAGAATCCCAGCCGGGAGCAAGGTTGGAGAATCCAGACCATAACCTCTATTCGCCAACTGTAATAAGTCTTCAGAGGCTGAAGCCCCTTCACCAAAATCCCTTTATTTACTAACTCTAACAGCAGTGCACAGAGTGCTAGTAGTGAGGAGACTATCAACCGGGGGTGTCAGAGAAACTGATACTCCCAGTTAACTACAAAGCAAAGACTCCCTAATTGGCCCGTCAATTGGATCCTTAATCAGGGAGCTCATACTCCAGTAGGCCAACCTCAATGGCCTGATTGAAGTTATTACACCAACTCTTAAAGTTTTCCTTCAGTGTACCAATTGGACCCCTAGATTGGTTTAACTCCATGGAGTGAATTTTCCACGGAGTGGACCTCTTGTCAACAAAACCAAGGAGATTGTCATTGACTTCAGGAAACGTAGTGGAGAAGACGCCCCTGTCTACATCAATGAGGACGAAGTAGAAAGGATCGAGAACTTCAAATTTTTAGGTGTCCAGTTCACCAACAACCTGTCCTGGTCCCCCCATGCCGACACTATAGTTGAGAAAGGCCACCAATGTCTTTACTTTCTCAGAAGACTAAGGAAATTTGGCATGTCAGCTACGACTCTCACCAACTTTTACAGATGGACCATAGAAAGCATTCCTTCTGGTTGTGTCACAGCTTGGTATGGCTCCTGCTCTGCCCAAGACTGCAAGAAACTACAAAAGGTCATGAATGTAGCCCAATCCATCGCGCAAACCTGCCTCCCATTCATTGACTCTGTCAACATTTCCTGCTGCCTCGGCAAAGCAGCCAGCATAATTAAGGACCCCATGCACCCCGGACATGCTCTCTTCCATCTTCTTCTGTCAGGAAAAAGATACAAAAGTCTGAGGTCACTTACCAACCAACTCAAGAACAGCTTCTTCCCTGCTGCCATCAGACTTTTGAATGGACCTACCTCGCAATAAGTTGATATTTCTCTACAACCTAGCTATGACTGTAACACTACATTCTGCACTCTCTCATTTCCTTTTGTATGAACGCTATGCTTTGTCTGTACAGCACGCAAGAAACAATACTTTTCACTGTATATGAATACATGTGATAATAATAAAGCAAAGCATAGCAAACCAAATCTATTTTGAAGGCAGGGCCTCATTTTCTTGTAGTTGAAGCTTGAAGGCCCCAACGTAGCCTGCTGATGCAAGTAAAACTGGAGTGGAAGCAACCTGGCCTGGATTAATCCAACCTGGAGAAGTCCCTTCTGCTGGGCCACTACTTGATTTTAAATGGGAGTACGCAGGTGTACATTCTGGTCGGTTTACTTCTAAAATACCAGCTGCTGTATCCTTGGTGTTTCAGATGATCTTCATTTAAAATGGGTCTAGTACCTAAATCTGGGACCCTACTTTCTCAGAAGGCTAAGGAAATCCGGCATGTCCACTACGACTCTCACCAACTTTTACAGATGCGCCATAGAAAGCATCTTTTCTGGATATATCACAGCTTGGTATGTCTCATGCTTTGACCAAGACCGCAAGTAACTACAAGGAGTTGTGAACGTAGCCCAGTCCACCACCAATGCCTCTACTTTCTCAGAAGACTAAGGAAATTTGACATGACAGCTACAACTTTCACCAACTTTTACAGATGCACCATAGAAAGCATTCTTTCTGGTTGTATCACAACTTGGTATGGCTCCTGCTCTGCCCAAGACCGCAAGAAACTACAAAAGGTTGTGAATGTAGCCCAGTCCATCACCCAAACCACTCCCATCCATTGACTCTGTCTACACTTTCTGCTGCCTCGGAAAAGCAGCCAGCATAATCAAGGACCCCATGCATCCCGGACATACTCTCTTCCACCTTCTTCCGTCAGGAAAAAGATACAAAAGTTTGATTCTTAGCCTGGACCAACTGACTCAAAAACAGCTTCTTCCCTGCTGCCATCAGACTTTTGAATGGACCTATCATATATTAAGCTGATCTTTCTCTGCACCCTATCTAGTAACTGCGACACTATATTCTGCACCTTCTTTCCTTCTCCTCTATGTACTCTATGAATGGTATGCTTTGTCTGTATAGCACGGAATAAACAATACTTTTCACTGTATCCCAATACATGTTACAATAATAAGCCAAGTCAAATCAAATCAAACCTTGACTGCCCAGCAATAGGGCCAGCAGAAAATTCAACTTCTTGCTAAACGTTGCACCATATAATTCCCCAGTGATCCTGGATTCATTGACATTATTTTCAGCAGCCTCCATGATGCAGTGAATGTTCAGTGGGAGAAAGTTGAGTTCTTTGTGCAGCTGAAAATGTCGCTTTGCTTTGAAATGAATTGCACTGGTGAAAAACTGAAGGCATATAGTCATCTCTTTTTCATCTATGTTAAAATGGAAATGGAAAGGCAGCGCAACAAGCTGCCAAAAAAACAACTTGTGACGACTTAACTACAGATGACGTGCTCATCAACTCAAGTTCCAAGCACTGCCAAAGAGCGTTGAATCAGCAGTTGTACTGCAGGTGTTGTGTTGGAGCAATGTGAAAGACATTGCCTTTCAGACATGAGACCTTCACTGGGACGGGGACGTTAGTAAAGTGTATAGTATGTCACACAAATAGTTTGGCAATTGATAAGTAGATTCTTAGCCTGGATCACGGACTGATTATTGGGTGAAGCAGGGGCTGACAACCAGATAGACAAATGAGGGAACTCCCTTTAAAAGCCTTCAAGTAATGGCAATGTCTGATTATATTGTCAAGTCATTGCACAACAGGATCATTTTCTAGTCTTTGCTGAGTTGCCTAAAGTCTGCTCAGATAGTATTTGAGGTGAGGCAGTCAGGTTTTGCACCCAGGCAAGGAATGGAGGAAATCAGCCATGCTTCCCACTTCTGATTGCTATCCAATGATTCCTACAGTGTATTGAGTGTGCATCTGTCTGCATGTAAACATCTGCGGAGGACAGGCTTGGCTTGCATGTGAATCTCCCTGGGGATTAATATTCTGTCAAGGTTTACATATGGAAAAGGGGATAAGGTACTGGAAGGCTGACTAACATCTGTAAAATCTGGCATAATACAGAGAGGAGAAATCATTGTAGACATTATCGGCCGCACTGGAAAAGAATTATCTCTGAAATTGTAGAACATTCTGAACCTGCACTCGGAGGAAGAAATCCAGTCCATGATGTCCTCAGGACAAACAGTCCTGATTCCAAGTCAAACAAAGTGGGCATAGGAAGGATAATTTTCTGAATTGTATTCCCTGTGGAAAACCCCATTGTTGGAGTGCGATGTTGGAAAGGTAGCCCCAGGATGTCCGGAAACACGCATGATTCAGATCTAAAGATCAGGAAAATGTACTTATGACCATTCATAATTTAACTTGAACCGAAACTTGCTTATGTTGTACCTATTATATTAACACTTTCTCAGGCTACAAATTCACGTCCTGAGCCTTCGACTTTAATGAAACACCTACTATTATGACAGACTTGAGAGGAAATCTGGATCACGAGCGATAAAGCCCAGTGCGCAAGGTCCACCTACCATTTTATGGTCACTATTTTGGTTTAGATTTTAAAAATTTGTTTTGGGGATGTAATTAACATGTGCAAAGAAGCAATCTGTTGCCCTGCCCTATTGGCCTGCGATGGTTTCTGGGCCTACTTGAACTGTCGCAGATATGTTGATGTTGCTCCCACAGTGGGGTTAGTTAAGAAGTCACCAGCGATGATGAAGGTCCGGCATTTTTGGCGGAACTCGCTGCCCCATAGCGTGGTGGAGTCTGAATCATTAAACGGTTTCAAGAAGGAGATAGATATATTTCTGATTTAAAAAGAAGCGGGTTAAGTGGATATGGGGGACCGATGGGGAGGTGGATTTGAGACCAGGGAGAGATCAGCCATGATCTGATTGAATAGCGGAGCAGGCTCGAAGGGCTGAATTGTTTATTTCTGCTCCTAACTCCTATGTATGTTTATGTTCAAGTAAGGTTGACATGCGACTTAGAGGTGATGGTCACGTGATGTTGGACTTCTTTGTGGCAAAGACAGTGGGGGGGAAGGAGGTAGTGTTGAGGCAGCGTAGTAAATGTGTCCTGTACATTTTCAAATGCTGCAATTACAGAGCGCTGGTGATGGAGAGAGCAGATGTTTAGTCCAACAGTCAAGAGCCTGTGGCCTCTGCCCTGCTTTTGGTGTTGATTTATGGAGCTAACTACTTTTTTGACAGCGCAAATGGACAAAAATGTATTTACAACCCATGCTCCCTGTAAGCCAAGCAACAACCTGAAAGTCTTTGCGCAGCTGTGTACTAGTTGGCCCCTATAAGATCCCGCACAAAAGATTTAAAAGGGCCGTGCACTTAAATCACTCGCACACTCCAAAACAAATAAGAGGGACCATTGTCTGCAACTGTAGCGTTTGATGTAGCACGCAGATGTGTTCAGTCTAAAGATAAATCGTGTACATTGAGATTACATTCAGTTCAGATCAAGGTTGGATCTGAATATAAATGAGCATTTTTCATCTGAACATGTTAGTGGTTTTGAAAGGCCAGTAATCCATTAAAGAATGGATAGAAAGAAGGAATAAAAACAATGATTTTGCCTGCTAAATTCTCCTATGCTCATTTCTAGCCTCTGATTATTTCAAATCTGTCTGTAGGTCAGCTGAATTTAATGGCTTAATTGCACATCTAAAATCTTATGAGTATGATTAATCATTTTAAACAATTGCAATGAAATATTCTGCTGATTGCAACATAGAATCATAGAATCCTACATGCAGGAGGAGGCCATTCGGCCCATCGAGTTTACACTGACCACAATTCCACCCAGGCCCTATCACCATAACCCCCATGCATTTACCCTAGTTGGTTCCCCTGACACTAATGGGCAATTTAGCATGACCAATCCACCTAACGTGCACATCTTTGGACTGTGAATGGAAACCCAGCCAGACACGGGAGAATGTGCAGACTCCACGCAGACAGTGACCCAAGCCAGGAATTGAACCCGGGTCCCTGGCACTTGTCCTCCTGTGGAGATGCCGGCGTTGGACTGGGGTAAACACAGTAAGAAGTTTAACAACACCAGGTTAAAGTCCAACAGGTTTATTTGGTAGCAAAAGCCACACAAGCTTTCGGAGCTCTGAGCCCCTTCTTCAGGTGAGTGGGAATTCTGTTCACAAACATAAGAACATAACATAAGAAATAGGAGCAGGAGTAGGCCATCTAGCCCCTCGAGCCTGCCCCGCCATTCAATAAGATCATGGCTGATCTGACGTGGATCAGTACCACTTACCCGCCTGATCCCCATAACCCTTAATTCCCTTACCGATCAGGAATCCATCCATCCGCGCTTTAAACATATTCAGCGAGGTAGCCTCCACCACCTCAGTGGGCAGAGAATTCCAGAGATTCACCACCCTCTGGGAGAAGAAGTTCCTCCTCAACTCTGTCTTAAACCGACCCCCCTTTACTTTGAGGCTGTGTCCTCTAGTTTTAACTTCCTTACTAAGTGGAAAGAATCTCTCCGCCTCCACCCTATCCAGCCCCCGCATTATCTTATAAGTCTCCATAAGATCCCCCCTCATCCTTCTAAACTCCAACGAGTACAAACCCAATCTGCTCAGTCTCTCCTCACAATCAACACCCCTCATCTCTGGTATCAACCTGGTGAACCTTCTCTGCACTCCCTCCAATGCCAATATATCCTTCCTCATATAAGGGGACCAATACTGCACACAGTATTCCAGCTGCGGCCTCACCAATGCCCTGTACAGGTGCATCAAGACATCCCTGCTTTTATATTCTATCCCCCTCGCAATATAGGCCAACATCCCATTTGCCTTCCTGATCACAGAGCATATAAAGACACAGACTCAATTTACATGAATAATGGTTGGAATGCGAATACTTACAACTAATCAAGTCTTTAAGAAACAAAACAATGTGAGTGGAGAGAGCATCAAGACAGGCTAAAAAGATGTGTATTGTCTCCAGACAAGACAGCCAGTGAAACTCTGCAGGTCCACGCAACTGTGGGGGTTACAAATAGTGTGACATGAACCTAATATCCCGGTTGAGGCCGTCCTCGTGTGTGCGGAACTTGGCTATCAGTTTCTGCTCAGCGACTCTGCGCTGTCGTGTGTCGTGAAGGCCGCCTTGGAGAACACTTACCCGAATATCAGAGGCCGAATGCCCGTGACCGCTGAAGTGCGGCCAGATTTTTTATCACTTGTCCTCCTGGCACTGTGAGGCACCGATGGTAGCCATGATGTGGAGATGCCGGCGTTGGACTGGGGTAAACACAGTAAGAAGTCTCACAACACCAGGTTAAAGTCCAACAGGTTTATTTGGTAGCACAAGCCACTAGCATTCAGAGCGCTGCTCCTTCATCAGGTAAGTTGGATCTCATGGGATAAAGGGGGAGGTGGCTAGATGGGTGGAGAATTGGCTTGGTCACGGAAGACAGAGGGTGGTAGTGGAAGGGTCTTTTTCCGGCTGGAGACCTGTGACTAGTGGTGTTCCGCAGGGCTCTGTATTGGGACCTCTGCTGTTTGTGATTTATATGAATGATCTGGAAGAAGGTGTAACTGGGGTGATCAGTAAGTTTGCGGATGACACAAAATTGGCAGGACTTGCAGATAGTGAGGAGCATTGTCAGAAGCTACAGAAGGATATAGATAGGCTGGAAATTTGGGCAAAGAAATGGCAGATGGAGTTCAATCCTGATAAATGCGAAGTGATGCATTTTGGTAGAAATAATGTAGGGAGGAGCTATATGATAAATGGCAGAACCATAAAGGGTGTAGATACGCAGAGGGACCTGGGTGTGCAAATCCACAGATCCTTGAAAGTGACGTCACAGGTGGAGAAGGTGGTGAAGAAGGCATATGGCATGCTTGCCTTTATAGGACGGGGCATAGAGTATAAAAGTTGGGGTCTGATGTTGCAGATGTATAGAACGTTGGTTCGGCCGCATCTGGAATACTGCGTCCAGTTCTGGTCGCCTCACTACCAGAAGGACGTGGAGGCTTTGGAGAGAGTACAGAGGAGGTTTACCAGGATGTTACCTGGTATGGAGGGGCTTAGTTATGAGGAGAGATTGGGTAAACTGGGGTTGTTCTCCCTGGAAAGACGGAGGATGAGGGGAGACTTAATAGAGGTGTATAAAATTATGAAAGGCATAGATAGGGTGAACGGTGGGAAGCTTTTCCCCAGGTCGGTGGTGATGTTCACGAGGGGTCATAGGTTCAAGGTGAAGGGGGGGAGGTTTAACACAGATATCAGACGGACATATTTTACACAGAGGGTGGTGGGGGCCTAGAATGCGCTGCCAGGCAAGGTGGTGGAGGCGGACACACTGGGAACGCTTAAGACTTATCTAGACAGCCATATGAACGGAGTGGGAATGGAGGGATACAAAAGAATGGTCTAGTTTGGACCAGGGAGCGGCGCGGGCTTGGAGGGCCGAAGGGCCTGTTCCTGTGCTGTATTGTTCTTTGTTCTTGTTGTTCTTGACTTTAACCTGGTGTTGTGAGACTTCTTACTGTGAGGCATCAGTGCTAATCACTGCGCCACTGGGCCGCCCGATATAAATAATGGAACGGAGTAAATAGTTTGAAATTATTCTCTGTCAAAGTCATTCAGATCGATAGTGATTTGAAATTTGAACCCAAACTTCTTGTGGACAGATTTGTTGTGCTGCTTCGCCGTTGCCTCTGATATTTATTCTTTCATGGGATGTGGCAACCGTTGCCCATCTCTAGTTGCCCTTGCGAAGGTGGTGGTGTGCTGCCTCCTTGAACCGTTGCAGCCCATGTGGTCTAGGAACATCCACTATGATGTTAGGAAGGGCATTCCATGATTTTTATCCCCTGACAGTGAAGGAATGGTGATATTGTTGCAAGTCAGTGTGGTGAGTAACTTGGGGGTGGGGGGGGAACTTGCATGTAGTGGTGTTCCCAAGTATCTGCTGTCCTTGTTCAGGTGGTAGAGGTCACAGGTCAATAAGGTGCTGTTGAAGCAACTTTGGCGAGTTCCTGCCGTGTATCTTGTAGCTCATACACACTGCTGCTCTCCGTGTCGGTGGTGGTGGAGTGAGTGTTTAAGGTGGCGGATTGAGTGCTGATCAAGCTGGGCTGCTTTGTCCTGGATGTTGTCGGGCTTCTCAAGTGTTGTTGGAGCTGCACTCATCCAGGCAAGTGGAGAGTATTCCATCCTGTCTTGTGCCTTGAAGATGCTGGACAGGCTTTGGGGAATCAGAAGTTAAGTTCGTCACTTTGGAATTCCCAGCCTATGATCTGCTCTTGTAGCCACAGCATTTATACGGCTGGTCCATTTTCTGGTTGATGGTAACACCCAGGATGTTGATAGTGGGGGATTCAGTCATGGTGATCTTTTTGAATGCCGTGGAGTGATGGTTAGATTTTCTGTTCCCGTAGATGGTCATTGCCTGGCGGTGAATGTTACCTGACACTTTTCAGCCCAAACCTGAATGTTATCCAGATCTTGCTGCATGTGGAAACAGACTGCTTTAGAGTCTGAGGAGTCATGAGTGGTGTTGTACATTATGCAATCATCAGTGAACTTCTCCACTTCTGACTTTATGATGGAAAGAAGGTCACCGACGAGGTTGCCTAGGATACCCTGACGGAATTCCTGCAGCAATATTCGAGGGTTGAGATATCACGTGGAGTGAATCGAATCGGCTGAAGTTTTAATAATGTTTCTGTGAAGTACCTTGGAATATGTCACTACATTAGAGGTGCTGTCTATCTTCAAGTTGTTGTTGTAGTATTTAAAACCAGGTCGAACAAATTAAACTCTAGCCATTATGATGGTCCCCACACCCCCAACATCACATTGGCAATCTGAAATCACAAGATGGGAGCCAATGAATCTGTTCCCTGAAGACTGAATATTTTTCGGAGCTTTCTCATAAGAAATAAAGTTTAAAGTTTATTTATTAGTCACAAGCAGGTGTATATTCACACTGTGATGAAATTACTGTGAAAATCCTCAAGTCACCACACTCCAGTGCCTGTTCGGGTACACTGAGGGAGAATTTAGCATGGCCAATTCACCTAACCAGCACATCTTTGGACTGTGGGAGGAAACCGGAGCACCCGGAGGAAACCCATGCAGACACAGGGGGAACGTGCAGACTCCGCACAGATACAGTGACCCAAGCTGGAAATCAAACCCGGGCACCTGGCACTGTGAGGCAGCAGTGATAACTACTGTGCCACCGTGCCGCAACAGAAGGCCATTCGGCCACTCAAACTTGCTCCGGCCATCAATAAGATCGTGGCTGATCCGATCATGATCTTTTCCACTTGTCCTACATAACACTTGACTCCCTAGTCGAACAAAAATTCATCTCACTCGGCTTTGAATAAATTCAATGACTCAGTTTCCACTGTTCTCTGAGGAAGACATTTCCAAACATTAATGTTCTCCAGGAGAAATACTATTTCATTTCAACTATGCCCCCTAGTTTCAGATTCCTCTCAGAACCTTCCATTCAGCATCTACCTTGATAAGCCCCCTCAGAATCTTATATTTAATACTGATCACCATTCTTCTAAACTCCAATGAATATAGGCCCAACCTAGTCAACCTTTTCTCATGAGACAACCCAGGAAACGGCCTTCTCTGAACTTTTCTTCATTCCTTCATGGGATGTGGACATCGCTGGTAAGGCCAGCATTTGTTGCCCATTCCCAATTGACCTTGAACTGAGTGGCTTGTTGGACAATTAAAGAGGGCGATTAAGAGTCATCCACACCCTTGTGGGTCTTAAGTCACATGTCACATGTTAGCCAGACTGGGTAAGGATGGCAGATTTCCTCCCCTGAACGATATTGGTGAACTACATGGGTTTTTAATAAAATGATAACTTCATGGTCACCATTACTGAGACTAATTACAGATTTATTAGATGAATTCCACCAGCTGCCATGGGATTTGAACTCATGTCTCCAGGGCATTAGTCGGGGATCTCTGGATTACTAATCCAGTGGCATTACCACTAAACCACCATCTCCTCCTGATGCAAGTATAGCCCTCATTAAGTAAGAAGATCAAAACTTATCAATACCCTGTACAATTATAACAAAATCCCCCTACTTTTATATTCTGTCCCTTTGCACTAAAGGTCAACATTCCATTTCCCTTTCTAATTATTTGCTGACTTTTTGTGATTCATGCATGAGGTCACTCAGGTCTCTTTGTACCACGGCATTTTGCAGTCTCTCTCAATGTAAATACTATTCTGCATTTTTATTCTTCCTGCCAAAACGGACTATATTCATTTCCCACGTTGTACTCCATCTGCCAACATTTTTCCCACTCATTTGTTACAGACAGCGAGAGATGGTGGGTAGCTCTTCCCCCTTCTCCCTCGTCAGCAACAAGATGTGTTTTTGAGGGAGTGTTTTAAAGCCTTTCTTTGAGCATGGTGATTTTCAGTAAAAAGCACAAAGCAGGCTTTCAGGTAAATTTGAATCAGAAGAAAAGATAGCGGGTGGAATTTTCCCAAACGTTCCTCAGTGTCGAGAGAGCAGGAGAGTTTCAGGCCTGTTTTTTTGGGCGGGTTTGAAGGTGCAATCTTATGAGAGGCTGTCACTTTTTTGGACAGAGGTGCATTTTTCACCAGTGCGAGGTGGGGGAGGGGGGGGTGGGGTGGGGGAGAAATTGCTTGGGATGCCCTTGCACAGGCGCCACGATCTCCCACTGAACTGGGAGACCTCCTGCAATTCCCTCTTCCCCCCCCCCTCCCCCCCGCCACCCCTGCCCATCATGGACATAGTAAGAAGTTTAACAACACCAGGTTAAAGTCCAACAGGTTTATTTGGTAGCAAAAGCCACACAAGCTTTCGAAGCTCTAAGCCCCTTCTTCAGGTGAGTGGGAATTCTGTTCACAAACAGAGTTTATAAAGACACAGACTCAATTTACATGAATAATGGTTGGAATGCGAATACTTACAACTAATCAAGTCTTTAAGAAACAAAACAATGGGAGTGGAGAGAGCATCAAGACAGGCTAAAAAGATGTGTATTGTCTCCAGACAAGACAGCCAGTGAAACTCTGCAGGTCCACGCAACTGTGGGAGTTACAAATAGTGTGACATGAACCCAATATCCCGGTTGAGGCCGTCCGCGTGTGTGCGGAACTTGGCTATCAGTTTCTGCTCAGCGACTCTGCGCTGTCGTGTGTCGTGTCGCTGAGCAGAAACTGATAGCCAAGTTCCGCACACACGCGGACGGCCTCAACCGGGATATTGGGTTCATGTCACACTATTTGTAACGCCCACAGTTGCGTGGACCTGCAGAGTTTCACTGGTTGTCTTGTCTGGAGACAATACACATCTTTTTAGCCTGTCTTGATGCTCTCTCCACTCCCATTGTTTTGTTTCTTAAAGACTTGATTAGTTGTAAGTATTCGCATTCCAACCAGTATTCATGTAAATTGAGTCTGTGTCTTTATAAACTCTGTTTGTGAACAGAATTCCCACTCACCTGAAGAAGGGGCTTAGAGCTTCGAAAGCTTGTGTGGCTTTTGCTACCAAATAAACCTGTTGGACTTTAACCTGGTGTTGTTAAACTTCTTACTGTGTTTACCCCAGTCCAACGCCGGCATCTCCACATCATGGACATCACCACCCCCCCTCCCCCGCCCCCACATCATCAATGGCAGTGTAACTACAGCCCTCACCATGACAACACAGGGCCCTCCTGATGCGTTCCCCGTCATGACCCACTCCACGGCCCACCCCGCATGTGGAGCTTGCCCCTTGCAGAGCTCCCCACTTGCTTCCCCCCCATCAAAACCTTACCCCCACTCAGGCCCCACCCCCATGGCACTGCCCTAGCACTGTTACGGTGTCCATTGGTCAGTGCCAAGGTGCCCACTGGGAACTGCCAGGGTGCCAGGTGAGCACTGCCAAGCTGGCATTGCCCCATGGGCTCTGCCCAGCCATGTTCCCGACCACCTGGGGGCTTCAATGGCCTCCAACTGCCCCCCCCCACCCCCCCACCCCACTCTCTGCCTCAGTGAGGCCATCACAGCTGCTCTCTGCTGGTGGAGACTAGCTTTGATACTCACCAGTGTGACTGGCGAGGAGGTAAGTATAAGTGAGCCCAGACGATGCTGTCCGGGACTCGCTAATAACATGTAGAACATGTCAAGGACGGAAAGCCGATCTCGACGGCAAAACAGTGCCGGTAAGATTGTGTGAGGCAAGAAACTGGGGCGTGAACCTGATTTTTCACCTATCACGACTGGCGTGGCAAGCATGTAAGATCACCCCCAAGCATCATTTTGGGTGAGAAAACCGGCATGTCCAGCACAAATCAGATCACAATTTTTTTTGCATTTAGTCGTTTTTTCGGGAAAGGAGTGAGTTTTGCACCGCTTCTTAAAGGGGCGGGGTCTAAACACACCGGGCAAGTCAGGCTTCACGGAGAAAAATGGCGCCACCGTTAATATTTGTGGGAGCTTGCTGGTCACAAGATGGCTGCGTTAAAACAGTGACTGCACTTCCAATGTGCTTTATTAAATAGCCTGTAGAGCACTTTCGAATGTCTTGAGATCAGGAAGGAACGATATAAATGCAAAAGCTTTCCTTCAGCTGCTTTACACAATGCGTAGCACTGGTGTGAATGGGCTAGCTAAGGAGGTAATTTTTAAAAATTCATTTGTGGGACATGGGTGTCGCTGGCTGGTCAGCATTTATCGCCCGTCCCCAGTTGCCCTTGGAGGGCAGTTGAGAGTCAACCACATTGCTGTGGCTCTGGAGTCACATATAGGCCAGATCAGGTAAAGATGGCAGATTTCCTTCCCGAAAGGACATTAGTGAACCAAAAGGGTTCTTCCGGCAATTGTCATTAGCAGATTCTTAATTCCAGATTTTTTTTTTCTTTTTATTGAATTCAAATTCCACCAGCTGCCGTGGCAGGATTCGAATCCAGGTCCCCAAAACATTGGTTGAGTTTCTGGATTAATAGTCTCACGATAATACCACTAGGCCATCACCACCCCCCCCCCCCCCCCTCCCCCCAATGCACACAGCTACTGTGGAACGGTTCAAGGAAGAATTTCTTGTTTATATTTGAGGAAATGAACAACTTAAGAGACCAGACAGACAGTCTGCAACAGACATTTTGGTCCATACTTCACACTGCTTGAAAGTGTAGTTGTAATTGACATTGGGGAAATTGGCTTGAGAGATAGTGAGTCCAGCAAAAATCCTTCCACTTTCCTGAAAGAGACTAATAACCCTCCTGAAAATTAAATTATGATGAGCAGCAATCTTTGCATGTTCCTTTCCCTGCTTCCTTTTTAGAGCTATTTTTGGCGAGTGCTGATAACATTTTTGCGGGAACCTTTGTCTTGAAGGAGTTGCTGAGCTGAGCAGTGTGATTCAGCCAGCACAAAGATGGTCATTAACCCACTGTACTTCAGTAATCGGGCTTTATTTCAACCGTGTATGTTAACTTATCTCGCCCACATCGCTTCTGCTGCAGACTTGCTTGGAAATATCTGCTGCGTTGAAATAATTGCGAATGTATAAGTGTAGTTGGAGTCTTCAGAGTTCATCAACACTATTAAGAAGCATATTTCATCACAAAAATATGATCTAATTGTGGTAGATTGTGGGTAAAAAACACATCTTCATTGTGTCCTTTTCTCTTCTGTGTCCATAGGTTACTGAGGGTCACTTACTGGCCCAGAGTCGCACTTGAAGTGTCAGTGACTTGGCCTCACTTCCTTGGTAACAGAGTAAGTACAACGTCAACTTTCTAAAGTTCCGTGTTAATATTTAACTTTCTGACGCCTTGTCAGATGTGAGATAAACCAAGCCATTTTGAGAGGAAGTAAGTGTTTGTGGCAAATGCAATATACTACTTGTCTGGTCACCTCAAAGTGATGTTACCGCAATGTAGCAAGTATTTTAGATAGGCTGAGTTCCTCAGAAAGGAACAGCCCACCACAAAACGAAACTCCAGGTAGAGTCTGACAGTAGACACAGACTAAGCTTGTCTTGCAGCAGGTCTTAAAAAGTGCCACTCGTCAATTTTTGTGCATTATCTTTAACTTTCTCAGTTCAAGTATAATTTGTTAGTGATTGGCTCGGCTATATCACCTCACAACAACCGAAAAGAGAGGAAACAAAACTGCGCTGCTGGAAACCTGAAATAAAAATAGTAAATGCTAGCAAACTGCAGCTTGTCAGCATCTGTAACAAGAATAGACAGGTTAGTCTTCCAGTGTGGCCAAAACATACAAAAATCAGTTGGGGATCAAATGCAGTCGAATAGATGAGTTTGGGGGAAATCCTATTGAAAGCAGATGAGGAGGTGCCTAAATGGATAGTTTTAGGAAGGGAGTTAAGGGATCAAGGTGAGCGTGCGGCTAAGTGGAGCTGAGTCCACGAAAAGATCAGCCATGATCTTATTGAATGGCGGAGCAGGCTCGAGGGGCCAGGTGGCCTACTCCTGCTCCTAGTTCTTATGTTCTTATGAGTTTCAGAGCGCAGGGGTGTAACGGCGAAAACGGCAGAGCAAGATACAAAGTACACAGGGCACAATCTAATGCGTGAGGGATTGAGATGACAGAATAAGGTGCAGCAAAGCTGTGGGGAAATGGGTGGCACAGTGGCTAGCACTGCTGCCTCACAGTGCCAGGGACCTGGGTCCAATTCCTGGCTTGGGACACTGTCTGTGTGGAGTCCGCACGTTCTCCCCGTGTCTGTGTGGGTTTCCTCCAGGTGCTCCGGTTTCCTCCCACAGTCTGAAAGACGTGCTGGTTAGGTGCATTGGCCATGCTAAATTCACCCTCTGTGTACCCAAACAGGCATCAGAGTGTGGCAGCTGGGGGATTTTCACAGTAACGTAGAAATCCTACAGTACAGAAAGAGGCCATTCGGTCCATCGCGTCTGCACCGACTACAATCCCACCCAGGCCCTACTCCCATATCCCTACATATTTACCCAACTAATCCCTCTAACCTATGCATCTCAGGACACTAAGGGCAATTTTTAGCATGGCCAATCAACCTAACCCGCACATCTTTGGACTGTGGGAGGAAACCCAAGCAGACACGAGGAGAATGTGCAAACTCCACACAGACAGTGACCCAAGCCGGGAATCGAACCCAGGTCCCTGGAGCTGTGAAGCAGCAGTGCTAACCACTGTGCTACCGTGCCGTCACTTCATTGCAGTGTTAATGTAAGCCTACTTGTGACACCAATAAACTTTAAAATGTGAAAGCTAGCATGAGGATTTTGAACTGACTTTGCAGGAACCAGGCGAACCAGTGGAGTTTGGCAGAGGCAAAAGTGATGGGTTCAGGCAAGGACACAGCCTAAGACAGCATGAGATGATTTGGTGTGATTCTTAGAGAATGCCATGAAGGTATAACAGAACTGGAGTTGTGAAGCGATAAAGGAAGGAGAGAGGTGGGAAATGCTTTGGAAGTGTAAGAGGTTTGGTAACTGAGTGAACGAAGGGAAGAAAGCTCGCTTGAGGGTTTGGTTCTCGACACAGCCTCTATTGACAAATTGGGAAGATTGGTGTTAAACTGTGGGAAAGTTTAACATAGTTTTGGTATTAAACAGGCATTGGGTGAGGGTAGCAAAACCCTTGGAATTAAATGCAGAAGGTGGAGAAGTCAATTTGTCTTTCATTAGTGTACATGTAGATACTGACTCAGTGTTTGAGTGATGGTTCTAACCCGATATTTCTGAATCATACCACTGAACGTTTTATTCACTTACAGGATGTGGGCATTGCTGGCACGGTCAGCATTTATTTCCCATCCCAATTGCCCTTGCGAAGGTATTGGTGAGCCAATACAAACATGTTCTTGAACTGTAGCAGTCCGCGTAGTGTGGGTGTACCCTCAGAGCTGTTGTGTAGGGTGTTCCAGGATTTCAATCCAATGACAGTGCAGGAATCGTGATATATTTCATGATATATACAAGTCAGAATGTTGTATAATCTCGAGGGGAACTTTACACCATGCACCTGCCACACTTGTCTTTCTAGGTGGTAGAGGTATGGAGCTTGGGAAGTGCTGTCAAGGAAGCACTGACAGGTCACTGGAATGCATCTTATAGGTGGTACACACTGCAGTCAAGGTTGGCTGGTGGTGGAGAAAATGAATGCTTAAGGGGATGGATAGGGTGCCAATCAAGCAAATTGCCTTGTCTTGGATTATTTCGAACTGCAACAAAAGACGAAGCCACGGGGTGCTCCAGAGATGGCCTAGTGAGAAAAGATGAATCCATTGGAATCAATTTGTTGTAACTCATATGATTGACATCAGGAAAAAGCAGTGCAGCGGAGGTGAACTGGAAAGTCAAAACAGAATGATCTACAGTATTGAATGCAATGGACTGGTCAAGGAAGATGAGAAGAATGGCAAGCCTTGGTCACAGTTGTACAAAGATACCAGACTTTGGCCAGTGGAATTGTACTGATTGATTGGGATAGAAACTGAATAAAAGAGTTTGAACAGGAAGTGTTGGGAGAGGTGTAAGTGTAGCTATGAGGTAACAACACACTCCGTCTTATTAGAGAGGATGTCCTCTGGCATGCTTTACTAGACATCAGTCCTTTTAAAAAATCCATTTTATTATAGGAAAATCAAAAATAAAATGTCATTAATAAAGCATTCTTGACATGGAACTGTGAACACAACCTATGCATTCTTTCTCAGTGACTGACCTCTTCAGGTAACCAGTAGCAAAAGTGACATTAAATATTGTACTTGGCATATAATTGGATAGTCCGATTAGTCTGGTAAGTAATGACACATTGGTATTTTTAATAAAATTGCCAATGTGTCATCACTTACCAGACTAATCTAAAATATTTTAGACTAAAATTTTTTGCCTCTTCATTTTAATGTGACGAGCCAGCACCATATATTTTTCGATTCATTCTCAGGAATTAGATGCCACTGGCAAGGCCGGAATTAATTCTTGTCCCGAGTTGCCCTTAACTGAGTTGTTTACTAGGCCGCTTTGGAGCACTTAAGAGTTAAACATGTTGATGTGGGGCTGGAATCGAATATAAGCCAACATGAGAATTATAGGTTCTTGCTTGAAGTGTGCGGGTTGATCCAGTTGAATTTTTGCAACAATCTGACAGCTTTCTTCTTGTTTATAATTTCCATCTTGAATTCAAATGCTCATGTAGAAACTGACATTCTTTGGTTTGTTAGTCCAGGCCTTTGGATTATGAGTCCAGTCACATAACCATTATTCTGCTATATTTACTTGCTTTATGATCACTATCTCTGCATACAAAATATGTAATGACCCATTAAGAGGCGATGGCCTAGTGGTATTATCACTAAATTATGAATCCAGAATTCAATTAATGTTCTGGGAACCCGGGTTTGAATCCTGCCATGGCAGATGGTGGAATTTGAATTCAATAAAAAAGGAATTAAGAATCTACTGATGACCATGAAACCATTGCCGATTGTTAGAAAAACCCATCTGGTTCACTAATGTCCTTGAGGGAAAGAAATCTGCCGTCCTCACCTGTTCTGGTCTACCTGCGACTCCAGAGCCTCAGCAACGTGGTTGACTCTCAACTGCCCTCTGAAATGGCCTAGCAAGCCACTCAGTTCAAGGGCAACTAGCGATTGGGCAATAAATGTTGGCCAGCCAGAAATGCCCATGTCCCACAAATGAATAAATAAAAGATGGCTGGAAGTGGTTAAGCAAATACCCAATATTGTGCAAATTGTTCAAAAGTATCAACTGGTGATTTTGTACAAATATGCAGCTTTTCTTGTATACTTTTCAACAATAAAGAAAGATATTTGTAAAAAAAATTAAGGCTTTACACCAACTCTCATGAAAGCTACAATATGCTGCATGTAGATTGAATTACTTCAAAAAGCAGTGTATTTGCATTTTCTCAAGTTGGTAAACGTTAATCTAAAACATGCTTTGCCCAGATACAGGCAGAAAAAAACTTGTTGCTTTGTTACGTGTTTCAGCAAAGATGTCAGTTACAGCTCCATTTTGTTTCCTGGACTTCATCAAACCATAGAAAACTATCATCATGCAGCTTATATATGGCAATTGTTTCCAGCACACTAAAAAAAAATCTCTTGATAGAAGTCCGAAGAAAGTTTACATCGGTTAATGACAAACCTACTGTATGCTTTCCCCACCTCCTTTCCTGATGCTTTAGCAAAATGTTTTCTTAAATTGGAAGATTATCAGTCATGGACAGGAGTATGTGGTGGGTCTGAGACATTTTAAGTATATTACAGTGATTCTCTCCTACTTATAGACACTTTGGTGTTGTGAAGTCTTCCCCATTTATATCATAGGGTAGATTCCACTGCAATATATAATGGAACAGTGGCTAGCACTGCTGCCTCACAGCGCCAGGGACCTGGGTTCAATTCTGGCCTCGGGTGACTGTGTGGTGTCTGCATGTTCTTCCCTTGTCTGCATGGGTTTCCTCAGGATGCTCCAGTTTCCTCCCACATTCCAAAGATGTGCAGGTTAGGGTGTTTGGTCGTGCTCAATTGCCCCTTAGTGTCAGGGAGATTAGACAGGGTAAATACTTGGGGTTACAGGGATAGGGCATGGGTGGGATTGTTGTCGGTGCAGGCTCAATGGGCCAAATGGCCTCCTTCAGCACTGTAGGAATTCTATAGTTCTATGACTCTATGAACTGGATATATACAAACTTCATGGTTGTGATTTGCGACCATATTTGCTAGACCTTCCCTTACTTCTCAAATTCCACTATTAAAGCCCTGTTGCTGGATCTTAATCGAAGGATCACACTTGGCCTAGCCATAAGCAGAAAAAACAGTTGTCAGGGTGCTGCTATCTCTGGAAGTGCTGGCAAAAATATCTCAGATGCTGGTGTCTCAGCTCTTTAAAAGGGGCAGTGGTATTTTATTTGTCTTAAGAGTGCTGCTTCCACCGATATTACCATGAAATGAGTAGCTGCAATATAAAGCAAACAGATTCAGCAACAAGGGAACTAGGATAATTTATTGAAACACATTCAATCAAAAGTAGCGTTGTAATATAAATGAGGTACATAAGGGCAGTCTTATCACTTTGCCATGTGTGTATGTAGAACTGAGCAAAGTGACCTTGCCCCCAACGTGATGGCTTATGTTCGGTACAGAAAATTTATTCGTAATAAACAGAGCATCTAACACTACTTCAAATTTAAGTCTGGAAATAACCAATATTGGTAAAGATTTTAGAGGAGTCTATACCTCACTCAAGGTCTTTATTTAAGTTTATTGATTTATTAGTGTCACAAGGAGACTTACATTAACACTGCAATGAAGTTACTGTGAAAATCCCCTCATCGCCACACTCCGGCGCCTGTTCGGGTACACTGAGGGAGAATTTAGCATGGCCAATACACCTAACCAGGACTTTGGGAGGAAACCGGAGCACCCGGAGGAAACCCACGCAGACATGGGGAGAAGGTGCAAACTCCACACAGACAGTGACCCAAGCCGGGAATCAAACTCGGGTCTTGTGGCGTAGTGGGTAGCATTCCTGCCTCTGAGCCAGAAGCTCTGGGTTTGAGTCTCACCCCAGGACCTAACGGCCAAGGAAGATGTGTTTATAACGCGGTCAGATAGGTTAAGTGTATCAACCTGCAAATCCTTCCAAACTCACCAGGAGTACGTAGTGGGTCAGAGACATTTTAAATATATTACAATAGAGAAGGAGTAATCCTCTCATAGGCTCTTGGCAATGATTGGTGGTAAGAGTGGGAGAGACTCCTGGTCAGCCACATTTGATGTGGAGTGGAGTCCCTCAAGCTATAAGGCACTGGCAACAAATTAGCGATCTGTTTGAGGAATTACTGGCTATGGAAACAGATAGAAGTATGCCATGGTGCACCACTAGGTGCAGGAAGAGATTTGGAATGGAAACCTCACTTCAACCTCCCCCCTTAAAACCCATCACCATGACCAATCACTAATCACTCTTCCAAATATCTACTCCTATGGCTGAATGTCACATTTCTGTGAAGAATCTGGAAGGTTTTGCTACATTAGAGGTGCAATGTTAATGCAAACCGTTGTTTGGATGATATTTCTCTGCATGCTGTTCTAGCAGGTGTTAATGGGTTCTTGTCTCCATTAGATTAGCAGACAGAAGAATATACCATGCAGATACACTCAGCATTTTTGCTATTTTCAGACCATAATATCGAGGTTACTGTGCCATGTCAAACTTTACAAGGCAGTCTTGGGATTTGGCTTGCCACCAAAGCTCTTTATTTCATCACTCTTTAGTCAGAAGTACAAAGAACAAAGAAAATTACAGCACAGGAACAGGCCCTTCAGCCCTCCAAGCCTGCACCGACCATGCTGCGCAACTGAACTAAAACCCCCTATCCTTCCGGGGACTGTACCCCTTTATTCCCATCCTATTCATGTATTTGCCCAGACGCTCCTTAAAAATCACTATCGTATCTGCTTCCACGACCTCCCCCGGCAGTGAGTTCCAGGCACCCACCACCCTCTGTAAAAAAAAAAAAACCTGCTTCGTACATCTCCTTTAATCCTTGCCCCTCACACCTTAAACTTATGTCCCAGTAATTGACTCTTCCACCCTGGGGTAAAGCTTCTGACTATCCACTCTGTCCATGCCCCTCATAATCTTGTAGACTTCCAACAGGTCGCCCCTCAACCTCCGTCATTCCAGTGAGAACAAACCAAATTTTTCCAACCTCTCCTCGTAGCTAATGCCCTCCATACCAGGCAACATCCTGGTAAATCTTTTCTGTACCCTATCCAAAGCCTCCACATGCTTCTGGTAGTGTGGTGACCGGAACTGAAAACTATATTCTAAGTGTGGCCTAACTAAGGTTCTATAAAGCTGCAACATGACTTGCCAATTTTTAAACTCAATGCCCTGGCCAATGAATGCAAGCATGTCGTATGCCTTCTTGACTACCTTTTCCACCTGCGTTGCCACTTTCAGTGACCTGTGTACCTGTACACCCAGATCCTTCTGCCTATCAATACTCTTAAGGGTTCTGCCATTTATTGTATATTTCCTATCTTTATTAGATCTTCCAAAATGCATTACCTCACATTTGTCCAGATTAAACTCCATCTGCCATCTCTCCGCCCAAATCGCCAACCGATCACTATCCTGCTCTATTCTCTGATGGTCCTCATTGATATCCGCAAATCCACCAACATTTGTGTCGTCCGCAAACTTACTAATCAAACCAGTTACATTTTCCTCCAAATCATCTACATATATTACAAACAGCAAAGGTCCCAGCACTGATCTCTGAGGAACGCCACTTGTCACAGCCCTTCATTCAGAAATGCACCCTTCCACTGCTACCCTCTTTCATCTATGACCGAGCTAGTTCTGTATCAATCTTGCCGGCTCACCTCTGATCCCATGTGACTTCACCTTCTGCACCAGTCTGCCATGAGAGACCTTGTCAAAGCCTTACTGAAGTTCATGTGGACAAAATTCACTGCCCTACCCTCATCAATCATCTTCGTCACTTCCTCGAAAAAACTCGATCAAGTTAGTGAGACACGACCTCCCCTTCAGAAAGCCATTTTTGCTAATACATCCACTTATTTCCAAGTGGGAGTAAACCCTGTCTCGAAGAATCCTTTCCAAAAATTTCCCTACCACTGACATAAGACTCACCGGCCTGTAATTACCTGGATTATCCTTGCTACCCTTCTTAAACAAAGGAACAACATTGGCTATTCTCCAATCCTCTGGGACCTCCCCTGTAGCCAGTGAGGATACAAAGATTTCTCTCAATGCCCAACAATTTCCTCCCTCGCCTCTCTCAGTATTTTATCGAATGTACGACATCAGATGCATAATTTTGGCAAGATGTACCACATGGAAGAATTCATCAATGCAAGCATGTTGCTAAATTAGCGTCCAAATAATGTACTCTTGTTAAACATTAGGCTTGCAAAGTCTTGGTGAGTGAAACAATCTATATTCACATAGTGGTCTCTAAACACTCAACAGTCATATTTCCTTCGGCATATGTTGCAGTCAACAGACAACAATCTGCTTTTGCAACTTGTGGTTATTGGGAATCCCAATACAGCACGAGGCTCTCTAAAGAATATATGGCACCATATGAAGCATGTCTCTTCAACCAATCGGATGAATGAATCTTTACTGAGACACGCAGAGTTTAAACCAGAAAGTGTATATTAGAATATTTAATTCAATCGTCTGGGTTTTTTTTTCTGACAATATTAGTGAGGCTAACAATCCAGATTTCTGAAGTTGCATTCTGAGCTATTCTGCTCCTCCATAAGTCCTTATGGATAGATTCCGTATTGAAATCAATGTAAGGATGTAGGGCGGGATTTTCTGGCCTCACTCGCCCCAAAACCGGAAAATCCTGCCCGAGGTCAACAGACCTTTCCATGGTCCACCCCTCGCCCGCTGCGTTACCTGTGGCGGGCGGGATGGTAAAATTCACCCGTAAAGTTGCAGTGCTTACCCACCAGTTACCCAGTAAAAGTTATTAAATTTTTAACAGTCATAAGTACTGCTAACCACTTCTTTGGTCCTGAAAATTTAATTTTACAAGTGTGAAGTCTCATTCCTTTGGAATTTAATTAGTATTGGAATTATGGTGGCACAGTGGTTAGCACTGCTGCCTCACGTCGCCAGGAACCCGAGTTCAATTTCCGGCTCGGGTCACCACCTGTGCGAAGTCTGTACATTCTGCCCATGTCTGTGTGGGTTTCCTCCGGGTGCTCTGGTTTCCTCTCTCAGTCCGAAAGACGTGCCGGTTAGGTGCAATAGCCACACTAAATTCTCCCTCAGTGTACCCGAACAGGCACCGGAGTGTGGCGACTAGGGGATTTTCAAAGTAACTTCATTGCAGTGTTAATGTAAGCTTACTTGTGACACTAAAAATAAACTTTAAAAAATGAATTTTTTACAAAATCTTAACTTTTTCTGCCTGATTTATTTCTCTGATAATCCTATTTATTTTGTTTTCTGTACATGATTAAAATCTAATTTATGCCTTCTGTTATACAATTCCTGGTTTTGGCTTTGCCTGTCTCAGTGAGAATTCTTCAGTCTGATTGATTAAGAGTGATACTGTTGCTTGCACTGTTGTTACATGTCACAGACTCCTGACAGAGGGCACCATGCTGGAGCAGATGCCCTATGATAGCAAGTCCATGCTCACAACTCTGTGGACAGCTGTCAATGCAATGAATGACCAGTACTCTTCCTCTACTTCTGACCACCAAATATGGGCCATTTTAAAATCAGCACAGAAAGCAAAATAAAGAGAGGATGAGAAAGATGGAATTAAGTTAGTCTGATAAAAGATAAAAAGTAAAAAAGAAAATTTTAAATCTCCAACAATAACTAAAATCTAAAGGTATGAGACTCCGCACTTTGTTGAGGTAATTTACAGTGTGAAAGTGATTGATTGTTGGTAATAAAGATTTATCACTCCATTAAGATTTCATTTGCACTTGAATAGACAAGTCCCTATCTTTTTCTAGTCTGTTCAGTGGGCAGCTGGTGGGTAAGTACCAGGCCTTCACATCCTTCATGTGCTTAAGTCTTTCAATAAGGTGCCTGTGAAGCAAAGATTATGGAGGGAGCAGGGTAAAGTGGACAGTAACTTTCAGATGTTTAACGGTGTGGACATTGGAGGTTGCTTTTAAATTTACTCCTTAGTTGTTACTCCTGCTATAAAATCCAGGCTGTTAAGTCAAGGTGTTGCAGAATGACCTAAAACTCTAAGCTTTGTAGCCATTAGATTCAATCCTGGGTTAATTTCTTACATTTGATGGTGATGGCGCAATACATGCAGGGCTATGATAGGCATTTGCTCTAAGCTGAGAAGGAACGTTTCTTGTGACCCCATTCAAATGAGGTCTTTAAAACCTCCTTGTGGAAATTTTTATTCTTTACCTTTCCATTGTCTCTGCCTGTTACCCTGAGCTGAGCTAGGTACTCTAAGAGCCAAGATTAGTTTTCATCAAATGTTTACAGTCAAGACAAGTCTAGAGGGCGCTCATCTCGTCACTTTGATTACGCATGTGGATGTTGATTTTAAAGGTTTCTCGTCAGGCTATCCATTGTATCAGTACTCCTGATGGGTGTTGAATCATTTTTCTCAATAATAGTTATATATTTTTTTCACTTGCACATCAGAGGCTGAGGGGCGACCTGATAGCTTGTGCTGCTCAGTCAAATGCTCCATTTTATACTAGATGTAAACCAAACTTTAAAAAAAAACAAGATTCTGCAGAGCCCAAAACTTTCAATCAATTTACAAACTTCCATTCGTGGCACGGTGGCACAGTGGTTAGCACAGTTGCCTCACAGCGCCGGAGACCTAGGTTCGATTCCCAGCTCGGGCAACTGTTTGTGTGGAATCTGCACATTCTCCCCATGTCTGCGTGGGTTTCCTCCGGGTGCTCCAGTTTCCTCCCACAGTCCTAACGACGTGCTGGTTAGGTTCATTGGCCATGCTAAATTCTCCCTCAGTGTACCCAAACAGGTGCCGGAGTGTGGCGACTAGAGGATTTTCACAGTTACTTCATTTCAGTGTTAATGTAAGCCTACTTGTGACACTAATAAATAAACTTTAAAACTTGACTGTACCAATTATAAGGAGCTCTAATTACCTGGTTTCCCATATGAAGTATTTGAGCAATGGCCTTAAATGGGCAGAACAGTTCCAACACTCGAGTGGTGATTACTTTACAAAAGATTGGCTGTGAAAAAAACGTGTCTTATTGTATGTAATATGGCCTCGGAGGCAAAAGTCCCTTCACCAAAATCACTTTATTTACTAGTCTGACAGCAGCATTTAGAGTGCTTTCAGTTAGCAGTCTACACCAGGAGTCCCAGAGGAACTGACACGCCTGGTTAAGTACAAAGCATGAGGCTCCCTGATTGGCCCATCCACTTGGCCCTTAATCAGGGAGTTCATATTCTAACAGGCCCACCTCAATTCATAGAAATCATAGAAACCCTACAGTACAGAAAGAGGCCATTCGGCCCATCATGTCTGCACCGACCACAATCCCACCCAGGCCCTACCCCCATACCCCTATATATTTTACCCGCTAATCCCTCTAATCTACGCATCCCATGACACTAAGGGGCAATTTTAGCATGGTCAATCAACCTAACCCGCAAATTTGGACTGTGGGAGGAAACCGGAGCACCCGGAGGAAACCCACGCAGACACGAGGAGAATGTGCAAGCTCCACACAGACAGTAACCACAGTGACCCAAGCCTGATTAAAGTCATTACACTTATAAATATTTCTTTGCCTTCCCTTTGTTTTCGCTTTCTCTCACTTTCCCCCTTTCGCACTTTCTTTTTTCTCTCATTCCAGACATCAAACCATCAATGCAGCATCAGAGGAAAACACCTGGAAATTAGCTTGATTTAGAGTGGGGGAAGGTATCGGAAAATAGCCTCCAATATTGTTCTGCAGTTGTCAGATGTTGAAAAATAAATGAAAGAATTCACATGCTGCACTCAACTTGCAACCCAAGTGTTGTAAGCTGCTGTTCTAGTGTCTAACCCTGCTTGAAACTGAATGCATTGAATGGGGAAGGACTGAATACCTTGAACCTGTTTGCAGTGACTTCTTCTACAATGGCAATGGCATTTAAGAATCATTTACTTGCAATTGATCATAATTTTCAAGCTATTTTATCCCTTTTTCTTTGCTTTTAAAGCAACTCACCTGCCTTTTGTTCGGTGTATCCTCACAGTTCAATGGATAAGATTGAGAACACAGCCTCATTCGGGATTCTGTTTGAGAAAGGATGTTAGGTTCATCGGCCATGCTAAAATTGCCCCTTAGTGTCCAAAGATGTGTAGGTTAGGTGGATTGGCCGTGGTAAATGTGCAGGGTTACAGAGATAGATAGGGTGGGGCGGGGCGGGGCTGCTGGATAAGATGCTCTTTCGGAGAGTCTGTGCACACTCGATGGGCCAAATGGCCTGCTTCTGCACTGCAGGGATTCTATGGTTCCAAAGTAGGTGCAGTCGCTAATTACTGGGCCACCAAGCTGCTTCTGTTAATAGCGCATTATATAAATCTATACCATCCACTACATCGTAAGTTAGGAAATAATACATGCCAGGGTTTTGAAATAACTGTTTACATTTCACAGTAGTCAAGATAGGAATGTAATTATTGGTTGTAAATTTATAAAAACAATGTTGAAGACTTTGATCGTTGCGTTTCTGAGCTTTGTTGGCAACTCCGAGATCTTTCCTCTATTCTCAGAACTGTGGTGGTGTTACGAAGCATTGCCCAGATTTTGCCACTCAGATTGTGTCATTCATTAGACTTTTATATATGCCCTTCAGCTCAAACCTTTTGCCCTGCAGGTTACTTGAAGTATGAACAAATAAATGTGTAGCAAAGATAAAAGTGGGCATGTGGGACCTTCATGAATGACGGGACCAACTCAACCAATGAGTTTAAAGTTTATTTATTAGTCACAAGTAGGCTTACATTAACACTGCAATGAAGTTACTGTGAAAATTCCCTAGTCGCCACACTCCAGCGTCTGTTCGGGTACACTGAGGGAGAATTTAGCATGGCCAATGCACCCAATCAGCACGTCTTTCAGAATGTGGGAGGAAACCGGAGCACCCGGAGGAAACCCACGCAGACACGGGGAGAACGTGCAGACTCCGCACAGACAGTGACCCAAGCCGGGAATCGAACCCAGGTCCTTGTTGCTGTGAGGCAGCAGTGTTAACCACTGTGCCACTGTGCCTCCCCCTGTGCCACTGTGCTGCCCCGAGATTGAAGGATTGGGAAAGAAAGATGGTGAATTGGAGTCGGACCATGTACCGAAAGGTAGATCAAGGGGAAGAGAAAAGCAATACAATATGAAAATAAAAATTAAAGTTAGTCCAACAATCAGGAATGAGACTCAACAACTGAACTAAACCTCTCCTGGCTGGGGAGGTTGATTAGCATTGCGTTAACTGTTACCGCACTGTTAAAAATGTTTTTAATGATGTTTGGTATTGGCTCCAACCTTCTGTGCATATTTACAAAGAACAAAGAAAATTACAGCACAGGAACAGGCCCTTCAGCCCTCCAAGCCTGCACCGACCATGCTGCCTGACTTAACTAAAACCCCCTACGCATCCGGGGACCATATCCCTCTATTCCCATCTCATTCATGTACTTGTCAAGACGCCCCTTAAAAGTCACTACCGTATCCGCTTCCACTACCTCCCCCGGCAACGAGTTCCAGGCACCCACCACTCCCTGTGTAAAAAATCTGCCTCGTACATCTCTTTTAAAACTTGCCCCTCGCACCTTAAACCTGTGCCCCCTAGTAATTGACTCTTCCACCCTGGGGGAAACAGCTTCTGACTATCCACTCTGCCCATGCCTCTCATAATCTTGTAGACTTCTATCAGGCCTCCCCACAACCTCCGTTGCTCCTGTGAGAACAAACCAAGTTTCTCCAACCTCTCCTCATAGCTAATGCCCTCCATACCGGGCAACATCCTGGTAAATCTTTTCTGTACCCTCTCCAAAGCCTCCACATCCTTCTGGTAGTGTGGCGACCAGAATTTGGTTTGAATTTCACAGGAAAATCAGCAATTGAGTTGCCGTTTTCATGTGAAACAGCGACAGATCATCCAGGAATTTGTAATGATTCCGGACCTCTTATCAACCACAAGTGGCTGGATCCTTCTATATTAATAATGTCAAGTGCCAATAAACTCGCCATTATTTTGGCAGCAACTTCTGGACCAAGATTATAATGAATGGACCTGCCTGCATGGCATGAGTTTTCACACTGAAGAGCGTGACCCTATTCATTTTACAGCAAGCTATAAAAAGTTAAAATGTTTAAAAATGACTGCTATAAGCAAGAAGCCTGAACTATGTTAAGGCCCCACTTGTTTTATGTTCGCTCTTTCAACTGCAAATGATGATTCGGCATTTGAGATTGGCCTTTTGTCATGTGTAGGCATTGTAGCAGATGGGGCTGAATGTGTTTGCAGATTCTAGGTTGTAGCTTAGCAATGGGGTAGCCTGATGGTTACAGCTGCAAACTGGGGTTATATCACCTATCGAAGAGCGACACCCAGAAATTAGTAGGCAATGAACCAATCGTACAACTAGGTCCGTGGACAGGGCTTTAAATTAACTCCTCGTGAAGAGGAATTTTGAAATCCAACAAGAAAGGTCAAAGCATTGGAGCAGTATAGCAAGTTGGGCAAAGGTGAGCAGAATGCGACAGGAGGGGACAGAGAATTTAACAAAATTTGTACATCAACAAAATTACAGGAAAAAGAAAAAAATACAATTTATCTGAACGCACCAAGTATCTACAATAAAATAGATGAACAAATGGCACAAAGTGGCAAGTAACACTCGCGCCACACAAATGCCAGGCAATGATCATGACCAATAAGAGACACTCTAAACAACACCCCTTAACATTCAATGATGTTACCATCACTGAATCCCCCAGTGTCAACATCCTTGGGGTTACCTTTGACTAGAAACTCAAGTTTCTAGTCAACACAATGGCTACACAATGGCTCTTGTAACACAATAGCTACAAGAGCAGATCAGCGGCTAGGAGTACTGCAGCGAGTAACTCACCCCCTGACTCCCCAAAAACTATCCACCATCTACAAGGCACAAGTCAGGAGTGTGATGGAATACTCCCCATTTGCCTGGATGGGTGCGGCTCCAAAAACACTCAAGAAGCTTGACACCATCAAAGCAGCCCACTTGATTGGCACCACATCTACAAACATTCAATCCCTCCGCCACCGACGCTCAGTAGCAGCAATGTGTCCTATCTATAAGATGCACCGCAGCAATTCACCAAAGATCCTGAGACAGCATCTTCCAAACCCATGACCACTTCCAACGAGAAGGAAAAGAGCAGCAGATACATGGGAACACCACCACCTGCAAGTTCCCCTCCAAGCCACTCACCATCCTGACTTGGGAACATATTGCATTGCTTCGCAGTCGCTGGGTCAAAATCCTGGAATTCCCTCCCTAACGACTTTGTGGGTCAACCCACAGCACGTGGACTGCAGCGATTCAAGAAGGCAGCTCACCACCACCTTCTCGAGGGCAATTAGGGATGGGCAATAAAGGCCAGCCAGTGACGCCCATGCCCCACGAACAAATAATAAAACAAATCGAGGTAAATAACTTCGGCTTAATGGCCATTGGTGGAATTGTGAAAGTCGAAGCACAGAACCTACATTCCTGCTGCTGATTGGCCAGCCACTTTTCCATCAGAGCCTTCATGTAGGTGGAAGGAATGGCTGCCTGAAACAGACAGAACTCTCATAATGTGACATCTATATATAGGACCTCGGATGCTATTCTGGTGTGATGTGTCTTCAGTGCTGAACTGGCTAATAATATAGGTGGGAAGTGGACATGACCAGTGCTGTTTAAATGCAAATAGTAAGATCATTGATATATACCAGGGTAAATTTGATGGCCTCGTCATGGAGGGAGTAGGGCTGGTAAATGCGGTGGGCCATTCAATAGGGCATTGACTTTGGCAGGTGTGGAAAATCCTGCCAGTGGAACATTCCACCCCCATTGTTATGGAGCAGCTTTTCTGAACATTTCTGACTCAATTTTTTTAAAAGCATGTTTTGCCATTTCAGTCAATCTCTTGGCAAAGATGGGTGCTTAGATGACCGGATGATGGGAATAATACTGGCTGCTGGAAGAGGAGATGCAGCTATATCCTAACTACTGTGCCACACACCTGGGGCGCGATTTTACATCCATGTTTCACGGCAGCGGGGGAGCAGCCTACCATTGGCCAGTGGCGGGATCTTCTGGTCCCGCCGTTGTCAAGGGGTTTTTACGTTGAATGGGCGGCACGGTAGCACAGTGGTTAGCACTGCTGCTTCACAGCTCCAGGGACCTGGGTTCGATTCCCGGCTTGGGTCACTGTCTGTGTGGAGTTTGCACATTCTCCTCGTGTCTGCGTGGGTTTCCTCCGGGTGCTCCGGTTTCCTCCCACAGTCCAAAGATGTGCGGGTTAGGTTGATTGGCCATGCTGAAAAATTGCCCCTTAGTGTCCTGAGATGCGTAGATTAGAGGGATTAGTGGGTAAAATATGTAGGGATATGGGGATAGGGCCTGGGTGGGATTGTGGTCGGTGCAGACTCGATGGGCCGAATGGCCTCTTTCTGTACTGTAGGGTTTCTTTGATTTCTTTGATTCTACTTATCAGACCCCTCGATGCCGGGAAACCCGCAGAGGGGGTGTGCTGTCAACGGAGAGCAGAAGATCCTGCCAGTGTGAATCATAGAATCCGACAGTGCAGAAGGAGGCCATTCAGCCCATTGATACTGCACCGACTACAATCCCACCCAGGCCCTATCCCCATAACCCTTTTTTTTATTTACCCTCCTAACCCCCTGACACTAAGGGGCAATTTATCATGGCCAATCAACCTAACCCGCACATCTTTGGAGTGTGGGGCGAAACTGGAGCACCCGGAGGAAACTCACACAGACATGGGGAGAACGTGCAAACTCCACACTGACAGTGACCCAAGCCGGGAATCAAACCCAGGTCCCAGGCACTGTGAGGCAGCAGTGCTAACCACTGTGCCATCGTGCCAGCCCTTGTATCTCATTCAGCTAGTGAGCCACTAAGAAAGTCAAAAGACTTCCTTCCTGGATCAGTGTTATAGTAGCATTGAAAAGTGTAGAAATTCCTCTAATTCTAGTTAAGTAATCATTTGAAAATAGTTTTTCCTAGCTTTCTGACATTACTTTCACTTGCTATAAAATTAGTGTGCACAGTTCATTGGTTTGTGACTATGCAACAAGGTATTTAATGAACAAATTTGTTGAGTTCTGGGCTGCAGCCTGGGATTTTCAAATTAATTTACCATTTTGAGTTTAAAATGGTTGCAGAGTTTGAAGCTACGGTTAAACTGCCGTGATGCTAAGCTAAGCCATACATATCAGGAATGTCCTCGGACTTCGCTGAGTTAATGATCTCCAGTTATCCCCCATATTCTCAAACCAAGTAAAGAGATAATTAGCCAGTGTTCCCTTCCCAAATCCTGTCTCCTGACACCTATTTCTGTTTTTTAAAAAAAGTTTATTTATTAGTGTCACAAGTAGGCTTACATTAACACTGCAATGAAGAGAATTTAGCATGGCCATAATCCGCACATCTTTGGACTGTGGGAGGAAGCCAGAGCACCCGGAGGAAACCCACACAGACACAGGGCGGCACAGTGTCTCAGTGGTTAGTACTGCTGCCTCACAGCGCCAGGGACGCAGGTTTGATTCCTGGCTTGGGTGACTGTGTGGAATCTGCATGTTCTCCCCGTGTCTGTGTGGGTTTCCTCCGGGTGCTCCGGTTTCCTCCCACAGTCCAAAAGATGTGCTGGTTAGGTGCATTGGCCGTGCTAAATTCTCCCTCAGTGTTCCCGAACAGCTGCCGGAGTGTGGTGACGAGGGGACTTTCACAGTAACTTCATTGCAGTGTTAATGTAAGCCTACTTGTGACACTAATAAATGAACTTCACCCATGTGAGTGTCAGGTGAATATTTGTGATATGAGTGAGTGAGTGTGAGTGTGATCTGTGATTGTCAGGTGAATATTTGATTCTGTTGTGCCCTGATGCAGTTATTGAAAAAGGGCTGGCGCATGGTTAACGTTAAGCATCGCTTTATGAGCAAGCACTGGAGGGTTGGTGGTGTTCATGAAGTAGGGGAAAGGAGGGGTTTAAGAAAGCTGGAAGAGGGTAAAAGGCAAATAAATATTTGCGATTCTAATTCGTACACAATTGCAAATCACAAGCGCCTTGTTAATTTGCATCACTTGCACTAAGTACTTTCATTTGTTTCATTATTAATATTATTTAACCAACTTGAAGGTTGCAAGCTTGAGGTGGCGTGATGACAATTATGTTTGACCTTAAGCTATGCATCATTGTGTGGTGGATGTTATTAGATCACGAGGTTTCTTTTCAGCAGCAGAATAATCACATATACCAATTAAAATGTCTTATTAAGTCTCCCAGGTACTGCTGTGGTAGTGTCAGAGATGCTGAAAATGGTTTGTAATGGATCAGATTATTGCTTTCTTGAATCAGAAGTGAACACTTTTTCTAATTAAAAAAGAAAATCACATTATTTGTTCAGGGCACGCATTATTGTAGTCGGAAGGGTAGGATCCACAGATTCAAATGAAATAACCTGATGAACATATGCAAGTAAGTTTTATGACTACAGGAGTTCAGGCCTAATAGATTGTAGCTGTTATGAAAATCTATAATGGAACTGTGGTTGTAAAATTGTTTACACAGCAGGGCCTAAGTGGGACAGGAAGTTATACAGGGGTACAGTCACCGGTTAAATTATTGAAAATGATCAGTTCCAAAGCAGGTCAATTTTCCATTAATGGTTTCCTCTGGTGTTATTGCTTGAGACTTGTGGTAAAATAAAATAAAAATCCCACTTCGTGTTTGGTATAGTAATATTTGTTCAGACACTGGAAAACAGAGGCCTGGTTTGTCAACATGTAATTTGTATGTCATAGAATCGTACAATCCCTCCAGTGCAGAAGGAGGCCATTTGGCCCATTGAGTCTGCACCAACTCTGCATTGGAGCATCCCACCCAGGCCCCATCCTGTACTCTTATGTATTTACCCCACTAACCCCCCTAACTGACATATCTTGAGACACTAAGGGACAATTTAGCTTGGCCAATCACCTAACCTGCACATCTCAAGATACTAAGGGGCAATTTGCATGACCAATCAATCTAACCTGCACATCTCTGGACTGTGGGAGGAAACTGGGAATACCCAGAGGAAACCCACACAGACATTGGGGAGAACGTGCAAACTTCACAGACAGTCACCTAAGGCTGGAATTCAACCTGGGTCCCTGGTGCTGTGAGGCAGCAGTGCTAATTGTAATCTCTTCAAACAGGCCATTGAGGTTGGCCTATGAACTCCCTGATTAAGGATCCAATTGATGAGCCAATCAGAGAGTCTTTGCCTTGTACTTAACTGGGAGTGTCAGTTCCTCCGATACCCCCGGAGGGAGACTGCTAACTGCTAGCACTCTGTGTACTGCTGTTAGAGTTTGTAAATAAAGGGATTTTACTGAAGGGACTTCTGCCTCTGAAGACTTATTACACCAACCACTGTGCCACCATGCCACCCACATAGATTTTCTGGGTTTTATTCACCCTCAGTTTTTCTTTTTGCAATTTTATTTATACTTGATTAGTTGGTGCGTGTATATGTTCAGTTAACAGGGCAACGTGTTTTTTTTTCCCCTGCTATCACTGCATGTGCTGGGACAATCGGTCGGCATAGATGTCGTGGGTGTTGCGTCTTTACTGAGTTGAATTCCAGGCTCAAAGGGCTTTGTGACTTACCGCCCCATTGATAAGCTGCTATCAGCTCAATTTCCACATGCGGTAGAGTCAGAGGGGTAGGATATAGTGAGGGAGTCACCAGATTTAAAAATAGCGCACTGTCTGTACTTTGCCCTGTCGGAATTCTCCTTGAATCCTCACAATGACGCATTCAAAAAAAAAAATAAACGAAGCAGGAAAGCTTCTGCCAGCAATATTGCTGGAATAAAAAAAAACCTTGCGCTTGTAATCCTGCAGAATCATAGCTCTTCCAAAGCCGGTTCGCTGCTTTTTCCTACCTACTGAGCAGCTGTCAGGACATGGAACCATACGGTGAGGAATGGGAAAAAGATATTTGGCTCAATGAAGCTTGCTCCCTCCAACAGACATTTGCTTACTTGGCAGTTTCGTGGACTCGATCCATTTTCTGAAATCTCTTGAGGAAGATAAATAATAAGCAAAACTTCCAAGAAAGCAGTACTCTTCAAAAACACATCCAACAATGGAACTAACATTTTATTTTCCCCGACAGTGCAGAAGGAGGCCATTCAGCCCATCGAGTCTGCACCGACAACAATCCCACCCAGGTTCTATAGGCGTAACCCCGTGGATTTACCCTAGCTAATCCCCCCTGACACTAACGGTCAATTTAGCACGGCCAATCAACCTAACCCGCACATTTTGGAGCATGGGAGGAAACCGGAGCACCCGGAGGAAACCCACGCAGACACGGGCAGAATGTGCAAACTCCACACAAACAGTGACCCAAGGCCGGAATTGAGCCCGGGTCCCTGGCGCTGTGAGGCAGCAGGGCTTGCCACCGTGCCCCCCCCCCCCCGCCCCCATAGTTGTTCCGTTGCTCCGTTATATTCCATAGATGGCATTTCCATGGTTGATGGCGAGGTAATGTTTATCTTACTTTCAGCGTAATTTTAATCTAGTCTGCCCACTGGTAAAATTTACTGATCAGATCAACTGGCTTGATTTTACACCTTGCCCCAATTTTACCATTTACTGATGTTAGTGGGAGGTGAAATCAGGGAAGGTATAAAATCATTTTTGCTGTATGGTTTAGGTGAAAATGCAGTTCCCACCCCCTGTCCCACCAGCATCCACCCCATGACTTTAACTGGATGTTGCTTTATTCCTATTCTCTAAATCATACAATCGAGGGGACGAAGGCAAAAATTCCTTCCGCAATGCTGGTTCCTTTGTATTCTAGTAGCAGTGGAAGGTGACTCATTCAGCAGAATTTGAACAATAATGATTCAGAGACTGTTTGGTATCTCTGTCTAAATTTAAACTATCATCACAACCTTTGATCCCATCTTAATTGGATACTTTTAAAAAAATGAATCAACATAACCTGACCAAAAAATGGCAAAGGGTGGGATTTTCTGGCCGCACTCGCCCCAAGGCCAGAAATTCCCGGCCAAGGTCAACAGACCTTTACATGGTTCTGCTCCCCGGTCCACAACGATTCCCGTGGCAGGTGGGACAGGAATATTCCACCCAAAGTGTCAGGGTCTGACTGAACACTGGCGTGTTTCTCTCCAGAGAAACGGGCTGCTTTTTTCTCCAGATCTGTGGACATTTTGTCAAAACAAAAACAGGTGGCCATATTTCATGCTGTCATGTTGGGGCCTAAACACGCCGGGAGAGTCTGGCTGCATTGAGATCATTGGGCCTTTTTTAAAGAACAGCACAATCAGAGTAAAAATAATCTTCCCACCCGCGATCAAAGCTGACATCTCCCCTCGTCCTGCATGCGATCAGAGCCGGCATCTCTTCCTGCTCCCCGCCCCCCCCATGCGATCAGAACTAGCATCTCCCCACCCCTAATAGTCAATGCCAGCACCATGCCCCCCTCCTCCACTTTCCCCCTGAACATTGCCAGCACCTGACCCCTCCAACCCCACCCCCTAAACAGCCATCACCAGCATCCTCAGCTCCCAGGCCGCTCCCTCACATCTCTACAAATAAATGAACACCCCCCGCCCACCTCACCCAATGAGGCTCGCATTAGGGTCTGCCCCAGGCACTTCCCCCTGGCAACAGGTTGGCACTGCACCTGGCACAGGTCGGCACTGCGCCCGGCACAAGTCAGCACTGCAGTGGGAGGCAATGGCCAAATGGTGGACGATTAATTCAGAAACTCAGCTAATGTTCAGAGGGCCCAGGTTCGAATCCCACCACGGCAGATAGCGGAATTTCAATTCAATAAAACATCTGGAATTAAAAGTCTAACGATAACCATGAAACTATTGTCGTAATAACCCATCTGGCTCACTAATGTCCTTTAGGGAAGGAAATCAGCTGTCCTTACATAGCCTGGCCTACATGTGAATCCAAACTTACAGAAATGTGGGTGACTCCCCCTGAAATGGTTGAGCAAACACTGTGGATGTATCTGCACCTCAGTAATTACAGTAGTTCAAGAAGGCAGTTCACCACCACCTTCTCAAGGGTGACTAGGGACAGGCAATAAATGCTGGTCCAGCCAGCAATACGCCACATCCCCCGTAAATGAATTTTAAAAAGAACGTGCACACTAGGTGGGCCCAGAAGTGGGTGCAAAATGCATTCCTGTCCACAGTCGGCCCCCAGAGTGCAACTTCCCGCTCAGTGAAAGGAGGGTGGGCACTGGGAAGGGCTAGGGTACGGGTTGGCGCTTTCAATGTCTTCCTTCGGGGATAACCACTGCGGAGCCATCCCAGGGATCTGCTGACCTGTGAAAAGTAAAATATCGATGTTAAATCTATGCCACGAGGGTCTAGGCGGCAAAATCACGCACAGGCCTCAGTCCCCGGACACATTTGTTAATTTTATTTCAGCCCTGACAGCTTATCGCCGCCCTGGATCGAGGTTGCAGCTTAACCGTAAAGTTTGCCTTGCCAGTCGGTCCCCCGCCCGCTAAACGTTGAGGCTGGCGGGCAACATAACATCCCAGTTAATTGGTGTTTAATGAATTTAACTTGGATTCTCGTTGTCAGTGGCTATGGTTCTGACTCACATGCACATGCCCGCCAACTGAAATATCGCAGGGCATGATATTGTTGAGGCGAGTGACCTACGTCTTCTCTCACAGATTTACGTGCTTCTTGGTCGGGTGCATATCCAAACTTTACACAGGAACTTCTGGCCCATGCTTTTGCATATAATTGCCAATAAGTCTGACCCCTCCACCTCCCATTTTCAGCACTGACATGCTATAGTTGCATTAGTAGTAAGTCTCAGTTCTACACCCTTACAAATGCATGTTTTACTTGTTGGTACCTTATAACTGGACGTAAGAGATCAAGCAGACCAAACAGGCCATGGGCCGGATTTTATGGCCTCCATAGAATCCCTACAGTGCAGAAAGAGACCATTTTGCCCATTGAGCCTGCACCGACAACAATCCCATCCCAGGCCCTATCCCTGTAACCCCAAGTATTTACCCCGTCTAATCTCCCTGACACTAAGTAGCAATTGAGCATGGCCAATCAACCTAATCCATACATCTTAGAGTGTGGGAGAAAACCGGAGCACCTGAAGGAAAACCACGCAGACACGGGGAGAACGCGCAGACATCACACAGACAGTGACCCGAGGCCGGAATTGAACACGGGTCCCTGGCGTGGTGAGGCAGCAGTGCTAACCATTGTGCTACCATGCCACCAAATCACTGTGCCATTAAATATTGCTCCAGTGCAATGGAATCTACCCTAAGATATAAATGGGGATGACTTCACAGCACCAAAGAGCCTATAAATACCCACTTGTCCTGAAACCGTAAAATCCCGCCCGAGGTCCATGGTCTGCCCCTCGCCTGCTCCGATTCCCGTGGCGGGCGGGGTGGTAAAATTCCAGCCCGTGTCGCAAAGGCACATGGGAATTTAAGACAGCTCCACCTTTTGGGGATGACGTTCAAAATGGCAACCACGCACCCCCTCACTGCATTTTACTTTATACTCAGTGGGTAAATCGACCCCTGTTCTTGGAGGGATTTTTTAAGGCTTCAAAGGTCAACTTATATGTCAACAAATTAATTTGGAATCTATCCCACATATCTGCTGCGCTGCTGGAAGAATGTCTTTCTAATCTTTAGGCCTTCTTGAGGTATGTTAATTTTGTGCTTATGTTCTGCACTTGGCCTGCAATATGATTGCAGAAATGATCTGGTCAGAATTATTTCAGCACACCTTTGGAGCTATCGTCCCATTCTCACATGCACAGGAAACATTGCTCAGGGTTGCATTTGCTTTTCCTGGAAACAATCAGCCGTGATAAAACTTGTCACATTCTGCCTTATGCAACCATGCTATTACTTTGCCTATTCTTTAATTCACGTCACAAGGCACGGTGGCACAGTGGTTAGCACTGCTGTCTCACAGTGCCAGGGATTTGGGTTCGATTCCTGGCTTGGGTCACTGTCTGTGTGGAGCCTGCACGCTCTCTCCGTGTCTGCTTGGGTTTCCTCCGGGTGCTCCGGTTTCCTCCCACAGTCCAAAAGACGTGCTGGTTAGGTGCATCAGCCATGATAAATTCTCCCTCAGTGTACCCGAACAGGTGCAGGAGTGTGGCGACTTGGGGGTTTTCAGAATAACTTCATTGCAGTGTTAATGTAAGCTGACTTGTGACTAATGATAAATGAGCTAAACTTCTGTGCAAACAGCAGCAGAGTTTTATTAATACCACCACGTACTGTTTGTTTAGTATTAAAGATGTTTAGTATTAAAGATGGAAAAATAAATGAGGCCAGTAGTTTTCTACGGTAGTATATTTCCTGTACTTGCTGCTTAATTATCTTTGAAGAGAGTGTTAAAAACAGAACTAGCCTTACAGGACATTCAGTGGGTAAGCTTGACTTCCATCATGGGGTGAATAGTACCTAGCCTATGGAGAAGTTGGCTTGATGACTCAAATGGCCTCTTCTTGGCCATGCTACTTGAGTTTTTAATTTCACATGCCATTGCTCGCAGTAAAGAACAGTGCTTGTGTGCTTACAACCATAAGCATCTGAAAAATGTCATTTTCTTGTTCCAGGTGTTGTTCTGCTGTGAGACTATTTTCACTTTGGTCTGTGTTGAGATATAAAATAAAAAGCAGAAGTTTAAAATGTTTCTCTTTATTTCTTTTAATTGAGAGTATAACTTCCTCTATTTTTCTTCCCATTTCCTCATATCATAGAAACCCTACAGTGCAGAAGGAGGCCATTCGGCCCATCGAGTCTGCACCGACCACAATCCCACCCAAGGCCCTATTCCCATAACCCCACATATTTACCCTGCTAATCCCCCTGACACTAATGGGAAATTTAGCATGGCCAATGCACCTAACCTGCATGTCTTTTGGAGTGTGGGAGGAAACCGGAGCACCCGGAGGAAACCCACACAGACACGGGGGTGATGTGCAAACTCCGCACAGTGACCCGAGGCCGGAATTTGACCAATCCTGCAGGTCCTGCGACTTGTTCTTTCACCTTTTGTCTCTGCTGCTCTGAGCCAGCTGCCAGACGGTATCGAACATGGCTCAGGGATAATTATTCCCCGTGGCCTTCCCCCAGACATGCTTTCCCAATGGATGGGATAGTACCAGGCCTTTCCTCAATACATAGCGACTAAGGCACTGGGTGGAATTTTCCCATAGTTTGTCAGAGTGTCAGGCCCTGACTGAAAACCGGTATCTTGGTTTGGTTCGGACAAGGGTTCGATTCCCGGCTTGGGGCACTGTCTGTGCGGATGCTGCACGTTCTCCCCGTGTCTGCTTGGGTTTCCTCCCATAGTCCGAAGGATGTGCTGGTTAGGTGCATTGGCCATGCTAAATTCTCCCTCAGTGTACCCGAACAGGTGCTGGAGTGTGGCGACTGGGGGATTTTCACAGTAACTTCATTGCAGTGTTAATGTAAGCCTACTTGTGCTCCAATTAATAAACTTTAACTTTAAAGGGGGGGGGGGAGGTGTGGTTTATGCCATCAGTCTGGTGGGGCAGGGCCTGAAAGAGCCAAACAGGCCAACTCCACAGTCAATCAGCACCAAAGTGAAACTCTTCCCCCTCCCACCACCACCACTATGGAGGTATGGGGGCTCCCCCCCCCCCCCCCCCCCCCCCCCCCCCCACCGCCCCGGCTCCAACAGCCAGCAACCACCACGTAGGTATTTCTGGGATTTCCCTCCCCCCACCCTCACTGCCCGCTCCCCCAGTGCCTGCAAGTTCCCCCTCAATGATTTGGCACTCTCCCCCCAACACACACACAACTGGAAAGCCCTTCCCAAATAGGGAACCACAGAGGTCCCACCCCTGGCACTGCCATGTTGGCACTCCAAAGCCTTTGCACCCCTTGACTGATTCCTGTTTTTATATAGTTCTTGTAAACCTCCCTGACGTGACATCATGTCAGTAGAGGTTTGAATATTTGGTGAATGGTGGGGGTGGGGGAGGAATCGCGTGGCTGGGGGGGTGGGGAGTGGGGGGCTCAGTAACAAGATTGAAATATTCTCGCCCTTTGTGGGCATGAACATCATGACGTCACCGGCGAGGGGCGTGGAAAATCGGGAAACGTGATCTCGCTGGCAGGAATCGCGTTTCCCGATTCCTCCCGTATTTTCCGCCTGCATTGTTGTTCTTGTTGACGGCTAATGCGGGCTGACCTAATATCAAAAAATTAGTAACATGAAGAGTTTGGAAATATGAACCAGTGAGCACCCTCCTTTTGGTGGTGTGCGTTCGTCCTTCAGCTGCTCTGCTCAGAGTAACTTTTTAACTTTGCGCTGCTGTGGATGATTTTCCAACCATAAAATTGAATGATCGGAAAATCGAGCTTGGTACCTCCAAAATGTGCTCCCAGCAGGTGAGGCTCCCTGCCAAGAGCACTGAGTTGTAAAATTAGTCCTACTTTTCCCAGCGGTAGCAAAAAATGTGTTTTTTTTTCTCCACGTTACGCTGCTTAAACATGTCTTTACTTTCAACGATGATTGGTAGCAGTGAGCAAGCTGACATCACTAAATAATGTGGACTGCACAAATAATTTGCAGGATTTAAATTGGTTAAGTGCTTATACACGCATGAGCTTTCACGGGCCAAGTTTCTCATTCCTGACTTTTCTTCGGTTCTTGCACTGTTCAAGGTTTTGGCATGAAATAAGGAAGTTTATTCTGGTGCTGGCTGACAGGTGTAAGTTTTTTGAATCTTTCATGCTTCTTGAATGAATCAAGACTGGTTGGGTCAAATGTGTTCAAAGCTTATATCTTACTTCTGATCCGAAGGAAGAATTTTCCAGGGAACTACAAGGGAGTTGCAATGGCATGTGGTTCAGATATTGAGGTTTAGGTGTTCTGAAGGAAGGAGATAGGGTTGGAAGGGGATATGGAGGGTTGTACTCAATACTTTGGAGGTCAATCAGCAATTTTACCAGAGGTTCAGCAGCGAATTCTCAATGTAAGTTAAACACTAATTCAAGTGCAGTGCAAATTGGGTGTGAAATTCTAAACTGACCCTGAAAATGAAGCAGCACAGAACTCTGTTCACAGAACTCTGTTCTCACCACTTTACTTTCTGGTACACATCAGGCCAGAATACTGGATTCAGGCTGCATTTACTCTAACTGCAGGGTAAGTGGAAATATCTTTGCTTCAATGTTATAATTGTAGTTTAATTGCACCTGTACGTAATTGTTTCTCTTTTCTAGATTCGCTGACTGGTAAATGAAATGATGAAACTTACCTCTGACAACAGGTTGGAGATTCTTTTCCATTTGCAGTGGAACACATTGGCCTTTTAAGCAGATCGTCGCCTCTTTTATTCTTTCTGAGTCACGCTGAGTGTGTGCAATAGGTCCTGTGAATTTTTCTGCACAGTATCTGCACCTGCACAGTACTTTAAATCGTACGGATTCTTAAAATTGTCAGCATACATTTATATCTTGCACCTGTATATTTTTTAGCCTTCAAGTGACAGCTTGACAATATGAATCATAGAACCCCTGCAGTGCAGAAGAGGCCATTCGGCCCATCAGGTCTGCACCGACCCTCTGACAGAGTATCTTGCCCAGGCCCCCCTCCCCACGCCCTATCCCCATAGCCCCACACATTTCCCGTGGCTAATCCACCTAACCTACACATCTTGGGACACTGAAGGACAATTTAGCATGGCCAATCCATCTAACCTGCGCATCTTTGGACTGTGGGAGGAAATCGGAGCACCCAGAGGAAACCCACGCAGACATGGGGAGAACGTGCAAACTCCACACAGTCACCCAAGACCGGAAGTGAACCCGGGCCTCTGGAGCTGTGGGGCAGCAGTGCTAACCACCATGCCACCGTGCCTCCCCTTATGAGAAAGAAGGTTTAAAATCAATTAATGGTTATCCTGTATCGTAATGTAAATTTGATTATTCTGAATTACAAATGAATGGACCAAAATTTGGAGTAGACGAGGGAAGCAGAGTAGATTATCCAGAATATTGCAATCTCTATTTGGCAGGGTGGAATCTCAGACACTCCATTCCTTTTGGTGGAATCAAGAGATTTAAAATTTCTGGCAACTAGTGGCTCTGCAAGGTTTCCACCCATTAGAAGCCTTTAGAAATATGATCAGCAAGTGGGTGACCCACAACCACACAAATTGATGATATAGCGTTGATGCTATGTCAGTGGGCAAACCTGGACTGTGCTGAGAAACCCACACAATACGCCATCATTAAGTTCAGCAAACCCTACACCAACTGAGACTGATCTAGGCCCAGTACTGGGGCCTACTTAAGAAGGCTCCAAAAAATAAATTAGTGAGCAGTTGCCTTTAGGGACCTGCCCAGGTGCCTGCTTGAGGTGAAGGTGTGGAAATAATTAAACTTAGCTGCCAGTCCAGTGATGGCTTCTAACTCCGTCACTCTGGCCACGAGAGGCTGCTGCAATTTACTGGCCAGGAGTTGGATGGGCACCTCCTAACATTTAAATTACTCCTTCTCCACAGTTTGAAATGGGGTCCACTTCCTTTTCTATAGGGGCGGCACGGTAGCACAGAGGTTAGCACTGCTGCTTCACAGCTCCAGGGACCTGGGTTCGATTCCCGGCTTGGGTCACTGTCGGTGTGGAGTTTGCACATTCTCTTCGTGTCTGCGTGGGTTTCCTCCGGGTGCTCCGGTTTCCTCCCACAGTCCAAAGATGTGCGGGTTAGGTTGATTGGCCATGCTAAAAATTGCCCCTTAGTGTCTTGAGATGCGTAGGTTAGAGGGATTAGTGGGTAAAATGTGTAGGGATATGGGAGTAGGGTCTGGGTGGAATTGTGGTCGGTGCAGACTCGAGGGGCCGAATGGCCTCTTTCTGTACTGTAGGGTTTCTATGATTTCTATGAGATGGTCAGCACAGGTACTGGAATTTCAGGCCCAATATTGTTTTTGAAAAACTAATTTTGAAAGCTTGTGTATATCAAAATATTTCTTTTGGAAAATCTTATATTAAGCTGATCTTTCTCTTCACCCTATCTGTAACTGCAACACTACATTCTGCACCCTCTTCTTTCCTTCTCCCCTAGCTATTCTATGAATGGTCTGTTTTCTCTGTATAGAAACATAGAAGATAGGAGCAGGAGGGGGCAATCTGATAAATTGATAAATTCTTGATTTCTCGAGGAATTAAGGGCTATGGGGAGAGAGCGGGTAAATGGAGTTGAAATCAACCATGATTGAATGGTGGAGTGGACTCGATGGGCCGAATGGCCTTACTTCCGCTCCTATGTCTTATGGTCTTATGATCTGGCCCTTCGAGCCTGCTCCACCATTCATCATGATCATGGCTAAGCGTTCAGCTCAGTAACCTAATCCTGCTTTCTCCCCATAACCTTTGATCCCGTTCGCCCCAAGTGCTATATCTAGCCACCTCTTGAGTACATTCAATGTTTTGGCATCAACTCTAGAAGCATAGACAATTAAGCGCAAAAAACAATACTTTTCTCTGTATCCCAATACATGTGACAACAATAAATCAATTCAATATCGTGAGTTTAATATCACAAATTATGTCCTATTGAGACTAAAATAAACAAGTCTTTCATATACGTATAAAACCTTTATTTAAATAAACTTCCAGCAAGACAAAGTAAAATCATATACCAGGAATGTTTTTTCAAAAGAATACTTCATTCATAAATTTTGTAAAGGGATTACTGTACAATTCACAGCAACAGTAAAATGCAGTTAATGAGACTCTTGGGTGCCTCACTCCACGTACAATGTAGTTTGCATCTCCGTTTACATGGTCTTTGAACATTTTCTGGCACATACAGCCCAAGGGTTTTTACACGGGTTCTAGCTCTTTGTTGTGCTGTGGTGGGATGGCTCAAAACTGTGACCTTTCCCCATTGGACCTTTGATACAACTGGACCAAACTTCAGTGCACAACTCAACAGGTATGTGGTCCTGGACCTTGGGAGGTGTCAGCCCTCAACACTCAAACCATGGACAAGCTCCTTGCACTGGAACACTAACAAGATTCAGCCAGACCCAAGAGGGTCTTTCACCGAGTTGATTGTCATCCAGTAGCACTTGATGTTTGTCTTGGTCCCTGGGAAAAGTCCATGGATGTATGCGCTTATTACTTGGAGCATTCCATATCAAACACTGACTGAAGCTTCAGGTTTCAACCTACTGCAGATGCAGGATTGAAAGAAAACAGAACGTTCATCATGCCGAAAGATTTGCTCACTGCATTCTTTCAGGATCAGGAAGGGTGAAATCACAGTGTTGGGAGCGTATTATAGACCTCCCAACAGCCCACAGGAGACAGAGGAGCAGTTGTATATTCAGATACTGAAAAGGTGCGAAAGAAGCAAGGTAGTTGTGATGGGTGACTTTAACTTCCTCCATATTGACTGGGAATCCCTTGCAGCCAGGGACTCGGATGGAGAACAATTTGTTAGATGTGTCCAGGAGGGCTTTTTATTACAGTATGTTGACAATCCAACCAGGGAAGGGGCCGTACTGGATTTGGTATTGGGGAATGAGCCAGGCCAGGTGATCGATGTTTCAGTGGGGGAGCATTTTGGGCTTAGCAAGCATAATTCCATATGATTTTGGGTAGTTATGGATAAGGACAAGATGGCCCTCTGCTCAGGGTGCTTAATTGGGTGAGGGCCAATTACATCCAAATCAGACTGGAACTGGGGAATGTGGATTGGGAGTGGCTATTTGAGGACAAATCCACATCTGGCGTGTGGGAGGCTTTTAAAGGCCAGTTGATTGAAGTGCGGGACAGGCCTGTCCCCGCAAAAATGAAGGATAGAAATGGCAGGATTTGGGAACCACGGACGACAAGGGAAATTGTAAGCTTAGTCAAAAGGAAAAAGGGAGCATATGATAGGTCTAGGCATCTAAGAACTGATGAAGCCTTGAGGAACATAGTGGAAGTAGGGAGGAATTTAAATGTGGAATTAGGGGGGCTAAAAGGGGCCAGGAAATGTCTTTAGCAAACAGAGCCAAGGAGAATTCCAAGGCTTTTTATGCATATATTAGGAGCAAGAGGGTAGCAAGAAAAAGGTAGGCCCACTCAAGGACAATGGAGGAAAGTTTTGCATGGAACCACAGGAAGTGGGTGAAATCCTTAATGAGTACTTTGTATCGGTATTCACCAAGGAGAAGGACATGTCAGATGTTGAGGTCAGGGATAGGTGTGTGAATGCTCTATCTAGAGAACACAAATATATCAAAGGAGGAAGTGTTGAGTACCCTAAATTGCATTAAGGTAGAAAAATCCCCAGGGCCAGATAGAATCTATCCCAGGTAACTGCGGGAGGAAAGGGGAGAAATAGCTGGGGCCTTAACAGATATCTTCACATCCTCTTTGACCACAGGCGAGGTTCCAGAGGACTGGAGAATAGCCAATGTTGTTCCCTTGTTTAAGAAAGGAAGCAGGGATAATCCAACAAATTATAGGCTGGTGAGCCTGACATCAGTGGTGGGGAAGCTTTTGGAGAAGATACTGAGGGACAGGGGATATGCACATTTGGAGGAAAATGGACTAGTGAGTGACAGGCAGCATGGTTTTGTATGGGGAAGGTCATGTCTCGCCAACTTGATTGAGTTTTTTGAAGAGGTGACAACATTGATGAGGGAAGGGCTGTGGATGTAGTTTATATGGACTTGAGTAAGGTGTTTGACATGGTCCCACTTGGCAGACTGGTACAAAAACTAAAATCACATGGGATTCGGATGGGCTGGCTAGATGGACACAGAACTGGCTTGGTTATAGAAGACAGAGAGTAGCACTGGAAGGGTGTTTTTCAGAATGGAGATCTGTCGCTAGTGGTGTTCCGCAGGGATCAGTGCTGGGACCTCTATTGTTCGTAGTATATATAAATGATTTGGAGGAAAATGTGGGTGGTCTGATTAGTAAGTTTGCGGATGACACGGAGATTGGTGGAGTTGCTGAGGATTGTCAGAGGATACAACAGGATATAGATAGATTGGAGACTTGGGCACAGAAATGGCAGATGGAGCTTAATCGGGACAAATACGAGGTGATGCATCTTGGAGGATCAAATTTAGGTATGAATTACACTGTAAATGGCAGAACCCTTAGGAACATTAAGATAGAGGGATCTGGGCGTGCAGGTCCACAGTTCCCTAAAAGTGGAAACACAGGTGGCCAAGGTGATTAAGAAGGCATATGGCATGCTTGCCTTCATCAGACGGGGCACTGAGTACAAGAGTTGGGAAATCATGTTGCAGCTATATAAAACCTTGGTTAGGCCGTATTTGGAGTATTGCGTGCAGTTCTGGTCACCACACTAACAGAAGGACGTGGAAGCTTTGGAGAGAGTGCTAAGAAGGTTCACCAGGATGTTGCCTGGTCTCGAGGGTGTTGGCTATGAGGAGAGGTTGAATAAACTAGGATTGTTTTCAGTGGAAAGGTGGAGGCTGAGGGGAGACGTAATAGAGGTCTACAAAATTATGGGAGACATAGACAGGATGGATAGTCAGAGGCTTTTTCCAAGGGTGGAAGTATCAATTACAAGGGGGCACAAGTTCAAGGTGAGAGGGCAAAAAGTTTAAGGGAGATGTGCGGGGGAAGTTTTTCACGCAGAGTGGTGGGTGCCTGGAACGCACTGCCAGAGGGGGTGGTGGAAACGGGCACATTAGCAACATTTAAAGAGGCATCTGGATGGGTACATGAATAAGGGGGAAACAGAGGGATATGGACCGAGTAAGGGCAGAAAGTTTTTCTTTTAGTTAGGGCATCATGATTGACACAGGCTTGGAGGGCCGAAGGGTCTGTTTCTGTGCTGTAATTTTCCTTGTTCTTTGTTCCCTGTTAGGCATAGGGGAGACCAATTTTTCTTTTTGTTGACTTTGATATGGTATTGGGAAGGTGTTACAATGAAACCCTTGCTCACCTAAAGTCTTGTGTGCCACTCTTTAAAAATCTCATTGTTAGTGGCACAGTAGGAAATTACAGCAAAACCACTAATAGCGGATTAGCATGCGACATATAGTTTCCCTGCCACTAAATAGATTTAATACTACCATCATATGCACTGATGAACAGCTAGATGTTAAAGTTGTAATTCTGCAGCTGGTTGGCAGCCTCCTGACCACCCTGGTGTAGAGGCAGTGAGACCGCCACTGCAGCAAAGGTCGAGGCATTAGTCGCTTGCACTTCCCCACAGTTGCACAGGGGCTGAGTCAAGGTCTCCCCAGTGGAAGAGGTTGTTGCGGCAGGGTCCAACTCCAGTGTCAAATCTGTTCAACTTGACATACTCGCCGCGCGGGAGATCGCAGACTGGGATTTCCAGCGTGGGTCCTCAACCTGGTTCTGATTCTGGGCTGTGCTGTGGGTGTTAATATCAAATGCTGATGGTATTTTGGCGATGATGATCTTGAAATTAAATTTAGTACCTTTTATTTTTCACTGCCCCATGGTGGCACAGCGGTTAGCACTGCTACCTCACAGCGCCAGGGACCAGGGTTCGATTCCCGGCTTGGGTCACTGTCTGTGTGGAGTTTGCACATACTCCCCATGTCTGCGTGGGTTTCCTCCGGGTGTTCCGGTTTCCTCCCACAGTCCGAAACACGTGCTGGTGAGATGCATTGGCCATGCTAAATTCTCCCTCAGTGTACCCGAACAGGCGCCGGAGCGTGGCGACGAGGGGATTTTCACAGTAACTTCATTGCAGTGTTAATGTAAGCCTATTTGTGACTAATGAATACACTTTACTTTATGATACAAATTTTAGATTGGTTGTGTGTGCGTTGCAAGCACATCTGTTGATGCTCTGTGTTTTGTTTCTAACTTCCATAGCAGCATGGCAGTTTTGGCATTGTAAACATACAGAAGTGTTCTTAATGGTAAATATAGCACTGTTTTATGATGAGGCTCGCAATTTGATTTTGCTGAAAACGTTGGATTTATCAAAGGGGCGAGGAACGACTCTCCCACATTGGGCAGGAATCTTACCAAAAAATGGCAAAGTGTCAGGGCGTGATCTTACCGTCCTTTTACACCACACTCCCACTGCAGCGAGGTCGGAGAATTTGGTAGCCAATCAAATCTCCATTTACTGCAGGGGGATGAGAAAATCCCGCCAGTGTGAACGGCGGCAGCATTTTGGCCCCAGGATCTGAGTGAAAACCAGTGTGTTTCTCTCCAGATGCAAGGTAGCAATTGTGAGGTACCTCACAAAGGACCATAATGACAGATTAGCTTGATTTTATATAGTGCCTTTAATGTGTAAAATCACTTCCAGGCACTTCACAGAAGCATAATCAGATTTTTAAAAAATGGACATTAAGCCAGGAAATGAGATACCAACTAAACGTTTGGTCAAAGAGTTGTGCCTTGAGGAGGATTTTAGAGCCATAGACTGTGGGATTTTACAACCTTGCTCGAGTGAGACCGGAAAATCCCGCCCGAGGATAACGGACGTTTCCATTGTCCGTCCCTCGTCCGCTCCGATGTCGTGGCGAGCAGAGCGGTAGAATTCCGTCAAGAGACTCTAATCCTCCTCAAAATCTTAAAGGAGAAACAGACGATGCAGTTGATGAGGAAGGAATTCCAGAAATTAGGGCTGGATAGGTGAAGGTACGCCTGCAAAGGGAATGGGGATACGAAAACATAGGAATGGGCAGTGTAAGGGGTGGAGGTATATGTTGTAGCTCTGGGGGTTGTGACAGAAATATTGGAGGGACTACACCACAAATGGATCTAAATGCAAGGGCAATTTGAAATTTGTGGCATTGGGAGTTAGGGAAGCAATGTAGGTCAGGAACAATAGAGTGTTAGATAAGCAGGACTTGGTGTGGGCTAGGATGCCTTCAGTAGAGTTTTGAGTGAGCTGAAGTTCATAGAAGGTGGTAAATGGGTGGCCAGTAAAGCATTAAAATAGTCAAGAGGTAACAAAGGCATAGATGAGGGTTTCAGCTCATGCAGTGAGAGAAATGGGTATGGTTGGAATGATGGAGATGGGCAGCTTTTGTGATGCAGGTAAGGAACTCAAGAGACCAGAAAGTATAGGAGACATGTGATTGATATATCAAACTACTCCAAGCAACAGAGGTTCAGCTACCTAGGTGTGATGGAGGAGCAGTGTGTGATGAGGCTCAGGCTCAGCTGGGAAGCTGTGACAGGAGAGTGCCATTTCACCCCCCAATGTGTGCAAGAGCTCGCAACTATCCACGCAGCATGATTGACAGTAAAGGTGCAGGTTTTGCTCAGTCACCTTTCCTTCCCCCACAGCTTTGAAGAAATGGCTGAAGTGACATTTTAACACTGCCCCATCCACAAACATTTCAACTGCAGAGGTTTCCGTAACTTACAAGACAATGTACTCGTGTAGTAAATCATGTGTCTACCAACAATCCATTGACTACCTAAATAGGAAGAGCTATTTCATCAGCATACAGAAAGTATGCGACCTCAGGAAAATAATGCATTCACTTGACGTTTCCTAGGGGAAATCTGTGAACCTCACTGGGAGGTAATAAAATGTGACACAGTTCTTTTGAAGGAGAATGAGGGATGAACATCTTGCACAACATTCGTAGCCCCACAGCAATAAAGACACAATGAGGCACATAAGCAATCAGGGCGCTCTCTTTGAGTAGACATTTGGGTGTTAAGGCAACCTTTCAGATGCTTAGTCTGGTCAAGGGACAATACTGTATGCACTAGAAAAGGTCATCAAGATTTTAGCGGTCTGGTACACGGTATTGTCATTGACACAGGTCTCACCATGGTGCAGCAGTTGCAGGAAGAAGATGTTGTACATCATTCAGGCTTACAAACTGTGCCAGTTATGCCTTATGCTTTTGGCTGATTTTTTCATGAGAAGTCTATCACTACAGCCTTCTTTTGGATATATTATATACATACAAACATATAAGCTTTGCTTGTAATTCAGCGCAATGAAAAAGTAATAAACTCTCCAGTTCCATGGAAAGGAAATAGATTTCTAAAACTGTTGAAGTGCATATTCTCAGGGTGTTTTCTGGTTTGTTGCTTCCTCTTCAACCATGTGCCATTCTGCATTTATTTTGTGTGTGTGTAGCCAAAGAGTTTCATTCACTGAAAGGTTGGCATGATGGGTGTTTACTCTGTCAAAAAGTTATTTGGATGATCATCTCTCAAGGTACTGCACTGTCACATCAAAACAAACTGGGCCATCCAGGGCAAACGGCTTCAGTTAAGGGGCATTACAGAAGTGTTGGAAGGGATATCGGCCTGAATTTTACCCACCCCATGGAGGCTGCCCTTCAAGTGGGATAGGGAAAAGTTGAGGGGGGTGCAGAATGGAAAATAAGATCGAGATGCGTTCCCACCTCTTGGGGATAATCCCGAAAGCAGGCTCCCCTTTTGGCGCAGCAGCTTCCCTGCTGGCACAGTTTTTATTTACTTCACTGATCTTTGGTGACTTTGAAGCAGACTCACCACAAGGTTTGGTTCAACATGACAAAGTAAAAGTTTTTAAAAGCTAGCTCAAGTGTGCACTGAAGAGACATAAAAGTCTTGAATTTTGATTTTGTAAGGGAAGGGAGTGGATTCCATCATAGAATTCCTACAGTACAGAAGGGGGCCATTCAGCCCATCAAGTCTGCATTGACCACAATCCCGCTCAGACCCTATTCCCGCAACATCATACATCAACCCTGCTAATCCCCGACACTAGGGTCAATTTAGCATGGCCAATCAACCTAATCTACACGTCAATCAACATAACCCGCACATAGAACCATAGAAAATTACAGCTCAGAAACAGGCCTTTTGGCCCTTCTTGTCTGTGCCGAACATCTTTAGATTGTGGGAGGAAACCGGGGCACCCGGAGGAAACCCACGCAGACACGGGGGAAACGTGCAGACTCCGCACAGATAGTGATCCGAGGCCGGAATTGAACCTGGGTCCCTGGCACTGTGAGGCAGCAGTGCTAACCACTGTGCCACCATGTATGTTCAATGTTCTGTTCAATCTTGTAATGCTATATTGTTCAGTCATTTTCTTCACTCATTTGATTCTTTGTAACACTTTGGGACTTTTAGAAAGGTTATTTTAAGCAGTTGTTCATTTGTTCACCTTTAGAGTTCATAAGGAACCATAAACCACTGTAGAATTTAGTTTGGCCAAGGTGGGACCCTTACGTTGATATAATAGGTGGGATCCTTACGTTAACATAATAGGTGGGACCAATTTAGGAGACTCCAATGTCCTTGAGGGAGCTTTATCTTCTGACTTTTTCATTTTACCATGAGTGCTATTACCACATTTTGAATTTTGATGGGTAATATTTTTACGTCAACTGGCCTATGAAAATCGCTGGGCTTCCTTACGAGGCTAGACTAGTTCTTATCCTCCTTAACTTGCAATCATATTTTGCAAATTACATTAACCGGCTGAAACTTGCTGACAAAGTCATGAGTGCATTCAGGTGAGCTTTGTGATCAGAGGTACTCATCAATCCTCAGTGACACCAAAACAGATTCTCTGTTTGCTTCTCTCAATTAATGTACCATTTTATGTAAGAAATAGTTGTGGTTCAACGATGTGAAAATATAGTAGTTTCCTTAGTTCCAGCTTAGGCGTGGTGTAAATTTAAATTGCAGAAAAGGATTTCATTCAGCTTATTCTCATCAGAATTCTCAAACAGCCACCAGTAAGAGCAGCATATTTGTGGCTAGTGAATGACGGCATTATTGCATAATTTCTCTGGCTGTCATCAACAAAGGCCCCATGTGCAGATGTATGAAAGGCCTACCAGTAATTATTTTCTTGGATAACAGTTTGGCCTTCAGTTTGCGGGATTTCATAAAATTCAGTGAATTTTTTGGGAAGTTAGTTACAATCTCTTGTGTATCTATGGCCCAGCAATGGGGAAACAAAAGCTCTTCTAAGACTATGGAGAAAATATAACACTGTTCTGAGCGCCCCCCCCCCCCCCCCCCCCCACCCCCTTGATGGGAAGGATACAGTGAAAATTTCCTGGATTGTTACCAGGAATGTGATGTTGTTTTGAGGAAAGACATGAAAAATTGGGACTACCACAGAGATGGGTAAGGGGAAAATCTGATAGAGGCTTTCAAGATTATGGTAGACTGGAAAAATTCTAAGCTTGTTCCCACTAGTTTATGAACCAGTAGCAAAATAGCAGTGACTTCACTGGAGGAATTTATTAGTAGATATCAATAGAAACAAGTGGCCCGATTTTAACTTGGGTCAGGCGATTGAGGTATTGGGCAATGGGGGTGGCGGGGGTGCTACTGTGAAGTGAATCTGACTTTGCCCCTGGAAGATGAGGTGATTTTGACTATTCATTTGAGTTCCTGGATTTGGTAGAAATGATAGCAACGTTGGTAGGCAAGAGTGGAACTGGAATTACCAGGAGAAAAAGGCCATGAGTTTGAATTCTGGGGGATCTCATGCCTTAAGATGCCCATAAGAGAATGCTGGGAGCTCAAGAATTGATATGGAGATGCCGGCGTTGGACTGGGGTAAGCACAGTAAGAAGTCTCACAACACTAGGTTAAAGTCCAACAGGTTTATTTGGTAGCAAATACCATAAGCTTTCGGAGCACAGCTCCTTCGTCAGATGGGGTGGATATCCACCAGGACTTTAACCTGGTGTTGTGAGACTTCTTACTGAGCTCAAGAATTGCCAGAGTTTTTTTTGTCACAACTTTGATTCTGTATTTTTATACATCTGTTCAAGAGTTTTTTATAAACACACACGCACGACCAAATCCCTCTGCCTGCCTGTCTCCATTAAGACTCTCCTTAAATCCCATTTCTCACCAGGCTTTTGATGACCCTCCTAATATTTCCTCCTCTGGCACTTTCTCACTTGTGCCATGTTTTTTTCTCCGTTGAGAATGTTATATAATTGCAAATATTTGTAGATTTCCAATGTAAACATGCTCTGAATTATCCCAAGATGTCTATCTGGGCTCTAATGTAGGTGAACATCCTTGGATGGGCGACACGGTGGCACAGTGGTTGGCACTGCTGCCTCAGGGACCTGGATTCAATTCCGGTTTTGGTTGACTTGTTTGTGCAGAGATCGTACGTTCTCCCCGTGTCTGCGTGGGTTTCCTTCTGGTGCTCCCGTTTTTCTTCCAAAGATATGCAAATTAGGTGGATTAGCCATGCTAAATTGCCCCTTAGTGTCCCAAGGTGTGTAGGTTAGATGGGTTTAGCCATGGTAAATGTGTGGGGTTAAATGTGTGGGGTTATGGGAATAGAGCCGCGGGGGGAAAGATACACTGTCAGCGAGTCAGTGCAGACCTGATGGGCCAAATGGCCTCCTTCTGCACTGTAGGGATTCTATGAACTAGAGAGTTATGAGTTGCGGGCGTTTTCCAGCGATTGCGCACCATAACCAGGTTGACTGTTGTCAGTTCACTTCCTTTGGGACGAAACATTAATTGGAGACTCCATCTTAGATGGATGTAAACGATCCTATGGCACTATTTGAAAAAAAGAGGAGCCCTCGTGCTATATTGGACAGATGTTTATTTCTGAACCAACACCAGTAAAAACAGATGTACCTGATTGCAGTTTGTGGGATCTCGGAAATGTGAAAAATGGTGTTTCAAGAAGTGTTTAATTGGCAGTGTAATGCTGTAAAATGTACAATATTAATGCAAGTTGGTATCTTTTTTTCTGTAGAAAATGTGAAAAGCTCTTTTTGAAGCCGGTATGATGACCTCTGTTCTTGCAGCAGTTGAGCAGTTGATTGTATCTGCTGTTTCTCACATGCACCTCGATATAATCCTGCCATTTTCCCCTGAAAATTCACTCTTTGTTGTGGTCCAGTAACAGGAGCCGTGTTATGGTGTTCAGCATAGTTATCATACTTGTGGTTTATGATGATCGTGATAATCAAAAAATAGATGGTTTCCACTTCACGTTGTGGTCTATCAGTACATGACATCTTTGTTGCAGGGAAACTTTATGATACCTTGGAAACTACAATTTAAAAGGCAGTTTTTAATCATATATAGCTGCATACTGTAATATGAAGAAACGTTTCCTGTAAATTACAAATACATTGGCATTTCAGTTACATGCAAAGTATTTTATTGCACCAGTTATCAAAGTGAATTAGAGTCTGTCTTATGGATTCTGCATTATGGACTTTGCCTATTAAATAAGATTATACATAAGTGTGATGTACTAGTTGTCTGGTTCAAAAACAGAAAATGGAAATCTCAGCAGGCCTGACAGCATCTGTGGGGAGAGAATAGAGCCAATGTTTTGAGTCTAGATGACCCTTCATCAGAGTTCTGATGATGGGTCATCCAGACTCCAAACATTGGCTCTATTCCCTCCCCACAGATGCTGTCAGACCTCCTGAGATTTTCCAGCATTTTCTGTTTTTGTTTCAGATTCCAGCATCCGGAGTTTTGGCTTAGTTGTCTGGTTCTGGTTGTCTTAGTTGGCTGGTTCTGTCTCTTCCTGCTCCACCCTCTATTCTGCGTTGTTTTATGCTTCCTGTCCTACATGTTTAATCAAAATATGGGTGTTAACCATGACTCGATAAGGAAAGAAAACACTTTATAGCGCTTCAGTTGTGGCCTCAGGATGTCCCAAAGCACTGCAGAACCAACCAATCACAGTTACTGTTGTGAAATGTGAGTGCACAGAAAGGTCAATTTACACCTTGGAATGTTCCACACGCACCAGGTGAGGTGAACTGGTCTGTCTGTGTTTTTGGAGGAACATAGGCCAGAACATGAGGAGAGTTCTGTCCCCTCTTAAGAAACTGGGTATTTAGTATCCACCTAAACTGCCAAAAACCAGCAGTCATGGTTTGATACCACATCCAAAATATAGGTGACCCTTGAACATACTTTAATGCTACAGTGAAGTAGCAGGATCGAACTATGTGCTTACTTCCCACAATGGTGCTTCGATCCACAATTTTCTTACTCAGATAAAATCACTGCCTACCTGGAATTTGCCATATGTATGATCTCATTAAAGGAGTGTTTAGGGTTGGCCCTTAAACCTGTCATTAAAATGTAAGCATTCCTTCAAGTAAGTATTCCATGGTGAAATTTTAAGATTTATGTGTTTTTCTTTTTAAAAAAGGGGCTTCAGTTCATTCCCCCCCCATCCCCCATTTCAGAAAGTGATCATTTTCTTTTAGCTGGTTTTTGACCAAATTTCAAATGCTGCTTTTGTGAAGACAGAAGTGTGAACTGGTTTCAACTTGCTGCTTTAGTGATGTTAAATTTTTTCATATAGCAATTGTTACCCCACTCCAGACTTCTTCTGGGGCATGCTGTACAAGGGCTGGCCATTCTCCTGACACCGTAGCCAGGTGGCCATTCCACAAGCGCAGGCTTGAACTTCTGAATGTAGAGCAGGCTCTTTGTCCACTGGAAGCTCTCTGCAAAAGTACTCTTGGTCTTGGAGTGGCATGGTTAGCACTGCTGCCTGACAGTGCTCGATTCTGGGCTTGGGTCACTGTCTGTGTGGAGTTTGCACATTCTCCTCGTGTCTGCGTGGGTTTCCTCCGGGTCCTCTGGTTTCCTTGCACGGTCCAAAGATGTGTAGGTTCGGTTGATTGGCCATGCTAAATTACCACTTACTGCCAGGGGTACTAGCAGAGTAAATAGGTGGGGTGACGGGGATAGGGGCTGGGTGGGATTGCGGTTGGTGCAGACTCAATGGGCTGAATGGCCTCCTTCTGCACTATAGGGGATTCTTTGATTCTATATCATACTCTATGTTCTATGTTCTATATCATACTCCTTAATGAGCTGTGATATTCTTTGTTAATGGTAATTACTCATCCTCAAGGAACTTACAAAAAATAATTTTTTGATGCTGAATTTGGATTAACTTGCTTCTATCATATCTGTTCCTGTGTCCCTTCAAATAAACCAGAATGATGGACATAATTATAAGTCTCAAATATCCCTCACTTTCCAGTGGGCAGACTGAGGGGGCAACCTTACCAAAAAAATTCTAAGTGTTGAACGAGCGTGAAAATAGGAGAGAATCGCTTCCAATTTTTGGGCGAGTTCCCAGTCGTAATTGTTTTGCACTAAGAAAACAAAAGAGGTAAGATGTGATTCTCGCTAGTAGGGGGAGTGGGCGGAGCCTATTCATGCCGGGAAGCCGGCTGAACACTGCTGAGGGCGTCATTGTGCATGCACTCGGAGCTCCCAGTGCACTGTGTACAAGTATACTGGGAGATCTGTCACTCCCCTCCTCCCCATCCCCATACATCACCTTTTGTCGCAATGACCCTGATCTGCCCCTCCCCACCTGGCTGATCCGTGATGCGGAGTTTGCCCTGCCTCCATGTCATGGCCCCCCCATCATGGGCCCATCAGCTACAGGCCCCGTTCCCTTGGCACTGCCTGGTGCTCGGTGGGTGCTGGCAGTGCCAGGGTCCCAGGCTGGCAGTGCCAGGGTCCCAGGCTGGCAGTGTCAAGGTGCCAGGCTGGCAGTACTAGGCTTGCACTGCCCAAGGGGCACAGCTCACCCCTGCACCCGACCGCCTAGTTGGCTTCAATGGCCTCCGCTCTCACTGGCGCGGCCATTACATCAGACCCCCATTGCTGGGGGTCTGATGTAATCCTCGCTGGTGAGGACCTCCACTAGTGAGATCATTAATGCAAGTTGGACAATTGCGTCTGGGACTCACTAATAACATTGAAATAACCAAATGAATATTGAAATGAGCCTCGCACCCTTGCTGGGTGTGCAAAATGGGGCTGGTAACATCGCGAGAGGCAAGAAACCGGGTGCGATCCCGGTTTTCCACCTCTCACCCAATCTTACCGGCTCACCTCGCTGATCAACCTGCGTGACGAGCCAGTAAAGTCGCCCCTTGAGAGCTTGGTGGATGAGAGGAAAATGTGCTAAGTCTGTTCGCCCCTTTCTGCATGAGCTACATATCCCATCACATCTGTCCTTTGCGGTACCTTCTTCCTATGTGCAAACTGGCTGGTGTGTTTACCCACAGTGACCTTGTTTCAAGGACGGCAGGAGCGACATGTCTGCTGCAGAGACAATGTTTTCAGTATCATTTCCTTTGTTGACTCGAGCATTTAAGCAAAGTGTAATAGCAGGAATGTAAAATGATCATACTGTATGGAAACTGGCACAGTATATCCCAAGAACATTGTGAACCAGAGTGAAGTACTGAGGATTGGGGTGGTCGGAAATAATTTGAGGGAATTAAATAAGATTATCACACGGAGCAATCTGGTTCGTGGCAACAGTGGATTTATCAAACTAAGACAAATGACATAATATAGAACACCAGGTGCCATCGATACATTTCATGGATAATCATGATGTTGCACCTTTCCTTGTGTATACATTTGATAATGGATCTTGCACATCACCTTTTGAAAATGTACTTACTGCAGATTATAGGTGACAATGGGATTGATTTGTGCCGAGAAAACTAGATACGATTTAATTAGGGACGACAGTATTTTGTGCTGTGGTCAGGATAGAGATAGATATATAGTTATTTAAATGTCTGGGGTTAAGAATCTCATGTACTCAGAGTAAATAGGAAGTGGTTTGGTATAGTGTTATACTCGGAGCAGAATTAGATCAGGTGTGTGTGTGTGTATCTGTGACTGGAATCAAATGTGTTCTGAATAATGTGCCATCTCTTAAAAGGTGGCATAAAATTATTTGTGATAGAAAGTGGGAGCATCAAAGATGCATGTTATGGCAGCGTGAATCCTTCCTCTATTTATATTTTCTTTCAAAGAATAAAGCTCATGTGTTCTTCTGAATCTGTAGCCATCTTTGTGTTTTTTTTTAAACCAACTAGGCAGGGCTGATTGGGATGAAAACTGATCTCCATTTGCAGCGTTCCCCATCCCCCAACCCCTCTTAAGTGCTGTTGTGCTGTGAATAATACTGCAAGAGAGACGCGCCAGGGCAAAAAAAAATGGCTGTGGTTGCTACCTGTTTGTGGTTGATTGGTTGTTTTTCCTCCTGATTGCTGCAGGCACGGAAGAGAACAGCCCGCTTATCAAGCACTTCAAATCTAGTTTGTTCAGCGCAGCGGCCCAAGAGAAAATGGCTGCTGTCTGCCTTGTTTGCAAGCCCTGTCATAGCGCTGACTGTGCAGGAGAAAATGAGACTTTGATCATGCAAAGTCTGCCCGTGGATTCCCTTGTCTTATAATGAAACGTACAGAAAACCCTGACCTGCCACTACAAAATGGTTTGGATAGCTGTTTGGATCACGCTGATAATCGAATTTAGGTAAAATAAATAAATGCCTGTTGTCTGAGACGTGCTGTAATTCAAACTTGGGTAAAAATAAGAGCTGGAAAGGAAGTGTACCAGAGTTATAAACTGTGGCAAGTGAAAATGTGCTGCCAAATGGTTTACTCTAAGTGAATGATCGTACGAGTACGGCAGATCTATATCTTTTGTTCAATTATATATCTTAATTTGTAAATCAGTGAAACAAATTTTGGTGAAGAAACATATTGAATACTAATACCCTTTATCGAGTTAGATTTAACATATGGGCTCAGTGTTTTGTTTTCTTTGAAATGTAATAGTTCTGTCGGATTGCGTGTTAACCCTGAAAGGGGCATTGCTGCCATTGCGAAGATGCACTATTAAAAGTATCATGAGAGACCCTGTGAAATGAGGGGATGCCACATCACCCGTTATGAAGATCAGTTCCCATATTTGTCAGGGTTCGCACTCCAGGGTGGGTCCCTGCCGAAACAGCTTGCATCAGAGTCACAAATGACATCTTACGTGAGTGTGAGTGTCATCAACCATCCCTGCTCATCCTTCTCACTCTGACTGCAGTCCTTGGCATGTTGACCACAGCAACCTCCTTCAATCCTCTTCCACCATCACCCGACTGCACTTGTTTAGTTCCATTCTTATTTATCCAGTCGCAGAAAGACAAATCCCCCGTAATGGTTTATTCCGCGCCACCCGCCCCCCCTCCCCCCACCCACCACACCCATCCCTCGCTGTTACCTCTGGCGTCCCCCGAGGATTTAACTTGGACCCGTTATATTTTTCATCCTCATGCTGCTCCCTGGCAACATTATACAAAAATACATTGGCAGTTCCTGCGCTTATCCTGGCAATACCCCATTTTACCCCTCTCAACCTCTTACTCATCCCACACCTCATGCCAGATAGAAACATAGGAACTAGAAGCAGGAGTAGGCCATTCGGCCCTTCGAGCCTGCTCCGCCATTCACTTCGATCGTGGCTGATCATCAGGTTCAATATTCTGATTCCCCCCTTTCTCCCCATATCCCTTGACCCTTTTAGCCCCAAGAGCTATATCTAACTTCTTCTTGAAATCACACAATGTTTTGGCCCCAACTACTTTCTATGGTAGTGAATTCCACACATTCACCACCCTCTGGGAAATTTCTTCTCACCTCAGTTCTAAAAGTTATCCTCAAAATAAGAAATTTCCCCCAATTAAATATTGGGAAGCCAGAAACTTTGGTCTCCACCACAAATCCCTTTCCGTCACCATTTCCTCCAGCTCTGTAGAAGGATCAAGTAGATCAGAAACGTTAACTTCTGTTTCTCCCTTCACAGATGCTGCCAGACCTGCTAGGTTTGTCCAGCATTTTCTGTTTTTGTTCCAGCTCTCTCCCTGGCCATTGTCTGAAACTGAACCAACCTCCCACCTTGTAACCATATTTCACTCCAGGATGAGCCTCCAACCACACGCATACCATCATGAAGACCACTTAATACCACCTTCACAACATTGGACAACTTGCGCCTGCTTTAACTGACCTGCTGCTGAAACCCTTTGTGACAACAAGGCTTGACTAATCCAGTACCCTTCAGGCCATCTTCTACCCTCAGTTAACTTGAGGTTATCAAAACCTTTGCTGCCAACTTTACAAACTTTCATTCATCCATCGCCGTCGTGCTCCTGATAAAATTTCCATCCTTGCTTTCAAATCCCTTCCATGGTCCCCTTTCTACCAATGTAACCTCCTCCAACCCTACAATCCTCTGAGTTGGCTGTGCTCTTCCAAGTCTGGCCTCATGCACGTTGGTGCATTTAATACCCACCACCATTGGGAGCCAGGCCTTCAGCTGCCAAAGCTCTAAGCACCGGAATTCCCTTTTGAAACCAACCACTCTCTCTACCTCTCTTGCTTTAAGGCCTCCTTAAGATCTATCTCTTTGATGAGGCTGTTTTGCCAACTGCCCTAATATCTCCTTACATGACTCAATGGCAGATGTTGATAGTGCTCTTTGGGGTGTTTCCCTACATTAAAAAGGAGCTACATAAGTGCAAGTTGTTGTTATTGTCGATGTTGTGTTACCCAAATGTCTTGCCCGAGGTTTCTGATCTCTTGCTGATTGTGATGGTAATTTCTTGTATTTGTTGTGCTGGAAAGAAAACAGCAGATTGCAATGGAAGCAAGACTGTCCCAACATCCATCTTGATAGTGAAGGCCCTCTGAAAGCTGAAGGGTCTTCACCATTAACATGAATTGTTGGTTTACTCCACCAACATACTTGTTTCTTGCTTCATCTGATTTTGATTTGATTTGATTTATTATTGTCACGTGTTTTGGTATACAGTGTGAAGTATTGTTTCTTGCGCACGAGACAGATCAAGCATACCGTTCATGGAGAAGGAAAGGAGAGAGTGCAGAATGTAGTGTTACAGCCATAGCTAGGGTGTAGAGAAAGGTCAACTTAATGCGAGGTAGGTCCATTGAAAAGTCTGACGGCAGCAGGGAAGAAGCTGTTCTTGAGTCGGTTGGTACGTGGACCTCAGACTGATTCTTGAAAGGCCCACAGCCCAAGTGCATTGTACAGACAGAAAGATGAATGCACAAAGGATGAAAAAGATAAAGAGAGAAAAAAACCCCCAAAAAGATAAAGGGAGAAGAACGTATTAATGTCAGCTGGCCATCCTCAGCCGCTCATTTAACACCGTCTTGCTCGTTACGATATTTATGTGTTTGAAGAGAGTCGATGGCCGTTTTACAACTCGCATCTGGCAGACTCGGAACCATGATTTATGCAAGATCATCAACTCTGCTCACTGTACTCTGTGCTGCTACAAAATCTCTTTATTATACTATAAAGGAGGGGAGGGGGGGTACATGAAGGAAGAAGTTTTCAGTGCAGCCAATGTTGCATTCTGCAACTTTAACCTTTCCTAATAACCAGCATTCAGACTGAGTGTTCAGAATGTGTTGTTTCGGGTGAGGGACTGACTCAAAATACACTACATAGTGTCAGCAGCATTGTGTCTGAACTGAGCTGAATCATTTATTGTAGGGATTTATATCATCTCAACCGATAAAGGATTAATCAACTCGGCAAGGTCAATAAATAAATTATATCCTCCACTCTCCAGTGGTTTATATTGGCTGCACGGTGGCACAGTGGTTAGCACTGCTGCTTCACAGCGCCAGGGACCCGGGTTCAGTTCCGGCCTCGGGTGACTGTCTGCGTGGCGCTTGCTGCTCCCGTTTCCTCCCACACTTCAAAGGTGCGCGGGTTAGGTTGATTGGCCATGCTGAATTGCCGCTTAGTGTCAGGGGGATTAGCAGGGTAAATATGTGGGGCGGAATTCTCCGGCCGCGCTGGTCTAAAAGCCGGAAACTCCCGTCCGATTGTCAGTGGGGTTTCGCATCGTCCGCAACGCGCCCGCTAACACTCCAGTGACAGGCAGGATGGGGGAATTCCGGCCCACAGTTACAGAGATAAGGCCTGGGTGGAATTGTTGTCGGTGCAGGCTCGATGGGCTGAAAGGCCTCCTTCTGCACTGTCGGGATTCTATGACCATTTAAAAAAAAACACCTTTAAGTGCAGACTTCCAAATTGGATCACTGTTTTGATCCTGATTGTCTGATCAGAATTTCATTCCTCAAGTTACTGCCTGGTTGGTGTGTGGAAAAGTTGATGGTAAATTTGTATCCACACTAACCTTTTGGTTGCAGTAATTCTGTGCATGGGTCTCAAAGAGGAATTTACACTGGAATTCAGTTAAGCCAACCTAGGGAATAGCTGGCGGATGATTGGCCACAGAGGTTCACGCCATTATCCTTTTGACTGCAGCTGAGAATACTTTACTCTCGTAATGACGTGATGTCAAAACACTTTCAAATACACAAGCAGTTGGGGCTGTATAAATGGATCAGTGTTCAGTCAACAAATTAAGGGGGCCAATGTAATTGGAAATTTCTGGACGAGGCGAGCCAATTACTGGGATATCACAGTTGGCAGCTGCCACGTGAGCGCGTTGTAATTTTCACAATAAACATGTTTTGGAACCGTTTCAAAGATGTGTTCTGGGTTGAGTCTTTGCAACATTTCAAAATATTCTTTATGGTGACAATTAAAGTCAGCTCTCGGGCTGCTGCGGGTTTCAGTACCTCTGCAATTAGCCCTTTTACAGAAATCTGTCTGGTTTGGAAGCCAGAAATGCCGAGGCAACATTGCCAAATGTTAAAAAGGAAAAATATGGGCCGTTTCACCAGAGAGTGTGTTTTGTCTGTTCTCTCACAAGTATGGATATTGTTAAAGCCTGTGCAAATAACAGGCTGCAAATTGAATGGTGCTGTTTTTTTTATTCCGGGAAATGTTTAATCATCCAGTAATGAAGAAAGCTTTTAGCAGATTAGAACACCTGGTACACTAAAATATGTGCAACTGTGAGAGAAGATCTTTCGCAAATTATTATTTGTTATGCAGGTTTCTCAAGATTAAAATGAACTATAATAGTCCTGCAACACTTTAAACTGAGAGATGGTGCGTGCAGGTTGGAGGGCCAGTTGGCACAGTTGGCTAGATGGTTAGTGTCTGGTACATATAAATGCCAAAAAAACATGGTTCAATCCCTGTTTTGGCTGAGGTAAACTCAGGGCTTGCCTCCTCACCCTACCCACAGTTTAAAAATTAATCATAGCATATATATAATATATATATATATATATATATAGCTGTTGTTTAGCAAATAATCAGCATGGGGGCATGGTGGCACAGTGGTTAGCACTACTGCCTCACGGTGCCAAGAACCTGGGTTCGATTCCTGGCTTGGGTCACTCTGTGCGGAGTCTGCACGTTCTCCCTGTGTCTGCGTGGGTTTCCTCCCCCAGTCTGAAAAACGTGCTGGTTAGGTGCACTGCCCATGCTAAATTCTCCCTCAGTGTACCCGAACAGACGCCAGAGTGTGGTTACTCGGGGATTTTCACAGTAACTTCATTGCAGTGTTAATGTAAGCCTACTTGTGACACTAATAAATAGGGCCCAACTTTGGATACAGAACTCATAATGATGTGCAGATTTTTTTTTCTTTGGCATTTTACTTAAACTATAGCCTGGATATCCTACCCTGCATTGATTTCTTTTTATTTTGAACAGGACTGAATTTGGCAGGGGCGGAAACCAGGTTGGGGACCACTCTGCTGTGAATCTTGCGCAAATCCATGCAGCTTTAGCTGGCCGTTAGCTTTAAATACAACCGACCACCCCGCATATTGGGGGCATCTTATTGAAATGATGGAAATGCATCATTCTGCACATTTTCTATCATTTGTACCAAAGCAGCCCCGGATGCTAAGAATGCTTGTTTGTCCTTGACACTTAGGTTTGCTGTAGACGGCACAAGGACCTTTTAAAGCTGTGACCTCAAAGTCTTTGCAATCGATTTCAGAATGATCGGTAGTCCTGAGTGTTTCTGCACTTCCTCTGAAAACATTTTTGAGATTGCCTGCCACTGTGCCACCTGCCAACAAGGGAGCACGTTGCTATGAGTGGTGAGCACATTTGTCATCATGTCCTAAGAACATTGGCCCCCAGATCAGGGGCAGAGGTCCAATCAAGCTGAAGGTGCATCCCACCTGTAGAACATATGAGCTGTACAACAAAACATTAACTCTAAAAAAAAAAATTACTTGATAGCAAAAAAATGGATAAAAGATGGCGCTAGAGTGTGGCAACTGCTTGTAAGCTGTCCCCAGCATACCCTCTAATTCTATCTTTTACTCTCATTCTGTGCTCTTAAAACTGTACTCTAGCACTTACAAATTCTTCAATAATGAAGCAGATCTTTCCCTACACCCTAGTTATGATTGTAACACTATATTCTGCACCCTCTCCTTTTTTTCTCCCCAATGTTCTTTAGTTGATTTATTAGTCACAAGTAGGCTTATATTAACACCGCAATGAAGTTAATGCGAAGATCCCAGAGTTGCTACACTCCGGCGCCTGTTCAGGTACACTGAGGGAGAATTTAGCATGGCCAATGCACCTAACCAGCACGTCTTTCGGACTGTGGGAGGAAACCGGAGCACTTGAAGGAAACCCACGCAGACACGGGAAGAATGCGCAGACTCTGCACAGACAGTGACCCAAGCCGGGAATCGAACCCGGGTCCCTGATGCTGTGGGGCAGCAGTGCTAACCACTTTGCCACCGTGCTGCCCATGTACTCTATGAATGGTATGTTTTTGTTTGAATAAGAAACAATATTTTCACTGTATCATAATGCATGTGACAATAATAAATCAAATGAAAGAGTGATTTATCCACTCGTTGGAATTAAGCAATAAACTTTAATAGAAAAGCAAATATTGTGGGTGCTGGAAAGCTGCAATAAAAACAGAAAATGCTGGAAAACTTCAGCATCATTAACATTAACCCTGCTTCCCTCTCTGTAGATGCTGCCTGACTTGATCAGTATTTCCAGCATCTTCTGTTTTTATTTTCCAAGTGAAACAGCGTATATGCCTTTGTCAATGTGAATAACAATATCATTTGAATTAGCCAACTGTTGATCATTAGATGTTGGGTTAATCCATGATGTCACTAGTTTTGCATGGCCTTTGTTTATATTTCCACACGTTGACTTGTACATCAGAGTAGAAATTCCAGTGATAGTGATACACCACTGGAATTGTGACAGGATGGATCTTGCACCCACAGCTTTGGCCCTGCCTTGAATCTTGACAATGAGATCATTACCACGTTGGGCAGGTGCCAACAGAAACACCCTCCCAGCTGACTATCCCTCGTCTAAGCAGCAAACTCTCATGTGTGTGTGAGGAGATGTGCATGTGGGTTGTTTGGCTGAAGATTAGAGACTGGAATATTTGCTACTGTGATTCGCTGTACCCTAGCTTGTCCATAACCAAATACTCTTATGGTGGGATCTTGAGCCCGCCTTGTAGTTTAAAGTTTATTATTGTCACAAGTCTCCTCACATTACTTCTGCAATGTGAAAATCCCCTCGTTGCCACACTCCGGCGCCTGTTCGGGTACACTGAGGGAGAATGTAGCGTGGCCAATGCACCCAACCAGCACGTCTTTCGGACTGTGGGAGGAAACCGGAGCATCCGGAGGAAACCCACGCAGACACGGGGAGAACGTGCAGGCTCCGCACAGACAGTGACCCAAGCTGGGAATCGAACCCGGTTCCCTGGCGCTGTGAGGCTGCAGTGCTAACCACTGTGCCGTCCCCGAGATTGCTGGCATGAGCTGAACATGCGGCGAAACTTGCCGACGAGATCGCGAACTCCGATTTTCGTCACCCCTCGTTGGCGGCGTAATCAAGTTCACGCCCAAAATAGGGAAAAACCTGATTTCCATTCATTCAAATAAATTTGAATCTAATTAAAGGCCTTCCCCCCCCCCTCACGAGATTTTCAAACCTCGCCGATGTGATGTTGACCTTTAAAAAATGATCTGTGTATCGGTTCCCGGCTCTCAGAGCCCCCCGCCCTACCAGAGTGATGGCACAAACCATGCCCATTCTATTTTTTCTGGCAGTTTAAGGAACAAAGCGTGGGACTCTCACCAGGACTGACACTCTGCCAAGTTCTCGTAAGATTCTCCCCTCAGTATCCGAAAATGCTGAATAAACTGAACAGGTTCAGCAGCATCTGTGGGGACAGAAACAGGGTTATCTGGACTCAAAACGTTACCTCAGTTTTTCTCTCCACAGATGCTGCCAGACCTGATGAGTTAATCCAGCATTTTCTAATTTTATTTCAGATTTCCAGCATCTGCAGTAATTTAATTTTACTCATATTATCAGTCATTGTTTTACAGGTTTCCTTCTGCTGTACACATTTGGTGAAAATGGTGACTGGGTCTGTTGGAGGCACATCCAGAGATAGCCGGGGAATGCCCCCCTCGTAGAATCCCTACAGTGCAGAAGGAGGCCATTCAGCCCATCAAGCCTGCATTGATTGTATGGTCCTATGACAACAATCCCACCCAGGCCCTATCCCCGTAACCCCACCTATTTACCTTCCTAGTCCCCCTGACATTAAGGGGCAATTTAGCACAGCCAATCAGCCTAACCCCACACATCTTTGGAGTGTGGGAGGAAACTGGAGCACCCGGAGGAAACCTACGCAGACACGGAGAGTCCATGCAAATCCCACACAGACAGTTTCCCGAGACCGGAATTGAACCCAGGTTCCTGGCGCTGTGAGGCAACAGTGCTAACCACTACGCCACCGTGCCGCCCATAGGCTTCAGACTTGGGATGTGGCATGTTGGTGGTTGATCATTGAGACTGATGAAGCACCCACCTGCATTCTGTCAGAATTTGCAATAAACATAGGTAAAACTACAAGAGTCAAAACATGTGGACCTCAAACGCCAGATGGCACACATTCTGACTTGGGTTCTCATTATGAACAGAATCTCTGTTTAACCACAGAATGCTTTCACATACTCTACACAACAGACCTTGGAGATAAGGTAGCGCCGCCTAAATTTGCATGCTAAGTATGAACTTTGGTAGATTAAGGAAAATTCACCGGATTAAAACCTGAACTTGTGAATTAAGTTAGGCCCCAATTTTCAGACCCCTAAATCCTAACCTGAAATCTCCTGATTCTTCCTTATGCTAAATAATGTGCCTAAACCCTCCAAATAGTTTCATGCCATTGAAAGCATAAGCTTGAAACTAATGGGATCAAAAGCCATGGTTTCAGTAAATTTTAAAGGATACTATAAAGCTTTCTTCCATGCCTCCTAATAGATGCTTTTAAGAATGGAATTGACAGAGGTCTGACTGCAGCTTGCCCATTCACGATGTGTGGATATGTGATGCAGGAGAACATTAGAAAAGGCAAGGGAACTTCCCCCTTGGCTCAGTTGATGGAAGGTCAGTCTCTGGTTCAGTCAATAGTCGGTGCTGAAGTTAACTGATTTAGTTGAAGCTGTGTAATTGTATTCAGTGCCCTTGGGTCAGGGAGGAAAGACCCAGTCAGACTCTTCACTCGTAATCTTAATGGTCACATAGTAAAAGTGATGGTACCTAGTGTCTACAGGGTTGTACGCCTGCTACTCAGGGAGAGGGGGTTAGTAGAAAATTGAAAGACAGGAAATGTATAGAAATTATTTACATACAGGAAAATTAAAGTTTGTTATTTTGTGTTTCTTGCACTATTATATATGAACATACAGGTTCAAAAAGCGCATTTTACTGAATGTCTCTAGTACACAAAGCTTTACGACCGTCAGTTGAAGATTTGCTGTTGTACACTTGTGGGATCAGATTTCTCAAGGATCATTACCACTTATAGGGTGCCATTTTCCCAGTGTTGGATCAGGTGGGAAAAGCTGTGTGAAACTCGCTGGTCTCACAGATCCTTTTCCTCGCCTGATTTAACAGCACTCTGTGCAATTCCAAAGTGCTCGCAAGGATCGCACAGCCAGCTGGAGGGGCGGGGCCTAAACTCTCCCAACAAAGCCGGGATTCTGAGATTGGGACACCCTCTAAAAAGGGCGTTCCGTTATGAAAACTTCCTATGTAAACCTGTACACTCACCTTCCACCAGAAGTGGTGATAACAGATCCTCAGCATTGTATCCAAAACAGTTAAATGCTGGAATTTCGCAGCAGGTCTGGCAGCATCTGTGGAGGGAGAAACAGAGTTAACCTCTTAGGCCGATGACACTTCATCAGACTGGAATGAAGGGTTACCAACCTGAAACGTTAAATCTCTCCACAGTGACTATATTTGTGTTGGTCCAGTGTATAATCCCACCGGAGATCAGTTAGTAATATATTAAAAATCTTGCATCTGCGCACACTTCTTGTCTGTAAAACTTTATGTCTGGTTATCAAGCTTTTATCATTTTCCATTTAAACATTCCTTTGCCTGCAGTTGTAATAGGAGCTGCCAATGTAAACTTGCCCCACAGCAATCACACCCACTACACCACAATAGTATGAGGAAGCTCGGACTGGAGTAAGATATTCAGAGTCACAAACCTGTTCCATGATTCGGTTGAATCATGGCTGAACTGTACCTCAGCTATTTTATAACCCACTTTAATACATATCCCTCGACACCTTTATCCAATAAAAATCTATCGACCTTTGTCCTGAAAAGTTTAATTGATTTAGCATCCTTAGTCCTTTGGGGGAGACAGTTCCAGACTTCCACCGCTGTTTTTGTGAAATGTGCTTCTTGATTTTTCTCATTCATAACCTATCTCATAATTTCAAGATGAGAGGTCACACGACACCAGGTCCAACTGGTGCAATTTGAAATCACAAGCTTTCGGAGCGCTACTCCTTCATCAGGTGAATATCGGGCTATTGTTACTCCTATATATTCTGTGCCTGCGTGCCTCTCTCCACTTCACGTGACAAAGGAGCAGCACTCCCGAAAGCTTATTGGACTGTAGCCTGATGTCGTGTGACCTCCCATCTTGTCCAACCCAATTCAACACTGGCATCTCCACATCATAATTTCAAGATTGTCTCCTCTTGCTCTACATTGCACTTCGAGAAGAAATAGCTCCCCCTGTACTTCCTCCATCAGATCCATTTTATCTTCTGAAAAAGGCTGAATTTAAGGAATTACGGGTCATGTTTCTGAAACCATCTTCATAATGCACCCTTTTAGGCTCTGTTTATCATTTTGGTGAATTTAAGGCCAGTATATCCTTCCTGAGGTGCTACCCAGAACTGAACGCAGTCACTCAGGGTCTGATCAAGGCTCAGTACAACTGAAGCATAACTTTCTCCCCTTTGTACGAAGCATAAATAACACAAAATAGATATGTTTAAGGACAAAGTATTATTTTAATAAGGGATGGATTACATCAGCATTTCTTGTCTAAATGTCTGAAGAGAACTCTTTGGGGAGAATCCTCCCATGCCCTCACTGGCTGGACCAATGGTGGGAGACGGAGTGGGGTGGAATTTACAGCGGATTCTCCCAATGGTTCCTGCCATGGTGGATCGGGAATCCCACTGGAGGCTTCTGTGAAACGTCTCGATAATGAAAGTCCGAAAGAGATTCCTCCCTCCCCCACCCTGCCCGTTAACGCCAGTGGGAAAACATGCTGGTCCAGAACATGAGGGGGAAAAGACATGGGTCATTGTGTGGAGGGGCAGTGAGGGTGGCCGGTGGGGGTGGGGGGTGGGGTGTGGGGGAGGAGGGTGGGGGGGGGGGGGGTGTGCTGACGGAAAAAGTGGACGATGACCATTGTCTTCAAAATCGAAAGTGTGTGCAGCCTCGATGGACATAGATGCTGCATTGGGAGTTCAGTCAGTGGGTGGGCAGAGATACAGGTCAGCACAGCTGGAAAACTGAAAGCGAACTACATCAGGCAGCACTGGAAACGCTTCTGTATAGAAATTCTGTATGTAAATAATTGTCTATAATGATGGCCAGCAGATAGTGCTGTGGTAGGATGTGTGATGAAGCATTTGTGTGATGTCTTTTTTCAACTTCCTTGCCATCTTGGGCGTAGAAGAAAAACAGTAGGCAGCTGTACATAACATCAGCAATCATCTGCTTTGTATGGTGACAAAGTACTACTCTAGACACGTCTGTTTTCCAGGTCGAATGCAATAAAATGTCTTCCCCCAATTAGTAGCAGTGTCTATTATATACTGCTACAGTGTAGCATCTGTAATGTACTGTTACTGTTCATTAACATTTGAACTTATCTGCGTGTGCAGATTGTAGATGAATGGATATATATATATATGCCTATTGCCAATAAAAGAAAACTTTTCAGCACCACTCATTATGTAGGTTTAAGATGGATTGCAGTAGAAAATTGTCAAGGGACTTTTTGGAAATTTTGCTATAGATTTTATGAAGAAGACAGACTGCTGAACTGACACCAGATTATTAACTTATAAGTATGGAGCATTTCCTGCACTGTGAAGCGCAGAGCCATCACGTTAAATAACGCACTTTGAAAGTGGCAACGCAGCCACCTGTGAATCATTATCTTCAATGTCCTAGTATTCTCCAGTCATTAGTTTTATTAATGAGCTTGAAATACTAATAAGATTAGCTATGACGCAATGGCAGCATAATTTTCTCATACCCAAACTGATTATATGAAATGTATCACATTTTAAAAAAAAAATTACGTAGTCATTAATGAAACGCCAAGTCCTAAAGCTTCACTTTTTGAATATTTTGAAGACGGGTATTTTTAAAAATGCCCTATTGAAATGCAGCTCCATGCTCTGGTAAAATGACTCTGTAATTAATATTCATGTTGCTATTTTTATTGTTGTTTCAGAATGTGCTTCTGCCATTTTTCAACCGTGACCACAAATTGACAATAGCCAGTTAAAGATGCCAGTAGCTGAGTTTGTGTTTTGCAAGAGTAATACCTCCTGTGCTGGGATTTTGCCAACTCTTTCGTTTGATAATTCAATATTTCAGCGTTTATGGAAACGGCTAATCAAATATTCCAACCGACTGCAATATAAAACTGCTGCAAATTAGTCTCTTTTTATGTAGGCTGCATTTCGCGGACTTCATTACAACAATAAAGCCCACATGAATGTCTCATCAGTAACCTTGCCAGAATCCGTGAGCTAAGTTGGACAAAAATGTACAAGCAAATTAATCTCTAAGCTTCTTAATGTATCCTAGGATTCTTTGGGAGGCGAGGGATGAGATTGCAGAGCCTTTGGCTTTGATCTTTGGGTCCTCGCTGTCCACGGGGATGGTGCCAGAGGACTGGAGAGTGGCAAATGTTGTTCCTCTGTTTAAGAAAGGGAATAGAAATGACCCTGGTAATTATAGACCGGTTAGTCTGACTTCGGTGGTTGGTAAATTGATGGAAAAGGTCCTTAGGGATGGGATTTACGACCATTTAGAAAGATGCGGATTAATCCGGGATAGTCAGCACGGATTTGTGAAGGGCAAATCGTGCCTCACAAATTTGATAGAATTTTTTGAGGAGGTAACTAGGTGTGTTGATGAAGGTAGGGCGGTTGATGTCATATACATGGATTTTAGTAAGGCGTTTGATAAGGTCCCCCATGGTCGGCTTATGATGAAAGTAAGGAGGTGTGGGATAGAGGGAAAGTTGGCCGATTGGATAGGTAACTGGCTATCTAATAGAAGACAGAGGGTGGTGGTGGATGGAAAATTTTCGGACTGGAGGCAGGTTGCTAGCGGAGTGCCGCAGGGATCGGTGCTTGGTCCTCTGCTCTTTGTGATTTTTATTAATGACTTAGAGGAGGGGGCTGAAGGGTGGATCAGTAAATTTGCTGATGACACCAAGATTGGTGGAGTAGTGGATGAGGTGGAGGGCTGTTGTAGGCTGCAAAGAGACATAGATAGGATGCAAAGCTGGGCTGAAAAATGGCAAATGGAGTTTAACCCTGATAAATGTGAGGTGATTCATTTTGGTAGGACAAATTTAAATGTGGATTACAGAGTCAAAGGTAGGGTTCTGAAGACTGTGGAGGAACAGAGAGATCTTGGGGTCCATATCCACAGATCTCTAAAGGTTGCCACTCAAGTGGATAGAGCTGTGAAGAAGGCATATAGTGTGTTAGCTTTTATTAACAGGGGGTTGGAGTTTAAGAGCCGTGGGGTTATGCTGCAACTGTACAGGACCTTGGTGAGACCGCATTTGGAATATTGCGTGCAGTTCTGGTCACCTCACTATAAGAAGGATGTGGAAGCGCTGGAGAGAGTGCAGAGGAGATTTACCAGGATGCTGCCTGGTTTGGAGTGTCGGTCTTATGAGGAAAGGTTGAGGGAGCTGGGGCTGTTCTCTCTGGAGCGGAGGAGATTGAGGGGAGACTTAATAGAGGTTTATAAAATGATGAAGGGGATAGATCGAGTGAACGTTCAAAGACTATTTCCTCGGGTGGATGGAGCTATTACAAGGGGGCATAACTATAGGGTTCATGGTGGGAGATATAGGAAGGATATCAGAGGTAGGTTCTTCACGCAGAGAGTGGTTGGGGTGTGGAATGGACTGCCTGCAGTGATAGTGGAGTCAGACACTTTAGGAACATTTAAGCGGTTATTGGATAGGCACATGGAGCACACCAGGATGGTAGGGAGTGGGATAGCTTGATCTTGGTTTCAGATGAAGGTCGGCACAACATCGTGGGCCGAAGGGCCTGTTCTGTGCTGTACTGTTCTATGTTCTATGCATATAATTTCCCAATTTACGGTGTTAAATCTTCCCAACTAAATTTACATTTTGTGTCTTGCATGTTCTGAACATTTGTCAACGCAAGATGTCCCACAGATACCCAACTGCACATACGCACTGGTCCATGCGTGCACATCATCACACCTGATGATGCAGGCCGGCAGGATATTGGAACCGGGATCCAGAACCGACATCAGTTTTGGAGAATTTAATCCCCCGCATGAATACAACACCCTCTCCCTTCTTAAAGTTAAAAAAGCCAATGCACAGAATGGACCAGGCAAACCCAAATCCATTCCTTGTTTGCTCCAAAAGCCAAATTCAAAATCCAATTGAATCCAATTCAAGGTCCCCACAAGGGACACAAAGAAGATCCAAGCTGATAAGATGAGGCATTGCGCCCCATTTTGGGCTTGATCTGACGCTTGATCTTAGCCAAGAGGCTGAGAAATGATCCTCTTTCCTAGGAGATCTCCCCCCACAGCTCTGGGCTGTATGTCGGGCAGGGAAAGCCCCAGGAGATGCCAAGGAGCAGTGATAAATTGTGGTCAGAAGGATGAGTGCAGTCGGGGAGGGCAGATCATGGCTGAGTGGGTGATGGGGAATTCGCAGGGGAGGGGTTGACAGATTTGCTTTATTACCACCAAAATCAATCTCTTTTACAATTTTTTGGGTTGCTTTGTAAAACGTGATTCTAAACATTTGCAACAATGGACTGTGTTGTTAGGGTCATTCCTCTCGCAGTGAATATTACATCAAATGCCCAATTTATTATTTCCTTTCCGAATTTTAGACAAGAAGTTGTTTTACACTGGCAGGAGTTGAAACTCAAAAGATGGTCAAAAAAATCCACGCTGGCCCCACCCCAAGCTTCTAAACCCCACCTGGAGTAGAACACTAGAACTGTGCGTGCATGGCATTGGTAGCAAGCACATCTGTTTTTGTTTTGAAGAAATGTCACCTATCATAACCATTTCAACAATTTCCAATGGAGGAAAGTCTACGGCTAAATCACGCAAATAGTGACTACTGTACAGTATGGCACAGATGGCTTCTGTCATGTTTATATATGCATTTACATGTTTATATCTAGCACATTTTAGTTGATATATATTGAATACCTTCATAAGTTTCTGCACCGGTATATTCTATGATTTGATTAACAAAAGAAATATGCTCCTGGAATGGTTCAATGGCTTTATCAAATGTAATCTTGGACCATAATGACTGGGAAAGTTGCAAATTCCATCCCTGCTCTTTTTCAAAAAGGGAGCAGTGGTATGGGTTCCGTGATTGACCTTAAAATTCCTGGGTTACAAAGTGTGTTTTTCAGTGCATTGTACAGTTTTACTTGGATCTAGTGTACTTGGTCGCCATCTTTGTCCCCTCCGACATGGCGCACTTGGCCAGTTCCCCGGGCAGCAGCAAGCGAAAGGCGGTCTGGATCTCCCGCAAGCTGACGGTGCTACACTTGTTATAATGGGCCAGGCTGGAAGCCTCATCTTGAGATGCGCTCAAAGCTGTTGTTGATGAACAAGTTCAATGATGCACGTGGCCTTCCCTTGGAGGAGATGTCAGTGTCGGGGTGAACCTGCTTCATCGCTTTGTAGATGGAGTAACTCTCTTTCCTGGACTTCCTCCACTTCTTGCTGCTTTTCGCTGCCGTCTTCTTCTGGGCTTTCTTGGAAGCTTGGACTTTCAGGCATGGTGAATGCAGACTGCAGACACAGAATGAAAACTGATGAGCTTTCCTACTCAATTGAGGTACAGGATTAGGTTCAATGAAATGATCTGCTGATGTCCAAAGTCAATACTCACACATGGCGAAATGTGGAGATGTCGGCGTTGGACTGGGGTGGGCACAGTAAGAAGTCTCACAACACCAGGGTAAAGTCCAACAGGTTTATTTGGAATCACGAGCTTTCAGAGCACTGTTCCTTCACTCACCTGATCAAGGAGCAGCACTCCAAAAACTCGTGATACCAAATAAACCTGTTGGACTTCAACCTGGTGTTGTGAGAACTTCATATTGTGAATGAGCAAAGTATTGGAGGGCGACAGTTGAACTGTATCCAAGCAAGTAGTCAACGGCTTTGGGGGGGGGAGGAAAAATTGTCGATTCAAGAGTTAGGTTAAACGATCAGAAATTAAACAATTCGCTCTTTCTTATATAGCAAAGGAATAATATTGGGTCAGGGCCATTGGTCTAAATGGCCCAACCTGCTGGAAAGTTCCTTATCTAGTTCTAGAATTATTAACATTATATTCCTTTTGTTAAATGTAGCTTATCTAGTTTTTAAATCCTATTCTGGTTTTTCACCCTATTACTGAAAATAATGTCTAAATTTGTCATTTTGGTTCCACATCTTTAACCTGGAGTTACGCTCTTCCCACCTAGTCCTTGAATCTTGAGCCTGACAGTTGAACTTTCCCACCTCTAACATCTCCATAATAATGAAAATTTTAAAGACTTTGATTGAATCCCACTCATTCTCTTCTTTCCCAAGTGTGTGAAATTCCAGGACGGGCAATCATTCCTTATTTCCTAGGCCCCAATGGCAAGAATCAGTCTTATCATAACTCAACACAGTTATAGTGTCGCTAACACCAGGTACAACTTTGACGTTATTTCCTTTGATTTAGATGTCATACCATTCGCGCTAATATCCTCACATTTTTTGACCACCTCTAAACACTGGCAGTTTTATCTACCGAGTCTCCCAGTTCTTTTTCTTGATCTGTTATCTGAACCATGTTGCCATTTACTGTAACCCACATAGTATATTTTTTTACATGAGCACTTATTAAATTTCACTCATCATCCCTCTATCCAGTGACCAGACTGCTTTAATTCACAAGTTGATTCACATCAATGGCCACTGCATTAAACTTGCTATTATCTGCAGACATAGAAGCCCTGAGCAGGATTCCATTCTTTTTATAATTTATGGAAATTATAAACAGTGCCCATTATAATCCTGTGGGACTGCACATGCCAATCCAGTCAGTGCCATCTATTTCATGGTCACCCACCTTGTGAATCAGTTCATTATATGGGATATTATCACATTCCCTTCTGGAAGCAAGATAGATAAAATCGACCACCATAGCCTCATCCACCAAACCTTGTAACCTTCTTGTCTGGTAAATTATTCAGACGTAATCTATCGTAGCTGGTGCTTCCTAATCATCCTTAGTTACATTTGCTATTGTATAATCCATCATGTTGCCAGTGATCTTTGTGTTACGGGGATAGGGTGGAGGGGAAGGCCTGGGTGTGGGATGCTCTTTTGGAGAGTTGGTGCAGACTCGATGGGTCGGATGGCCTCTTTCTGCACCGTAGGGGTTCTAAAGGAATTTGCAGTGTTCTCAGAAAAATCTTATCAGATTGAAAGGCTCATTTGTTGTAACTTCCTAAATCCATCTTTTGTGTCTTCCCGTGTGACAGCCTGTTATCCCCTTTATATCCCCCTCTGATCTGCTCCCTCCTCCTCCCCTTTGTGTTAAACCACAAGATGCATCCTCCTTTTGATAATTCCAAGAATTTGAATGAATTAAGTGACTGAATTAAGACAGTTAAATTGCAATAAATGCAGGAATGCTGGGAAAACCCATCAGGTCAGGCAGCATCTGTGGAGAGAGGAACAGAGTTAATGATTCGAGTCCAATATGACTCTTATTCGGAAAACCATTCATTCAGTTGCAATAATTTACCATTTATTTACCCTGAATGTTAATTCACCACTGCCACAGGTAAGTTAAAATCCCTTTACAGCCTGCTCTTAATCTGATATAAAGGCTGTTCAATTTAGAATTAAAGTAAGAATTAATCTGAAATAAAGCTGTAAAGTTTCCAGTCATTAGTAAAAATGATAATTCATCTCTTTCATGGAATCTTTCCATGTCAACACTCTAGGCCTCATTCTCTTCAAAAAATATTAAGGTGCAGTGCTTCACACTAGATTTTCCAGTTTTATATTGTCTAATTGTGCAATTCCAGCAGAGCTTGTCCCTCTAGAATACCGATCCTAAATCTGTATGCATGCTAGCTATAATTTGACTTGATTTGATTTGATTTATTATTGTCATATGTATTAGCGTACAGTGAAAAATATTTTCCTTGCGTGCTATACAGACAAAGCATCTCGTTCTTTGAGAAGGAAACGAGAGAGTGCAGAATGTAGTGTTACAGTCATAGCTAGGGTGTAGAGAAAGATCAACTTACTGCAAGGTAAGTCCATTCAAAGGTCTGATGGCAGCAGGGAAGAAGCTGTTCTTGAGTCGGTTGGTACGTGACCTCAGACTTGTGTATCTTTTTCCCGATGGAAGAAGGTGGGAGAGAGAATGTCCAGGGTGCGTGGGGTCCTTCATTATGCTGGCTGCTTTGCCGAGGCAGCGGGAAGTGTAGACAGAGCCAATGGATGGGAGGCTGGTTTGCGTGATGGCATAATTTAAGCCTATTAAAATTAATGGACAGAAATTGTATGGTTGCGCGCAAATGCTTTCCTCGCGTATGCTTTTGGCGGGCAAGCTCTGTGGGAGAAACATGCAATCAGAAGATTTACCTTTTGTATGAAAAAGAATTTATACATTTGCTATGAATGTTCTACCGTAAAGGAACCAAATCTCTCTCCACCTGTTCTACTTCTGCTGGTGTCACCAGCGATGTAGCTCAGTGATGGTGTTACATTGTGCCCCACTTCAGTAACCAGAACCGATGTGGCACCCCAAAAACTAATGGGCATTAAAACATCCCAAAATACACAGCAGTAAGAATCCACCTACCCCACATTCCTTCATCCTCTCATTCAACATGTGCATGTTAAAAATTAGCAAAAAAGCAGTTACCAAGGCCAAATCCTCTTTATTAAATAGAAATAACACTCCAAGTGTTTTGATTTCCTCTACAACATAGGATGTCATTTTGTATGTTCTGACGTTCTAAATTTCTTTTGGCCTTTCTTCCTTTTATATCATTTTCTTATTTTATACATTGCAATTAGATTACCCGGTCTGGCCTACATGTGACTCCAGAGCCACAGCAATGTAGTTGACTCCCAACTGCCCTTCAAGGGCAACTAGGGATGGGCAATAAATGCTGGCCAGCCAGCGACGCCCATGTCCCATGAATGAATAAACTTTTAAAAATTGTGTGGTACATCAGGCCTCGCAAAACGGTGGAAAAAATAAACTAGTCAGTGACCAGTACTTGAAAATCACTAATCTTGGTCATGTACCTAGTTTAAGAAGGGTTTGACAGTTTTTTTCAGAAACAAAATACTGTGGGTGACAGTAATCTGAAATAAAAACAAAACGCTGGAAATATTCAGCAGGTCAGGCAGCATCAGTGGAGAGAGAAACAGGGGAATTCTCCAGCTGTTCACACCATTGGGACCTCTGGTCCTGCCGAAGGCAGACCCCTGCCGTGGGTTTCCCGGCAGTGTGAGCCGGATTGGATGGGAAATTCCATTGGCAGCAACGGGACCAGAAGGTCTGTCGCCTGTGAATGACGTGAGAAAACTGCGAGAGAATCCCACCACCACCACCCCCCCCGGGTTAACATTTGAGGTTGAGGAACTTCACAAGTGCTGCCTAGCCTGCTAGATATTTTGAGCAATTACTGTTTTTATTTTGACTATTTATTGTTTTATGCAGGCATTTTATTTAAATCTACTTACTGTAACCATTGTTTTGGTAACTGATGGAGATTCTTGATGAAACCTGCTGAACTGCAATAGAGTAAGGAGTCTAACAACACCAGGTTAACACAAACCTGGTGGACTTTAACCTGGTGTTGTTAGACTCCTTACTGTGTTTACCCCAGTCCAACGCCGGCATCTCCACATCATAACTGCAATAGAGTCAGTGCTATTGATAAGATGTGACACTTCATTAACAATCACTGGGAAAAAAAATGAGGTAAGTGGAAGTCAAGCTTCAGTGCTCCATTTCACTTGAAATGCACATGTATATTTCATATGGAATAAGAAAGTCACGTTACAGTGTTTCACTTGGAAAGAAATCATAGAATCCCTACAGTGCAGGAAGAGGCCATACGGCCCATCGAGCCTGCACCGACAACAATCTCAGCCAGGCCTTACCGCCATAACCCCACATATTTACCCTGCTAATCCCCCTGACACTAAGGGGCAATTTGGCATGGCCAATTAATCTAACCCACACATCTTTGGACTGTGGGAGGAAGTTAGAGCAGCCGGAGGAAACCCACGCAGACATGGGGAGAACGTGCAAACTCCACACAGACAGTGACCCGAGGCCGGAATTGAACCCACTGGCGCTGTGAGGCAGCAGTGCTAACCACTGTGCCACCGTGCCGCCCATTACTGGTGATAGATATACAACTCACTTCAGCTTTGTGGCATGGCAGTAAAATGGTCACTTGCTGATCGTTGTGGGTTCGGACCCTGGTAGAGTATTGACATTATACGTGCAACATCATATTGGCTAATTGATTGGGTAGCCCAGTGTTCTTAAACTGAGAACATTTCTGATAATGTCAGTAATTTTTCTTTCATGCCTATGCCGTAGCATTTGGGTGCGATTTTTGGCTGGATTAAAGGTGTGTGCGCGTGGGGAAATTATATTAGTGCTTGCAACTCTATAGACTTTGGGTAGGTACATGTTTCTCTGTTATATAATGGAGCTGCAATTACACTGACAAATGCAGTTTTCCCTATTTTGTGTCAGCCAAACTTCGTATGCAAGGGAGCGAATTAGTCAATTGTGTTTATTATTCATAAGCCCCTTTGAAATAGGGATGTTGGGACACGGGCATTCATTTCGCACCTTGAGCCTACTTGCCAATCATTTCGATTAGGGTTGATGTATGCAGTGTCATTTATCTGCCATAACTCTGATAGGTACCATTACCTAATAAAAACATCTGTTGATTTCAGATTTAAAAACTCCAGTATCTACAAAACTTTGGGGGATAGAGATTCCTGTCATCCTTTGTGTGAATAAATGATTCCTGATTTTCCTCCTCACTGTCCCAGCTTCCATTTTATGTTTCCTAACACCTTATTCCTCCACCAGAGAAAAGAAATCCTCTTTCTAACGTTTATTTGTCAGTGTCACAAGTAGGCTTACATTAACACTGCAGTGAAGTTACTGCGAAAATCCCCGAGTCGCCACACTCCGGCGCCTGTTCGGGTACACTGAGGGAGAATTTAGCATGGCCAATGCACCTAAGCAGCACATCTTTTGGACTGTGGGAGGAAACTGGAGCACCCGGAGGAAACCCACACAGACACGGGGAGAACGTGCAGACTCAGCACAGACAGTGACCCAAGCCGGGAGTTGAACCCAGGTCCCTGGCGCTGTGAGGCAGCAGTGCTAACCACTGTGCCACCGTGCAACTTTAAAACGATCTTAACGTCTACCACCTCTGAGACACGCAATGGATTAGCTATTAGCCTTGTCAAAACCGCAAAGTGTAGGGATAGTTTTTATAATTGTGAGACTGTAACAAACACATTTTTGTCACCACACATTACTCGATCTTAACAGCGCTGAGAGCATTGTGAGTTTGTTTACTCGTCTAAGCCAGGGCAATGTGAAGAAACAATTTTCTGAATGGACAAGAGTTTGTAATTATACTGAAAAATTGTTTGGCTTCAAGAGCCCAGAACGACTCCCCAAAGGCTTAGGTGCTTCAGGCAAATTTGTAGTTTGAGGCACACATTTTGAGAAGGTGCCAAGTTTAATCCCAGTTTTGTGCTGACCTTTGTCATGGCAGGTGCACTGGGGTGGGGTGGGTGGGGAAGGGGAGTGTGCGGTTGACGGGGAATTAATTGGCTGCGGCTCTGGTCCCGATCATGTATTTCATCTGGAAGTCAGCATTGTGTGGAAATTAGTGAGGACAGGATGGGATTCAGCTGCACTGCTCCCATGAGGACAACAGCCTGGCTACGTGGATGGTTAAGACTCCTGCATAAAGAATGGCTACTTAACGGACAGAACTGAAGGAATCCTGTGGATGTGTTTGCTGTGGAACTGTACGGCCAAAGGGGAAACTTGGCAGAAAGGAGGGGTGCAAGAGCTGCAGCTGACTTAACTTGCCTGTTATTCCTCTGTGATGCTGCCAGTTAATAATTATAACATCGTGCAAAGGTATTAAAATGTATGCTTTCATATGTATACAGTGAAAACAGGAAGATGTGAGCACCAGTTTTGATTTTTTAAATTCAAATTAGGTTGTCAAATATGAAAAGTGTTTTGTGCGACCAAGGATTACACTTTTGACTGAACTAGCTCATTCATATGTCTGGTGGAAAAATTAACCTCTTTTGGATTTAATAGGGCATTCGTAGATATGATCGTCATGTTTGTAAAAATGCACAAATAGCAAGATTCTTGCCACCGAAACAGGCTGATATTTCAACACAGAAACAGGCCCATCAGCATTTGGTTAAGGAAAAGACTGATTTGGGTCAATACTCTTCAACTTGAAAAATGTTCCATTCCTTTTGTGGTGCTACAGCTGCTAAATATTCAATTTCATTCACTTGAATCACACAGAGATCAGTATCTTGGTGAATTAAATGATTAGGGCAGTGGCTTTCAGCTAAAAAGGAGTGGGGGTGGGGAGGATGTGGGTTTAACTGAGTGGAAATTTAGAAAGTTAAGGAAAATGGACAAGGCAATAGTGCAAGGTAGCAGAATGAATAATTATACCCAGAGTATGACAGGAAGGGAAACAGTGCACCAGCAAATATAGTGGAGAGTGAAATGATAAAATGAAAGCATGTGACGCTGTTTATTTGAATGCATGCAGCAATTATAACAAAATAGATGAATTGATCACAGCAAAAGAAATAAATGGGTATAGCCTTCACAGGAATGTGGTTACAAGGTGACCCAAGGCTGAAACTGAATACTTAAGTTCATTTGCCATTTCAAAGGATGGGAAGAACGGATAATAAGATGGGGTATCTCCTGAATTAAGGGTGAGATCCGTATGGTCGTGAGAAATGATCTTGACCCAGAATATGAAGAATCAGTTTGGGAAAGAGCAAGAAAACTAAGTTAGTGATGGGAGCAGTAGCTTCCTTTGTCTCACCCCCAGGCCTCAATGGTATTTATGCTGCAAACAGAGTATACATCAAGAAATGATGGTGCCTTGTAAGAAAAAAACTGCAATAATTGTGAGCTATTTTAATCTTCATACAGATGAAGCATTAATCTTCGTACAGGGGCGGCACAGTGGCGCAATGTTTAGCGCTGCTGCCTCACTGGGGACCTGGATTCAATACCAGCCTCGGATGACATTCTCCCCATGTCTGCAAGGAGGATGGGATATAAAAGTGGGGCTGGAGTACAAAAGTAGGGATATCTTGCTACAACTGTGCACAGTGAGATCACACCTAGAATGCTGTGTACAGTTTTAGTCTTATTTAAGTAGGGACATACTTGCATTGAAAGCAGTTCAGAGAAGATTCGCTAGGTTGAAAGTGTTGTTTTATGAGAAAAGGTTGGGCCTATACACATTTGAGTTTAGAGGAATGCAAGGTGGTCTGCTTGAAATATGTAAGATATTGAGGGGGCTCTGTCCAAGACCACAGGAAACTACAAAAGGTCGTGAACGAAGCCCAGTCCATCACCCAAACCAGCCTCCCACCCGTTGACACTGTTAACACCTCCCGCTGCCTCAGAAAAGCAGCCAGCATAGTTAAGGACCCCATGCTTCCTGGACATAATCTCTTCCACCTTCTTCCGTCGGGCAAAAGATACAGGAGTCTGAGGTCACGTACCAACCGACTCAAGAACAGCTTCTTCCCTGCTGCCATCAGACTTTTGAATGGACTTGCCTTGCGTTAAGTTGATCTTTCTCTACACCCTAACTATGACTGTAACACTACATTCTGAGCTCACTCCTTCCCTTTTCTATGAATGGTATGCTTTGTCTATATAGCGCGCAAGAAACAATACTTTTCACTGTACACTAATACATGTGACAATAATAAATCAAATCAAATCAGATACAGTAAATGCTGAGAGGATGTTCACCCTTGTGTCTGTGTGGGGTAGTGGGGTGGTTGGAGTCTAGATTTAGGGGACACAGATTTAGATGAAAGAGTCTCCCATTTAGGACTGCAATGGAGAGGAATTTATTTTCTAAATGAACCGTTTGTCTTTGGAATTCTCTTCCACAGAGAGCAGTGGAGGTTGGGTCATTGAACGTTTTCACGACTGAGTTAGATATTTGATCTATAAGGGAGTCAAGGAGTGGGGTTTTCTGGCCGCGTTGGTCCCAAAACCGGAAAATCCCTCCTGAGGTCAACAGAGCTTTGCATGATCCCCCTCCCTCCCCACCCGTCCATTACGATTCCCGTGGCGGACAGGGTCAGAAAATCACCCTCGCCCCCCCCTTTGAGGATTATGGAAAGGCACGTAGGAAAGTAGAATTGAGGCCACAATCATATCAGCCATTAGTTTATTGAATGGTGGAGCAGGCTTGAATGGTCTAAATCTGCTTCCATTTGTGTGAAGTGATTATGTTTTGGCACCTACCGAGATTTCCTGCCCGGAGTCACATTTCTGTCAAGCCTGCAACTGGGAATCTGATCTGATTGCTTGAGACTGTCTGGCAACTGATACAGACCAGTAGCTAAAAGGCCCTGGTTGCACTTTAAGATCTTGGGGGAGGCATCAACATAAATTCTGGTGGTTTGTCTTACAGTCTTTGGCCTTCTCCTGGGACCTCCTCAACCAACCTTCCGGTTGTCTGGAGTCTGGGAACAGACCATAGCCCTCCTCTATAAGCAAAGCACCGGGACAATCAGACAGAAAGCTCGGAATGAGCACTTCGGCTTCCTTACAGTTGCCCTGTCAGGCTGCACCTTTTGCAGGGACACACTGGGATGATCCCTCCCAGAAAACCCAGTGCCGTGTTAAGGCAGTGGAGACTGGTATATCTGGTCCTGGTCTCTGCCGCTGTTAATCTATGGCTCTGGAGAAGCAGGCATTCCCAGTTGCAAGTGACATGAGAAAAATCAACTTTGAATCATTGAATGGTAACAGCACAGAAGGAGGTCATTTGGCCCCTCTGACTGTCCTGGCTCTCTGCAGGTGCAATACAGTCCCATCTTCCTGCCTTTCCCCCATTGCCCTGTCAATCCTAGCTCCAGATAGTCATCCAATTCCCATTCGAAAGCCGGGATTGAATCTGCCTTCCTGCATTTTAAGTTCTAACTTCATGCAAATAAGTTTATTTTTTGCAGCCACCTGTCCCTGGCCATCACGTAGGATGGGCAGTAGGTTCATGCTCATAGAATCTCAGAATTGATACCATGGGAGGCTGACTCATATCCTCATTTCGGGTATCCTCATTCAGAGTAATGGTGTGTTGCAAGCTACAGGAGATTGGACTGAGCTCAAATTGAAATTGGATCCCTTAATGTAAGAGTGGATATTAATAAATGGACTGGGTATTAGCAATGGAATTTCCTCCTGTCTGAATGATCAGTTGCGCTGTAATTGACAAGTTGTGACATTGCCAGGACGGGTGTGCTTCCAGGTGCATGCTCTGGCACAGAGACTGCATTTTAGAAAGTCTAAAGGGTGGTGGAGCATTTGAAACTAGAGGATCAGGGCTGTTGATATATGTGACGTTTTATTCTCAACAGCTGCAATCTTTTCAAAAACTACCTTCAGAGCACTCGGAAATAAACTCGTGAAAACCCAGGTCTGTTCTAAATATTGTTCAACCTCCTGTCACCTGCAAAAGCAAGATAGTAACTGTGCGCCTGTGCACCAACTTTCAGGCATTTTCATCATCTGCCATCACTGAAGTGGCTAAATGGTTGGTTAAGTTAACAAAATGTGTAATATAGAAGGTTGCTTTGGGCAGTTACAACACAAACAAAATATTAAGGATATTATTAAACTAGAAAGAGTGCAGAAAAGATTTACTAGGATGCTACCGGGACTTCATAGAAATCATAGAAACCCTACAGTGCAGAAGGAGGCCATTCGGCCCATCGAGTCTGCACCGACCACAATCCCACCCAGGCCCTACCCCCACATAATTTACCCGCTAATCCCTCTAACCTATGCATCTCAGGACTCTAAGGGGCAATTTTTAACCTGGCCAATCAACCTAACCCGCACATCTTTGGACTGTGGGAGGAAACCGGAGCACCCGGAGGAAACCCACGCAGACACGAGGAGAATGTGCAAACTCCACACAGACAGTGACCCGAGCCGGGAATCGAACCCGGGACCCTGGAGCTGTGAAGCAGCAGTGCTAACCACTGTGCTACCGTGCCGCCCCATGACTTGATGGTTTGAGTTATAAGGAGAGCCTGGATAGACTGGGACTTTTTTCTCTGGAGCGCAGGAGGCTTAGGGGTGATCTTATAGAGGTCTATAAAATAATGAGGGGCACAGATCAGCCAGATAGTCAATATCTTTCCCCAAAGGTAGGGGAGTCTAAAACTAGAGGGCACAGGTTTAAGGGGAGAGATACAAAAGTGTCCAGAGGGGCAATTTCTTCTCACAGAGGGTGGTGAGTGGTATAGTACAGGCGGGTACAATTTTGTCTTTGAAAAAGCATTTAGATAGTTACATGGGTAGGATGTGTATAGAGGGATATGGGCCAAATGCGGGCAATTGGGATTAGTTTAGGGGTTTTAAAAAAAAAAAGGGGCGGCATGGACAAATTGGGCCGAAGGGCCTGTTCCCATGTTGTAAACCTCTATGACTCTAAACACAATATGGAATCATAGAGTCACAGAATCCCTACAGTACAGGAGTCTGCACTGACTCTCTGACAGAGTAACTTACCCATGTCTTTTCCCCTGCCCTATCCCCATAACCTCTGCCCTATCCCCATAACCCCACACATTTACCATGGCTAATCCCATCTAATCTACACACCTTGGGACACTAAGGGGCAGCTAGCATGGCCAATTCACCTAACCTGCACATCTTTGGACTGTAGGAGGAAACTGGAGCACCCGGAGGAAACCCACGCAGACACGGGAAGAACATGCAAACTTGAATGCATTCAAGGGGCGGCTGGATATAGCATTTGGGGCAAATGGGATCAAAGGTTATGGGGAAAAAGTAGGATTAGGCTATTGAGTTGGATGATCAGCAATGATCGTAATGAATGGCGGAGCAGGTCAAGGGGCCAAATGGCCTCCTCCTGCTATGTTTCTATGTTTCCACACAGACAGGTACCCGAGGCCAGAATTGAACCTGGGTCCCCGGCACTGTGAGGCAGCAATGCTATCCACTGTGCCACCGTGTCGGTACCTGAAAAGGTTGGCAATTGTGCAAAGTCGGAAGGGCAGTTCTGCCACAATGAATTCATATTTCCATTATCGATCCAAAACTTTTGACAGAACAAGTTCTGTTTTAAGGCCAGTGGTTTAATTTTGTGGAAAACACTCGCAGAATTTTTTCAATGAATGTAAACTTTATTGCATTTTATGGTGAGTTACAGATTTAACACATGAAGGATTACAATGAGGGATCGTCAGTTTTTACTAATTTCTCCTGGTAACATTCCTGGGCTTATTTTGCATACTAGATCAATGTGGGGGGGAGGCTGGAAACTTTATTTGCGAATCTCAACCAAAAGTGGGATACACGTCCCATCTATGATTTTATTGCTTACATTGCATTTTGTATGTCTGAATGATGTGTTTGCTCACAGCTCTGGACCTTACTTTCAGCAGGGAAGTAAGCAACGGCTGAGAAATGTGGACATTTTATTCATTTCTTTTCTTGCATCCTCTTTCAGGACTGCAAGGACTATGTTCTTTGCGCAACCACAAATATCTTGAGCTAGGAATGGAACAGAGGCAGCAGGGCACTGACACAGTTGATCCTGTCCCTACTGCCTCTGTGTGGGTTGTTTTACAAACATTCCCCCTTCCCTCACGCTCTTTGAGAACGCAGATCCCAATCCTTGCTGGGCCGCACTTTAGCCAGCCTCAGCAGGGCCAGACCAGGCTGCACTAAGACTGGACTGAAGGCTTAGGGAGTGGGAGCTCCCAATCAAGGGAGTCCCCTCACTGACCTTAAGGCTGAGGTCACCAATTAAAGGTTAACTTGGGTCATACAGTAGAACACTGTTTACTAAAAGCAAGATGGTAACTGTTCCCCTGTGCGTAATCGCCAACAATTTCTATGATCTATGATCATTATGGCAGTTAAATGGTTGAAGTCACCACAATAAACATTCACAGGCCACCCGGCATTACTCCTGCTGCAACTTGGTAGGAATACTCTGGATATACTACTGAATCGCTGCCTTGTGTTTCACACCAAGCAAATGAGGAAATTCCCTCCTCACCCCGGAAAAGCCTCTCGGGGGCAGCCGTGGAAATTCCTGTAAGGGATTTTTAAGGTTAGGCGCCTTAATTTTACTTTTAATTTCAAAATAATATATTGCTGGTAAGTATTTACATAGATCATGGCCACTACTTGCATTGGTTTTGCGATCACTTGTTATCATTATTAGCTAGACTAAACCTTATTTTGGAAATCCTTTGCTTGTCTGAGTTGCATCCACTTGGAACAAAATAAATGCTTTTTGCAAGTTTCTTCAAATTTCCTCAGATTTTGGGTGTTTCATTTTTCCCACACTGAATTTTGGCACATTTGTGCAATCACGAATAGTAAAACTTGAAAAGATATGACAAAATCCCAAGTCTTAAAATTGGCAGTACGGCATAAACTAACTTTAAACATCCTGAATGATGGTATATCATTCAGTGGTTAGCGTTGCTGCCTCACAGTGCCAGAGACCCGGGTTCGATTCCCGGCCTTGGGTCACCGTCGATGTGGAGTTTGCACGTTCTCCCCGTGTCTGCGTGGGTTTCCTCCGGGTGCTCCATGTTTCCTCCCACAGTCTGAAAGACGTGTGGGTTAGGTGCATTGGGCCATGCTGAATTCGCCTTCAGTGTACCCGAACAGGCGCCAGGTGGTGGCAACTAGGGGATTTTCACAGGAACTTCATTGCAGTGTAAGCCAACACTAATAAATAAACTGAAACTTAAACAAAAATCAAGGTTGAGTGCTGCAGTAAGGAAGTGCTGCACTGTCAAAGGTACCTTTTGAATAAGATGTTAAACTGAGGTACCATCGGCCAGTTTGGGTGGATGCGAAATAAAAGATGGGTTAAATTTTCTGGTCCTGTGGGGGCACCCCCCCCCCCCCCCGCCCCTCCACCCCCCCCCCCCCACCCCTCCACCCCCACCCCCCCCCCCCCCCCCCCCCACCCCCCCCCCCCCACCCCTCCACCCCCACCCCAGGTCCATTGACTTCAGGTGCCAATTTCTCAAATCCTGCCCTGTGGCACCATCTTAAGGAAGAAACATTTCCCTGGTGTCCTGGCCAATATTAATCCTTCAAGTGACCACAAAAAAAGATTATCTAGTTATTATCACGTTGCTGTTTGTGGGAGGTGACTATGTGCACATTGCTTACTGCATTTCCGACGTTACACAAGTGACTACACTTCAAGAAAGTACTTTTTAGGCTGTAAAGTATTTTGGGATGGTCAGTGGCCATGAAATGCACTGTTCAACAGCAAAGCTTTCTTTTTCCTGCTAAGTTGACCTTGCAGGAAAGCCACAACTGCTTCCCGAAGCAGGCCCTGGTTAAAACAGCTGATGGCTCTCAGTGACGCAATTGGAGTCTGATCCATACATTTAAACAATGATCCCAAAGGTATCTGGGGAATGTCCTTCATGCATGCCTGAAGGAGCAGATTAAAATCAGAAGCTATGGGAAGAGAGCCGGTAAGTCCCACTGGATGATTTTAACAACTGTCTGCCCATAAAAATCACCTCTCAAAATATCTCTGGAAAATGGCCAGAGATTCTGATGTAGCGGGCTACATTACATAATAAAAGCTGCGTTGAATATCTCCACATGGCCAGAGTAGCTGGGCATTTTTAGAATTTCTTGGAATTCATAGCTTTTACCAACTTGGAGAGTGTGGTGTTTGGAAAAGGCTTTCAAGCAAAGATATTTCCAGAGATCACAATAAGCCTGCTGCTATCCCTCTTTGCATCAGCTCTTGTCCGTAATGTCAGTAATTTGATTTATGAGAAACAATGTAAAAACCATTGCGGGCGTGATGTTTTGCTGTGAAATGTGGCCGCTGTTGGAATTGAGAGCACGCGCTTTGAACATTCAGCCCGTGATATTCCAATGGGAGAAGTTTATTTTGTCGTCAAGGATTTCCTAAACATTCAGTGACCTGTTTGTCTTTGGACCACATCTGAAAGGTAACTGACTGCATTTAGGCAATGGTTAGCACTGCTGCCACACAGCGTCAGGGATCAGGGTTCGATGCCGGGCTTGGGTCACTGTCTGTGCAGAGTCTATACGTTCTCCCCAGTGTCTGCGTGGGTTTCCTCTGGGTGCTCCGGTTTCCTCCCACAGTCCGAAAGATGTGCTGGTTAGGTGCACTGGCCGTGCTAAATTCTCCCTCAGTGTACCCGAACAGATGCCAGAGTGTGGCAACTAGGGAATTTTCACAGTAACTTCATTGCAGTGTTAATGTAAGCCTACTTGTGACACTAATAAATAAACGTAAATTCCAGAGAAATGACCTGCAACATCTCTTGAAAAACTCAATCAATTTATTTTCATTCTTTTCCTTGGCTCACCACTGCGAACACATTTGGTGAAACAATTCTCCGCTGCGACGATACTCGATAACTATTGTGTTGTCTCCTTGGCATTGTTTTCATTTGAAGTTATATGGAGGGAGAATATGGTTGAATAAGTTTGTGTGCAAGTTGATTTTCTCTGTGAATTTTGGACTAATGAATGCCAGAAAGGTGGTCAACTATGGGTCCATCACAGCCAAGCCCATTCGTAATCACAATTTTGGTCTCACTCAGTATCTCCCCACAAAGCTCTTGCAACCATTATGGAATATGCTGACTGATCATATCTGAGGGATATCATGCCATCATCAGGACCACAGTTGATATGGCCTAACTTGGAGTAAGACCAGGAATTGAACTTGGGTTGCCGTGGACCTGCCATATTCTCAGACAGTTTGCTCACCCACTGAGCCACTAGCTGAGCTGACAATTTGAATTATAGAATCCCTATAGAAGGAGGCCATTCGACCCAACGAGTTTGCACCAACTCTCAACAGACCATCTTACCAAGACCCACCCCTCCCGCCCTATCCCTGTAACCCCATGCATTTACCCCGCTAATCCACCCACCCTACACATCTTTGGACACCAAGGGGCAACTTAGCATGGCCAATGCACCCAACCTGCAAATCTTTGGACTGTGAGAGGAACCCGGAGCACCCACAGGAAACCCACGGGGACATGGGGAGAACGTGCAGACTCTGCACAGACAAGCACCCAAGGCCGGAATCGAACCCAGGTCCCTGGCGCTGTGAGGCAACAGTGCTAACTACTGTGCCACCGCGCCGCCCTGGGGTTTATAGTTAGTTTGCAACAATTAATTTTTTTAAAAATTAGAAGTCAATGGGTGGGATTTTAGGCCTCGCTCATCCCAAAACTATAAAATCCCACCCGAGGTTAATGGACCTTTCCATGTTCCGCCCCTCGCCCACTCCGATTCCCATAGAGGGCGGGGCGGTAAAATTCAGGCCAGTATCGAGTGGGATCAAGGCAAGTGAGAATTGCATTGGCAACGAAACTAAAATCAAATCCCGTACTATTATGCAGATATTATATCATGAATGTTTTCAAATTGTCTTTGAGTAAGGGCGTTATAGTAAAAGTGACTCTCTTGTCAATAATTGCCCGGGATGTTTACTCGATAATTATAGTATCAGTGTAAAGTGGTTTCACTTTGCGCTGATGCTGCAATTATCGTGGAAGTGCCGTGTGAAGCTGGACTGGGCCCAACATGATGCCTCAGCGAAGCAGAGGCAGGCACACTTCAGGAGAACGTCTCAATTCACTTTTCTTTGCAGTCAGTCTTGGCCATAGCACCCAATTCATACTAAAATCGTTGGCCGTCGGTGTTTGGTGTAACTGCACCTTCAGTGATATTACTGAAGTGATACAATAATCCAGATTACCCTGTCCCTTTGAATGGGGGAAGCTGCTACTTTTTGGGGAGAAAGGTGTCATTACATTGACATACGGATGATTCAGTTTGATCTCAAGTCAGTTTGATCAATAGATTACGTGCAACCAGTCAGGCCACTGCCTAATTTTGTTTTTATTCATTAGTGGGACATGGGCCTTGCTGTCTGGCCAGTATTTGATTGTAAGAAGTCTCACAACACCAGGTTAAAGTCCAACAGGTTTATTTGGTAGCAAATACCATAAGCTTTCGGAGCAGAGCTCCTTCGTCAGATGGAGTGGTTCCCATCCTTAGTTGCCCTTGAGAAGGTGGTGGTGAGCCGCCGCCTTGAATCGCTGCAGTCCGTGTGCTGTGGGTTGATCCATAATGCCGTTAGGGAGGGAACTCCAGGATTTTGACGTTTAAAGTTTGTTTGCAACAATTGATTTTTTTTTTAAAATCCGAAGGTGGGATTTTACGGCCTTGCTCATCCTGAAACCGTAAAATCCCACCCGAGGTCAACGGACCTTTCCACGTTTTGCTATTACTTGTTTGATACCACGGTGAATAGTCAGCAGCTGTAGAAAGCTTTTGACATGGTGACAATTGGATGGTTGTGTTCTATTGTAACACAAGGTTCCTTGTTAGCAGCTTTGAAAAGCCTTACAGAGCTGATAAAGGCATTGAAAAGCAAACCGTCCTCCCTGAAAGTTCACCTCCTGAGATTCAGGCCTAGGCATGTTGCCAGGTTAATGTAGAAGGAGCTGTGTACGTCATTTGATCTGCAATGAAGTGGAGCTTAAAAACCGGAGGTAGAAAATGGTTCTGTCTCCATCTCTGCTGGGTCGCTTTTGACTCTCTTTTCTCTCGGCAGCACGACCGTCAATCATTTTGACTCTCTGCTCTGGAGCACTCTTCCCAAATTCATCTACCCCTTGCTACACAAAGGCTTGCTCAAAATTTTATTTTAATCTCGTTTCGGTCACCATCACTATTCAGCACTGATGAACCATTAGAATCCCTACAGTGCAAGAGGCCGTTCGGCCCATCGAGTCCGCACCAACCACAATCCCACCCAGGCCCCATTCCCGTAACCTCACACATTTACCCTGCCAATTCCATGACACTAAGGGGCAATTTAGCATGGCCAATCAACCGAACCTGCACATCTTTGGACTGTGGGAGGAAACCGGAGCACCCAGAGGACACCCACGCAGACAACGTCACAGATAGTGACCCAAGGCCGGAATTGAACCCGAGTCCCTGGCGCTGTGAGGCAGCGATGCTAACCACTGTGCCACCGTGCCGCTCGGGTCATCCAGACTCAAATCTTTGCCCCGTTCTCTCCCCACAAGATGCCGTCAGACCTGCTGAGATTTTCCAACGTGTTCTGTATTTGTTTCAGATTTCCAGCACTGGCGGTATTTTGCTTTTGCCCTCACTAAATCCGTCTCTCGTTTTTTTTAGTTTCTGGTTATTTTCCCCTTTCAGAAATGCGGCAACATTGTACCAAAAAGCATCTGATGATTATTGTGAGCCAGCGCTGAATCGTTGCTCGACACACCAGTCTGCTTTCCTCGCGTTCTCCCAAGTGCAGCATTAGAATCACCCAGGTGAAAATTTGGATATTTTCCATTCTTAAAGCATGAGATGACTTTTCACAAACCTCTTTAAGCCTTTGATCTTGTATGACAGTGTAGAGGTGACTGGCTGTTATACTGTACAATATTTGATTTCACTGTAAGCCAACATTGCAATTATTTTATTACACAGTTTGAAAAAGGCAATTAGAGTGAAGTGTTATTGCACAGTTAACCAGTACAGATTAATGAGCTTTCAGGCAACAGTAAGTAAAGGAAAATTACTGGGACCAAGAAATTAAATTCAAAGACTCTCCCTTTGGCTGGCTGAAAAGAAAATTAACTTGACAAAATGTGACATTCTTTCATTTAGTTATGCTGATTGTATTGTTCTCACATTGATTAAAGTGATGGAACTTTATGTCCTTAACATTTAGAATCATAGAATTCCTACTGTACAGAAGGAGGCCATTTGGCCCATTGAGTCTGCGCTGACAGCATTGCCACCCAGGCCCTATCCCTGTCACCCCACATATTGATCCTGCTAATCACCCCGACACACAGGGCGGGAATTTTCGGCAGCGCTCGCCTTAAGACCGGGAAATCCCTCATCAGGTCAACGGAACTTTGTGTGGTCTGTGTCCCGCCCTCTACAATTCCCGTGGCGGGCGCAACAGGTAAATTCAGCATGGCCAATCAACTTAACCCGCGCATCTTTGGACTGTGGGAGGAAACCGAGTCACCCCAGAGGAAACCCACACAGACACGGGGAGAACGTGCAGACTCCCCACAGACAGTGGCCAGAGGTCGGAATTGAACCCAGGTCCTTGGCACTGTGAGGTAGCAGTGTTAACCACTGTGCCACCCTGCCGCCCACCACCACGCCACTGTGCCGCAGTTCTTTTTCTCGGGAAAAAAAAATCACTCCCTGATTTCTGCCCTTCCTTTAACTGTTCCGACTATTCTGTAGCACATTTCTTGTTTTCACTACTCTAACTATATCTGTGAGGTGTTATGGTAATAATGAGGTGCTGGGATATGTGCCAGCAAACTTTCGAACCTTGCATTGCTCACTTATGTTTTGTTTGTGGAGATCATATGATGATGCATCTAATTTGCTAAATTTATCAAAATAGTCAAATGACGGAACTCTGAAATTAAAAAAACCCAGAAGATGCTGGAAATGCTCTGGTAGCGTCTGCAGAGAGAGAGAAAGTCATGATGTGGAGATGCCGGCGTTGGACTGGGGTAAACACAGTAAGAGTTTTAACAACACCAGGTTAAAGTCCAACAGGTTTATTTGGTAGCAAATACCATTAGCTTTCGGAGCGCTGCTCCTTCGTCAGATGGAATGGATATCTGCTCTCAAACAGGGCACAGAGACACAAAATCAAGTTACAGAATACTGATTAGAATGCGAATCTTTACAGCTGATCAGGTCTTAAAGATGCAGACAATGTGAGTGGAGGGAGCATTAAACACAGGTTAAGCACAGGGAGCATTAAGCACCTGTGCTTAATGCTCCCTCCACTCACATTGTCTGCATCTTTAAGACCTGGTTGGCTGGAGAGGTTCGCATTCTAATCAGTATTCTGTAACTTGATTTTGTGTCTCTGTATGCCCTGTTTGAGAGCAGACGTCCACTCCATCTGACGAAGGAGCAGCGCTCCGAAAGCTAATGGCATTTGCTACCAAATAAACCTGTTGGACTTTAACCTGGTGTTGTTAAAACTCTTACTGAGAGAGAGAAAAACAGAATTAACATCGAATGCTTCTTTCACTGAAACTCTGCTCTTTCACTCTCCACAAGATGCCTCCAGACCTGCTGAGTATTTCCAGCGATTACTGATCTTTAGTTCAGATTGGCAACCTCCCCACATTTTGCTTTTCAGCATGATGGAACTCAGTTGTTAAGTGACAGTACGCAAGTGCTGCTGCCTTCTCTACTGTTTAAAGGTAGTGCATGAGAGGTTTGTCCGAAGCAATTATGCATCTTATGAATATTCAAGCATGGGTAGTGACAGATGCTATGAACTGGTAGCCGAGGTAACCTTTATAATTATTCTTATGACCCAGCACAGCAAGCAATTGACCTGTTCTTTTTTTAAAAAGAAAAAAAACTTTTGATGAATAAATACGTATTCAAAGCTTCCTGGTCCAATACCATCGTACACGAGGCCGAACGGGTAAAAGTTTTTCAAATATTCTGAGGGCAGTCATCTTTAACCGGTGTAAATTCAAATAAAAGCAAATTACTGCAGATGCTGGAATCTGAAACCAAAAGAGAAAATGCTGGATAATCTCAGCAGGTCTGGCAGCATCTGTAAGGAGAGAAAAGAGCTGACGTTTCGAGCCCAGATGACCCTTTGTCAAAGCTCATCTTCCGGCTAGGCATGTTACGTCTCAACATCAAATTCAACAGCTTTGACAAAGGGTCATCTGGACTCGAAACGTCAGCTCTTTTCTCTCTGTACAGATGCTGCCAGACCTGCTGAGATTTTCCAGCATTTTCTCTTTCGGTGTAAATTCAAAGTTAATAGTAGAAATTTTACATTGGATATTAGTGGTAGCTTTAAAATAAAAGCTAATTTTCCATGTTCCTTTTTCTCTCAGTGTGGTTCAGTTGCACAGGAGTTGCCCAAGTCTCTTCATGTGTGAAATTAGATGCGTGTGGGTGTATGTGTGTTTGTGTCCACTGTGGATGTGCTGCAGTGTTGGAAGTGCAGTCTGTCAGACATGTTTAGGTTTAAGTTTGTTTATTAGTGTCACACGTAGGCTTATATTAACACTGCAATGAAGCTACTGCGAAAATCCCCCAGTCGCCACACTCTGGCACCTGTTCAGGTACACTGAGGGAGAATTTAGCATGTCCAATGCACCTAACCAGCACATCTTTCAGACTGTGGGAGGAAACCAGAGCACCTGGAAGAACCCACGCAGACATGGGGAAAACATGCAGACTCCGCACAGACAGTGACCCAAGCTGGGAATCGAACCCGGCTCCCTGACTCTGTGAGGTAGCAGTGCTAACCACTGTGCCATTGTGATCAGTTGTTGAACTGAGGTCCTGTCTACCTGTCAGGTGGATCGACAAGATCCCATGGTACTTCTGAAGAGGATAAGAGGAGGTTATCTCTAGTTTCCTGGCCAATATTAACCCCTCAATCATTGGGCAATATTTTCAGATGTTTACTCTCAGTGCTGCAATGTTCCGTCTGCACAGTTGGCTTTTCTCACCAGGTAATCCAGCACTTAGAGTTAAAAAAAACTGCTGCAGATGTTTTTAAATGGCACCCCGATCTGCACCAAAAGAAATGTCCCCCCTTCCCACATACACTGCGGCAAACTTCCACCATCACCGATAAGGTGAACCCCCCCCCCCCGCACGCAGACAATGGGGAACTACCCCGCCACACATGCCAACTGTGCCAGGCACTGCCTGGGCATGCCCCTGTCCCCCTGAGGGCTATACTTACCTGTGCACGCCCGACAGATTCCCTTCAACTACTTTGTGTTTTTAAATACCTATTGTAAACCTCATCGATGTGACTTCACATTGGCATGTGAGGATTCTAAGTGTGGGCGGTCCGTACGGCGGGGAAGCCCGCTAATCATATTTAAATTTATTTAAAGACAAGTTTGCCTATTCCGAACCAAACATTTGCTGAGTTATTTTTCCCACCTCCCTCACCCCAGTTTAATGTGTCTCCTGAGGAGTAGCATCTCCGATCAGTGCAGGGTTGTATTGTGTCAGTGCTGAATTAGCGTGAGTCTAGATAAAGTGCTCATGTCTCTCGAGCAGGGGCCTGAATCCACATTCTTTCCCATATTGCAATAGTGTCTATACTTCAATTTCTTTCAGAATTTTATTTATTAATGTCACAAGTAGGCTTACATTAAAATTGCAATGAAGTTTATTCTATTAGATAGAAACTAGGAGCAGGAGTAGGCCATTCGGCCCTTCAAGCCTGCTCCGCCATTCGTTTTGGTCATGGCTGATCATCGAATTCAATATCCTGATCCTTTCTTCTTCCATATCCCTTGATCCCTTTAGCCACAAGAGCGAAATCTAATTTCTTCTTGAAATCAGACAACGTTTTGGCATCAACTACATTCACTACCTTCTGGGTGAAGAAATTTCTCCCCACCTCAGTTCTAAAAGGTTTTCTCCTTATCCTCAAGCTATGACCTCTAGTTCTGGATTCCCCCACCCATTGGGAACATTCTTTCTGAATCTACCCTGTTAGAATTTTATAAGTTTCTATGAGATCCTCTCTCACTCTTCTAAACTCCAGTGAACATATTCCTAACTGACTTAGTCTCTCCCCACATGACCGACCTGCCATCCCAGAAATCAGCCTGGTAAACCTTCGCTGCACTCCCTCTATAGCAAGGACATCTTTCCTCAGATAAGGACTCTGCGATCCAAACCTGACAGGCGCGATTTTACCAAACAAAATTCTAAATGTCCAACAGGCGGCAAAACGGGAGGTTTTCCTGCCTGATCTTTGGGCGAGCTCAATGAAATGAATTTATGGCATTCTGTGCCAACACTGAGACCGCCATCAGACTGCTGAGGGGCCCATGGTCATGCGCGATCTCTTAGTATACACCCCCAACATCGCCGGCCCTGACCCTCCTACCTCCACCCTCCCGATCACCAATCCCACCACCCCTCCGCCCGGTGCCAGTTGCGATTCCTTTTTTTGGCTCCTGCTTAAATTTCCCAACCTGCTACGCTACTCGACCAGCACAGCGGGCCTGGAAAATCGTGTCCGACAACATATGAAGGACGATTCTCTGATCAGGTGCTCTCAGCATGGTGTGAGTTAGAGTGAGGGCCCTTTGGAAATGTGCACTTCCCCACAGATGATGATTTTCTGTCTATTTAAGTTGATGAATGGAACTCAACAACTAAAGGCCTGTGAATTCCCAGCTGCCACTCCTTGCCAGGAATGTTCAATCAGGAAATCAACCATATCATTCACAACAGTCTAATTATATTTGTTATTGAGGCAAAAATTGAGGAGCTTACTGCCAGGAAAACTGACTCTTGCCCTTTCCCCTCCATGATGCTTATTGCAGACACGAGTTCTAAATGGTTCCAACTATTGAGAAAACACATACGTTATCTGGTATTCACGAGAGGAATTATCTATTTGTTCCAGTCCTAGGTCTGAAATAGACCTGTTGGTAGAACCCGCAGAAACTGTTTTTTTTTAAGAAGTTCATAATTGCGATTGTGAGTCTCGCAGAGCTCATGGAGTGGAAGTGTGGAAAAAACTGGTGATGTCTGAGGAGGTAGATTATAGGTTTTGTTTGGTGACGGTTAATTGAAAGTGTCAGCCTCACTTTGTTTTGATAACATTTCCATCTCTGAGTCAGAAGGTTGTGTGTTCAAGCCTCACTCAAGAGAGACGTCAGCACAGGATTCAGGCTGACACTTCAGTGCAGCACCGAGGGAGTGCTGCGTGTCGGAACTGCCTTCATTTTGATAAGACAGAGACCCTGTCTGTCCTCCAATGTGGATGTAACACTTTGGTGCTGTGTGAAGAAGAGCTTTCCTGGCCAGTATTCATCTCCCAACCAATGTTAAACAGCTCATCTGGTTATTGAGTTGATTGCAGCTTGTGTTTCCTTGCTGTATACAAATTGCCTGCTGCATTTTCCTACATTATAACCTCTCTCAGTCTGGACATATTGTAAAATTAAGAACATGTGGCATGTGGTTACCATTGCTGCCTCACAGCGCCAGGAACCCGGGTTTGATTCTCAACTTAGGTGACTGTGCGGAGTGTGCAAGTTCCACCACCCTCCCCCATGTCTGTGTGGGCTTCCTCCGGGTGCTCCAGTTTCCTCCCACAGTCCCAAAGGCGTGCTGGTTAGTTGCATTGGCCGTGCTAAATTCTCCCCTAGTGTACCCAAACAATCACCTGAGTGTGGTGGCTAGGGAATTTTCACAGTAACTTCATTACAGTCTTAATGTAAGCCTACTTGTAACACTAACAAATAACCTTTAAAGTACGATTTTCCAATTTATTTCGGCTACACTGAGGGCAATGTGAGGCATAGCAAAATTTTCCCCCTCTGTCCAGAGCCCTCTCTCCCACACCTATGCTTAAGTATGCCAAAAGTACTGGTGTATGCAGTTTGCCACATGCAGCACTCTCCCCCCCCATCAGTATGCTAATTGTCCTACACACTGCCACAACCGTGGATGGACACAGCATAGGAGACTGACGGCTCATTGGTGTGGAAAAATGGGAGGATGAGATGAGTGGAAAGCTCCGAGCTTGAGATGGGAAAATGATGCAGGAGAATCCAGAATGGGTGGGACATCGGGACTCCCTTTTTCTCAAGTGAACCGAGGTGTAAACTGATCCCTCCCTCCCCCCACCCCCCTATTTTGAGCCCTGAGTAGTGAACTGCGTTTTTAATCTTGTGTGCGAGTATATAAAGTAATATGAATCACATGTGGAATATGCACTCGACATGGATTCCAGACACGAAGAGATATATAGCACAGCTGCATCATGACTGAAATTGGGCCCTGGGCCAAGTTCCAACAGCAATCTGCAAAATGAATGAAGGATAGGTTTTCAGACATGCATTAGCGATGGGTGAGGTATTTTGCCACAAGGACTTGGAAAATCCATTCTAACACGTCCTCTTTTGTTTGAATAATAACACTGTTATTGGTATGCATTCACAATGCTTTTAGCGTCTTCCCTCCTGCCATAAATTATTTATCTGACTTTGTTCTCTTCCAGTTCCCCTTTCCCAAATAACAGAATGTATTGATGTTAAACACGCACCCAGTCGCTAGGGCAAACAAGTCTAGCCTCTGGATGTTTGTGTAAATTCCATCAATTTAGCTCCTTGGCTGGCCCACCTCAAGTGCTGTACGGGATGAGCAATGAATCCAGTGGCTGGCTTTTTACGGGCTGAGTAGGCGTTCAGTTTGAATGTGGCTCTAATGGTAAGGTCTGCTGGCAGTAGCCGTCCCAGATATACCACACCCCGCCTTTGGAGGAAGTGATGTTATGCAAGCAGGATATGAAAGTCAAGTTCAGTCTTTGTCAACAGTCCAATTCAAATGTCATTATTAGGTTGCTCTATAACCCCCCTCTGAAAATTTCAGAAAAACCCTGAAATCAGACTTGGCCAAAGGCCCCGTTTTTAGTTACGTCAGAAAGTAGTTCAGTCTCCAGTGGTGCTTTCTGTGCAAAGATCTTGCATTTTTCTTTGACTGGTAATCACTTTGCAATTTATAATTTATAAGTTCAGGATTTAAGGATATTATTTTTCGCAAGTCAGCACTTTTGTGTAATGCAAGAATTTGCTACAATGCTTTTTGCTGCTTTACTGATCAGCCTCTCTGTCTCGGTGCCTGTTTCCCCCATTGCTCTGCATGGGACATTTTCCAATGTTGTTCATGCTGTTGCACACATGTCGGAAACAAGATTGTTTCCTCCCTTTTCTCCTTTCCTCCACTCCCCAAGACATTGCTCCCACATCATTGACCCTTTGGTACCTTACCCAAGTGGACATTCTAAATACGGGTTGAGACTGAGAGGCTTGGAAGGCTATTTGACCACAGATGGCATCACCCACACGCAAAACCAGTCATCTGTGTACGCACAAGACTTTTCAGCATGGATCACTGGCTGTAAATGTTAATATGACACTGATAGGCAAGGGAAAGATTTGTATTTATGTTGCAACTTTGCCTAAATCCAATAATTTGTGAGCTAGCACCAGGGGGCGGCACGGCAGCACAGTGGTTAGCACTGCTGCCTCACAGCGCCAGGGACTCGTGTTCGATCCCCGGCTTGGGTCACAGTCTGTGCGGAGTCTGCAACTTCTTCCCGTGCCTGTACACCCACCCATTTGGTGCATTGGCCATGCTAACGTCTTGCTCAGTGTACCCAAACGGACTGTAGCGACTGGGGGATTTTCACAGTAACTTCATTGCGGTGTTAATGTAAGCCTACTTGTGATACTAATAAATAAACTTTAAACTTTAGAAAAGAAAATCACCATGAAAACTTGAGAATTTAATTAGTGTTGAAGATTTTTAATTTTTTTTTCTGTCTTCGATTCTCATCGCTCACTGAATCCCATCTTTCTTTCCCAATCTTTATTTTGCTTTCTCTTCATAAGTTAAAACTGATTTATACTTCTTGGCTTATACTCTGTGTGGCTCAATGAGGATCCTTGAGTCTTAATTGTTTGAAGGGCTGCGTTCTGGCCTCTTGAGTATCACTAATTTTAATCGCTCCAGCATTGGTGACTGTGCCTCCAGTAGCCCAGGCTAAGTCTCTCCAGATCTTTTCCTTGCTTTCCTTTTTTAGGGCACTCCTTAAAACCTACCTCTTTGACTGAGCTTTCGGTCATCTCACCTAATAGCTGGAATTTTACCGCCTCGTCTACCCGAGGCTCGTAAAATCCCACCCGAGGACAACAGAGAATGCCATTCTGCGTGTCTCACCCGCCTCAGGGGTAAAATTCCAGCCAATATCTCCCAGTGTGACTCAGTATCATATTTTGTTTTTATAATGCTCTTGTGAAGTGCCTTGCGATGTTTTAACTATACAAATATGATGGCATTTTTATTTTTATTGCGCATGCCACAGATCCCCTTTAAAGGGCATCGTGTTGGATCAGACATCTGATCACAGCAAGCGAACACTCGGGCAGCTGTCAGCATAGTGAACGACAGGGGCTGTTCCTTCACCAGTGACTGCAAATTCTAGGCCATTACATTGTGACACACTAACTGGATATAATTGTGGTGGCTGCTGTAGCCCTATTAATGTGTAAGCACTTGCCGCAATGCTGAATGGCAGCAGCTGGATTCGCCCTTGTTGCTGTAGAAATCATAAGTCGATGATGCTGTTGGTAGGAGTGATAATGGAGCCACCACCAAGGGGCATCAAGTGTTAAAATAGTCATTGCTGAAACCAAGATACATATTAGAAGTGAACCTCGCATTTTAGAAGTCACAAAGTCAAGAAAAATTTTAGTTATGTCATAACTAATTTTCTGCTTTCTTATGCATTGGCGTTGTGTAAAAATACCTCATTCTTGGTCTGCTGCTTTTGAATATGTCACATTCTAAGAAAGTAAGCTGCAAAATTGACCTTTGTGGTGAACACAAAAGATCAAGAAGTGTGTCATGGCATTCCATTTTTCAAAATTAAATGTGTCTATCTGCGTGTAACAAAAACCAACGTGTTTTATAATGCATCTCCTTGCACCAACAGCAGAAAGCTGCTTTCTAAATATAGCAATAGCGACGTGCCCGTCAGTTAACTGTGCCACTCTTGGTATTGTGTACAGCAATATTCTGTTGAGCCCTGTCTTCCTACTATTTAACAAAATGAAGTGAAGCATGCTTCTCATTGGAACAGCGCAATAGCTGCAAGTTTATATAATCTCTGTGTTTTAGCAATGCTGATGGTCGATGTTCTATAGTACCAATGATATCTATGTATTGATCAGTTACACCAGTGTAGCAAAAACCATAGCCTGATCAATGATCATGATCAGCTGTACTCTTAGCATCCTATCATCTACATTTAATGATGATTACCGCTGTAAATTGGACCCCAGGAAAAGTTGTGTATTTTGGTTATACCAGTGCAACAATGTTCTTGTCATTTTACTATTATTTAATGGCTGAATTTGATTTTTGCATGCACAGTTGGTTTTGTTGACAGCCTCACATGATTTCCTCATTCCCTTCCCTAACTACTCACTGCGCTTGGTACAAATGGTGTACTTTATATTTTTGTTAGTTTTTTTGTGGCTCCTACTATAGTTTGCCAGTGCACCATAGCCACTCTGTTAACTGTTTCACTAACCAGCAATAACTATTTGCATTTTGATGCGCGACAATCAAGCACGTGGAACAAGGCTTCAGTTATTGAAGGCTTTTATTATCAAACAATGGAACTAACTAACACGAGTACACCAGTTCAGACTGGAGGGGTCCTGCCGGAGCAGAGGGTCTTATACCTCTCCTCCGGAGGCGGGGCCCCACCGGGATGTGCCATAATAACATTTACCACAGGTAAACACCCTAACCCAACAACATTATACAACCCCCACAGTGACAACACCCTAACCCAACAGTAACATAAGAACAACCCCCAGTGGTAACCAACGATGGTTCACCACACATTTATATAGCAACTTTAACACAAAAGACAATGGCAAGGCTCTTTACAAAAGTGTAATCGGAAACACTGACACTAAGCCAAAGGGGAGTATTAGGAAGGGTTACTAACATAATGTAATGTTTATTTATTAATCATAAGTAAGCTTACATTAACACTGCAATGATATTGTGAAAATCCTTTAGATGCCACACTCCAGCGCCACCCTGTTTGGGTACACTGAGGGAGAATTTAGCATGGCCAATGCACCTAACCAGCACCTCTCTTGGACTGTGGAAGGAAAGATACTGAAAGATTCGTCAAAGAGCTGGGTGTTAACGGGGATCGTAAAAGACAATAATTAAGTTGAAATGTTTAAAGAGGGAATTCCAGAGCCCAGGCTTTCAGTTGCCCATCTGGGGCCATCAATTGTGGGGCAAGTAGATTTTGGGATGCAGAAGAACCTAGAGTTGGAGGAATGCAGAGTTTGCCGAAGGTCGAACAGCTGTGGATGTTTAAAGAAATGGGTAGAGGTGAGGTTAAGAAGGAATTTGAATATGAAGGTGACATTTTTCAAGGCACTGGGGAGCAGGGGCCAATATAGGTCAGCGGTCACAAGTATAGAGTAACTGGTATGAGCTCGGATAAGGACACAGAGTTTTGAATGAGCTGCAGCTGATGAAATGAGGATGGGAGACTGGAATAGTTGAGTCCGGAGTTAACAGAGGCAGGGATGGGATTTCAGCAGTAGATGGGGTGAGGCAAGGGTGGAGGCTGGTAAAGTTACAGCAATAGAAGTAGACAAGCCTTGTGATGGAAAGGATGTGAGGTTGGCAGCTCAGCTCGAGGTCAAACAGGATGTCAATGGTGACAGTCTGATTCAGTCCGAAGTGGCCGGGGATGGGATCCGTGACGAGGATCCAGAGTTTGCGGCAGGGTCCCCAAATACTTAACCAGTGGAAAACTGGGCTGTAGCTCATCCAGGAGTCTGTGGAGGCATCAGGTGAGGGGGTAAAGGAGCAGAGCGAGATATCATCAGTGTTCATGGGGCGGCACGGTGGCACAGTGATTAGCACTGCTGCCTCACAGCACCAGGAACCCGGGTTCGATTCCCATCTTGGGTCATTGTCTGTGCGGAGTCAGCACGTTCTCCCCTTGTCTGCGTGGGTTTCCTCCGGGTGCTCCAGTTTCCTCCCACAGTCCAAAAATGTGCGGGTTAGGTGGATTGGCAATGCTAAATTGCCCCTGAGTGTCAGGGAGATTAGCAGGGTAAATACATGGGGTTATGGGGATAGGGTCTGGGTGGGATTGTGGTCGGTGCAGACTCAATGGGCCAAATGGCCTCCTTCTGCACTATAGGGATTCTATGATGGACTATGTGTGGAAACTGACGTGTAGATTGCACAGATTCTTTCAGGGTGGCATTCACTCGTTTTTGTTTCAAAGTTATCTTGGAATGTTTTTTTTATCTGTTGATTGGCTTGTATTTTGCTTTTTAAAAATTTTGATGCGATTCTTGTCCGATGACGTGATTTTCATTCACAAAAATACTGCGCAGTTGGCAAGTTTTTAGCTAAAGGAGTTTTGCTGCCTTTCAGAGAAGGGTGGTAGCTCAGAAGGACAGCGTTTCACTTTGTGTCATAGAGACACAAAAAAGTAAGTGATGCATTTGTGCTGGTTTTTGAATGTGTGATTGCAATGATTATTATGTAATGATGTGGACATAGATAAAATGTTTTCCAGTAACTGACTAACGACTATGTCTTACTTAAACCAATAATGGGTTCATTCTTTCCGTGGAATGTTTAAATCTTACTGTAACTGAATGTCAGCAAAATAGCTGTTTGCTAAAGGACACCTGCAACAGTCTCTGATTCCAGCCAGAGCCACGTCACCTTCTTATCCAGATTCAACCCTTACATAAATTCAAACAGAACACAGCAGTTCTTCCCTAACTTTCTCCCGCCGTGACCCCATTTGAATGCCCCAGACCTGGTATGACGTGACCCCAGAGTGAAAATGTGAGAGTGTGCAGACGTTGTTGAGCCAAGAGGGTGGGCAGTTGTGGTGGTCTTCAGTTGTTGTGGTGGGGGCTACAGAGCTGAGAATGGCCTTCACTTAGTATGGGGAGAGGTGGAGCCTTCAGTTGCTAGGTTGGTCGGCTGTGGCCTTCAGTTGTTGCGGGTGTTGTGGTTTGGGACAGTGGTAGGGGAAATGCCCGTTCGTCGTTGTGTGGAGGGATGGGGGAGATGCCCTTTGTGAAGCGCAGGGGACGTGTCCTTTGTTGTTCTCAGAGGATGAGATGCCTTTTAGTTGTTGTGAGGCGGTGGGAGGGGGTGGGGGGAAAGATGCCCTTTAGTTATTGTGAGGGGGGGAGATGCCCTTTCGTTGTTGTGTGGAGGGGTGGGGGAGATGCCCTTTGTGAGGGGCAGGAGCTATGTCCTTTGTTGTTCTGAGGCAGGAGATACCCTTTAGTTATTGTGACGGGGGGAAATGCCCTTTAGTTATTGTGAGGGAGGGAGATGCCCTGTAGTTATTGTCAGGTGGGGGGGAGGAGATGCCCATTAGTTGTGAGAAGGTGGGGGGGATGCTCTTGAGTTATTTTGGGGTTGGCTGAAGGTGAAGAATGACCTTTAGTTGTTGCAGGGAGGGGTGGCCTTCTGTTGTTAAGTGGGCGATGGAGGAGGAAGTGGAGGGTCAGTGCCAAAATAGAAACCAGCACAATAGCAGTCTGCGCTATTTAATTATTTAAGTGCACACTAATTATACAGATAAGGAAGTGGTTTTAAATTTAAGCTGTTTTGTGAAAATATTATAACTCCGTGGTTGTACTATGGGCAGCAATGTGGTACAGTTGTTAGCACTGCTGCCTCTCAGCGCCAGGTGCCCGGGTTCAATTCCCACCTTGGGTGACTGTGTGGAGTTTGCACAGTCTCCCTGTGTCTGCGTGGGTGTCTTCCTCAGGGTGCTCTGGTTTCCTCCCACAGTCCAAAGATTGTGGAAGTAGCTGGATCGGCCATGCTAAATTGCTCCTTATATCCAAAGATGTGCATCTTAGATCGATTAACCAAGGGAAATGTATGGGGATAGCACAGGGGAGAGGGCCTGGGTAAGATATTCTAGCAGAGAATTGGTGCAGACTTGATGGACCAGATGGCCTCTTCTACACTGTAGGATTTCCATGATTCTGAATGCTCCAGACATTTTAGAGAGTAAAAGTAATCGATCCCAAAGAGACTTGGGGTGGAATTTTCCCGTCCTGCCTGCCACAGGAATCGTGGGGGGGCAGACCAGACAAAGATTGGTTGACCTCGGGCAGGATTTTCCGGCCTTGGGGCGAGCGCAGCCAGAAAATCCCACCCTTGATTTCTCCATAATGAATTGACCTTTTAAAAAAATGTCATGGATTGCCCACCCAAGAACTAACCTGACCTTGTTCCTAAAGTCAATGTCCTGAGCTGTCAGTGGGCAGAAGTTCCAGCTCACTACAGTTCCGATGGTTGAGCGAAATCTCAGCAATTTCACACCCTTGGTATTTTAATTGAATTCTGCAATGGACTAATCCTTTGTGCATAAAATAAAGTTGTCGGAACCCAGGCTGCTTTTTCAAATAGACAATTTGGAATTTACACCATCATGGACTCTGTCCAACTACATTTCCGAAGGAAGGTGAATCAGCACTTGGAAGACTTGCTCCACAACTGTGGAAGGGGCTGAACAAAATATCCCGGGTATCAATCTCGCATTACAAACCGCATTATTCAAATTTGATTGGATCTGACGGCACAGAAGTGATTAAGTTTTGTAAGATGGTCTAAGCATCTCTGCCTGAATTTATCCTTCTAAACGTTAAGTCCCCGTGGTACCCAGCTATCTGTCCAGCTACCTTTTAAAGCATTCGTGCTAAGTACTTTAGGTGGGAGTCCACCCAGTTCAGAAGAATTTCTTTCTAATCTCTCATCTTGAGGTTTGTCACATTTGTGTGTTTGGTTTCCTAATTCTAATAAATGTAAATTAAATAGTTCTTCTATGCCTATTAGCATTTTAAAGAATTAGCAAATGTTGTTTCAGTCAGAACAGGTTGAGTTCTATTAGCCTGGCTTTATTATTTATTCTTGAGTTCTGCTGTTCCTGTTCCAATGCATCATTAAACCCCAAATCACTCACATTATTCTAAATGTTCTACTGAATCATTTATGTGGGATGAAAATAACTTCTTCCTGACCTGAATGGTCTTGAGATGCATTCCTGTGTTTAACTATTTTCAATAAATGTTGATAATCTTCTTTGCTTTCTGCATTTGCTACCTCAATCTAGTGAGATAGTTAACTGTATCACTGGCCCACCACCTGAAAGTTTCTGCTCGTGTTCCCTGGTCCCACCGGTGGCACACCCCCAGGGCGGGCTTCCTGATGGCGTGGAGTAGCTTCAATAGGAATTCCCATTGGCAACAACGGGACCAGAGGATCCCACTGCCAGCGTGTGGTGTGCCATCTCCCACTGCCAAGTAGAACACTGAAGGGAAGCCAGAGAATCTTGCCCTCCATCTATACACTTGCCAAGGCCGATGTAATATAAAGGACAACACAAGGACCTCCAAGTTCAGTGTTATCAGCAAATTTCATAATATCAGAATAGTGTCTAATATGTTAACCACTCGCCACATGTCAGTAATTGGGAATCCAGATGTGGCTAATCGCATTTCTGATTTGCAAACAAAGAACGAGTAATACACAATACTCATTTCACACGGCATACTTTAAACCGTGTTATTGTTTGTTGGCAAACTGTTAAGACAAAAGCAGAACAAAGAACAGTACAGCACAGGAACAGGCCCTTCAGCCCTCCAAGCCTGCGCCGATCATGATGTCTGCCTGAACTAAAATCACATGCACTTATGGAGTCCGTATCCTTCCATTCCCATCCTATTCATGTATTCGTCTAGTTGCCCCTTAAATGCCGCTATTGTACCTGCTCCCACCACCTCCCCGGGCAGCACGTTCCAGACATTCACCACCCTCTGTGTAAAAAAACTTGCCTCGCACATCTCCTCTAAACTTTTCCCTACGCACTTAAATCTATTACTTGACTTTCCTACCCTAGGAAAGAGCATCTGACTATCCACTCTGTCCATGTCACTCATAATCTTGTAAACCTCTATCAGGTCACCCCCTCAACCTCCGTCGTTCCGGTGAGATCAAACCGAATTTATCCAACCTCTCCTCATAGCTAAAACCAAGCTGAGTTTATCCAACCTCCCCTCATAGCTCTTCCTCATACAAGTACTTCTCAATTGTTTTAAGTGCTATACTTTAGTGAATATTGAAATGCCGTAGATGTTAAGTAAATATTCACAGGTTAAGTGCATTTTTTGTTCGGAAGGTGTTTTTTGCTAAAAGTGTATTTGGCTAAAACAGTGCTGCTGTCTGGCTATAGGTGTGGCCGTGCCTGTTCCCACTGAGCAACACGATTAAAACTATCCTCTGCATGCTTATAAATTATCTAACCAATTGTGTGGTAAGACTGACAGCAGTCTGACCCTATTTGCAGTGACATTGCATTCAAATCAAATCAATGAATTTGCGATGCAATGACCACAGCAGCTCGGTGACGTATGCAAGAATTCCAACAGTTACAATTACACCCCAGTCAGCTGTTCCTTTATGACTACATTGTGCTTTCCATTGCAAAACCAATTTGCAATCCAATTTGAATTTGCCATTAATCTCATTAACCTTATTTTTTTTTAAAGTTTCAAATGTCTTTGAAAACCCAAATATCTTGAATTCTTCATGCACTAATTTAGTTAGCTCCTCGAATGTCCTGTACAGTTATGAGGCAGGTTCTGTTGCTTCTAAAGCTGGCCTTCACATTCCTTACAACTTCTGCTGGACATTAATAGCATCCTGTAAAATGTATTCAGGTGTTTGAAATGTTGGACTAACTACACTGTTGTTCATGTCTCGGCCTTCAGTTTTTTGCCATAACTTTTATACTTATGACGTTTCTGATTGTAGCTCCACCGAATACAATCATAATGCCAGGGTGCATCCCAACAGCCTCAAAAACCTTTTAGTTGGTTGCTCTTGCAAATACCTCCAGTTGATGTGATGAGTCAGGCGGCACAGTGGTTAGCACTGCTCCCTCACAGCACCAGGGACCTAGGTTCAATTCCGGCCTTGGGTCACTGTTTGTGCAGAGTCTGCACATTCTCCCCATGTCTGCGCGGGTTCCTCCGGGTGCTCTGGTTTCCTCCCACAGTCCAAAGATGTGCGGGTTAAGTTGATTAGCCATGGTACATTGACCCTAGTGTCGGGGGATTAGTAGGGTAAATGTGTGGGGTTATGGGAATAGGGCCGGGGTGGGATGTGGTTGGTACAGACTTGATGGGCCAAATGGCCTCCTTCTGTGCTGTAGGGATTCTATGAGTCAAATGTTTGATTTGGTTTATTAGTGTCACATGTGTTGGGATACAGTGAAAAGTATTGTTTCTTGCACGTTTGCAGACAAAGCATACCATTCATAGAGAACAGAAGGAGAGGGTGCAGAATGTAGTTTTACAGTCATAGTTAGGGTGTAGAGAAAGATCAACTTAATATAAGCTAGGTCGGTTCAAAAGTCTGGTGGCAGCAGGGAACTGTTCTTGAGTCAGTTGGTACGTGATTTCCCACTTGTGTATCTTTTTCCCGACAGAAGAAAGTAGAAGAGAGTATGCCCAAGGTGCGAGGGATCCTTGATTGTACTGGCTGCTTTCCCGAGGCAACGGGAAGTGTAGATAGAGTCAATGGATGATGGGAGGCTGGTTTGCGTGATGGACTGGGGTTCGTTCACAACCCTTTCTAGTTTCTTGCGGGCCTTGGTCAGAGCAGGAGCCATACCAAGTGTGTTGGTGAGTGGGTGGTGTGTTTTGGATGTTGGGTTGAGAAATGAATTGGGACCAGATGAACCCCAATGCTCTTCAAGTAGCGTCATGGGATCTATTACAACCGAGAGAACAGATGAGGTTTCAGATCATCATGCCATCCAAAAGATGGTACCTCTGACAGTGCGGCACTGAAATATCCTAGATTATATGCTCACGTCTTTAGATTTGAGAAATCCTGGATTTTCCAGAAGTGTTAAGATTATTGTTTTCAATCCCAGGTTGTATATAAAAGACAAAATAATAGATGTCGGGGAGTGAATATTAAACACCAAAATTACATGGCTGAAGTGGCGTTTTCATACGATGGGTTATTGGCCAGGTTTATTTACAGCTGGCACTATTTTATCCTGGCTCCTATTGCAAATCTATTATTAGCTCTTTGCATATACTCTTAGATTCACTTCATGTGGTATCAGGAAACAGACGAGTACACAGGCTATGGGTTCTGACAACATCCCAGCTGCAGTACTGAAGGCTTGTGCTCCGGAACTCGCCAAGCTGTTCCAATACGGCTACAACACTGGTCTCCATACAACAATGGAGCAAATTGCCCAGGTTTGTCCGAGCCACAAAAAGCAGGACAAATTCGATCCAGTCAATTACCAGCCCATCGCTCTACTCAAATCATCAGCAAAGTACTGGAGGGTGCCATCGATAATGCTATCACAATTCAATAATGACCCGCTCACCGATGCATTTATTTGGGGTTCTACTAGGACCACTCAGTTCCAGACTAGGTTACAGCCTAGATCCAATCATGGAGAAAAGAGCTGAATTCTCGTGGTGAGGTGAGAGTGACTGCCCTCAACATCAAGGCAGCATTTGACAGTGTGTAGTATCAGGTAACACGGTAGTCAATGGGAATAAGGGGAAAACACTCCAAAGATTGTTGTCATGCCTAGCACAAAGGAAGATGGTTGCTGTTGTTGGAGGCCAATCATCTCAGCCTCAGAACATGGCTATAAACTTCCTCAGGGCAGTGTCTCAGGAGCATTTACCTTCATCTACGACCCTCCTTCAGTCAGAAGGCCTGAAATAGGGATGTTTGCTGATGATTGCCACGTTCTGTTCCATTCACAGCTCCTCGGGTAATTAAACAGTCCATGCCCATATGCAGCAAGACATGGACAACATTTAGGCTTGAGTTGATAAGTGGAAAGTGACACAAGTACCAGATAATGACCATCTCCATCAAGGGAAATTTATACCATCTTCTGTGACATTCAATGGCATTATCATCACCTGATTCTCTAAAGCCTGTCCACCATTTGCAAAGCATAAATCAGGACTATGATGGAATACTGCCCACTTGCTGGATTGTTCAGCTCCAACAACACTTGACACCATCCAGGAAGAAACGGCAGCTAGATCCACCACCTTCATCGCCGCGGCGTACCATGGTGGTAGTGTGCACCATCTACAGGTTGCACTTGCAAATTTCCGAGACTGCTTTGGCAGTGCCTTCTAAACCCTTGACCTGTACCACCCAGAAGAACAAAAGCACCAGGCACATGGAAACACCACCCGCAATTCCCCTCTCAAGTCGCACACCATCCTAACTTGGAACTACATTGCCGCTCTTTCACTGTTGTTGGGACTGCCTGCTGAACAGCACTGAGGGTGTGCCTACACGATATGGACTGGAATTATTCAAGAAGGGAGCTCACCATCACCTTCTGAAGAGCAGTTAGGGATGGGCAACAAAAACTGGTCTCGTGACAGTGGCCACATCTCATCAATAATTTTTTTTTAAGTGACACTATGCCTTTACTATGCAATCCCGAAAGGGTGGTGCTGAAAGGGAGGAGTGCAATCTATGTGAGATGCTCTCCTTGTTTATAGTCAGTGGTGCTATCTGTCCCATCAGATAATGTTGCCATCAAAAAGGGGATAGAGGCTGGTGGCAGCTAGCAGGAGATACAAAAGGTGAAGATCTTCCAATCTTGGTACTGAGTGAAGGCATTCAATAGCATTTTCTCAATTTGAAAGTGCCTTTGTGTGTTTGTATGTTTATCTATATCACTGCTCCCAACACAGCTGCTGGTCACAAATTCCACCTTATATCTCATCGACATTCTAATTAAAACAACAGAATACTTCTGTCAATTTCGAATGCCTTCCAATCGCCTTTACTGGTTAGAATTGTTCCTTGCCTTAATTCGTACAGATGTTTCTTTCTCTGTATTTTATATCGAATTTCTATGAATTTACATGCACACGTATATTTTATGAAGCTGTTGTACATTTTGATTGCATGGTGCTTACAAGAATACAAATGCTTGATGTAAGGGATAACATGCAGCCAGGTTAAGACACCAGAGTTAAAGCCGGTCCATAAATAAAAAAACAAAAACTTTAAAATAAACAAAGCTTTAAAATAAAAAAAAACTAAAATACATTAATTAAGGAGCATAGAACTTTTAGATTAAGGCAGTACTAGCATTTAATAAGCATAGTAAACTGTAGTATCCACAGGAATTATTCTAAGTTAATCAAGAAAGTAAATAACGTGAGTAACAATGGCAGGGTAGTGAGCAGGTATATGCTCACATTTCCGTGAAATGTGGGCACTTTTGGATGCCAAGGCGATCCAGGACACCACCTGCAGGAAGTAAGTTTATTTATGTGTGTCAAAAGTAGGCTTACATTAACACTGCAATGAAGTTACTGTGAAAACCCCCTAGTCGTCACACTCCTGTTTGGGTACACTGAGGGAGAATTTAGCACGGCCAATGCACCTAACCAGTCTTTCGGACGTTGGGAGGAAACCAGAGCACCCGGAGGAAACCCACGCAGACACGGTGGTCACTCCGCACAGACAGTGACCCAAGCCAGGAATGGAATCCAGGTCCTTGGCACTATGAGGCTAGAATTCTCCTAGCTGCTCAGTAAAAGCAGCTAGAGGAATTCCAGATCAGGATTATTGATCTGTAAGCCAAACTGCAGACCCCACGTAACATACCTGGACATTTTCTTTCAGAAGACAGTCACATCTCTTGAGGTAGAGCCATCTGTTTTGTTCAGCTGCCTGGGACAGGAGGATGTGACCGTGAGTGAGGCCAGTAAAGGGACAGAGCAGACAGTAGTGGAGGAGACTCCAACTTTGCAGGTTTGAGGTGCTCACAAACTGTGTGGACGGAAACAAGGTCTGCAGGGTGGAGGAGCAGGTTGGTCATGGCACCATAGTACAGGAAATAATTCAAGAGGGGGGGAGTAGCAAACAGGGACATTTTGACAGTAGGGGACAGTATTGTGAGGGGGATTGACACTGTCAATCAAAGAATGAGAGTCCAGACGGTTGTGTTGCCTGCCTGGTGCCAGGGTTCAGGACATCTGCTCAATGCTGAAGAGGAACTTGCCGTGGGAGGGGCAGGATCCAGTTGCCATGGTCCATGTAGGTACTACTGATGTTGGTTCTGCACAGTCAGTATGAGGAAGAAGCAGGACTGCAAAGGTAATAGAAGATTGAGAGGCAACTTGATTGAAACATATAAAACCCTGAGAGTCTTGACAGGGTGATTGTGGAGAAGGTGTTTCCTCTTGTGGGAGAACCTAGAACTCGGGTGCATTGTTTCAAGATAAGGGGTTGCCCAATTTAGACAGAGATGAGGGAAAAGTCTTTTCTCTGAGGGCTGTGAGACTTTTGAATTCTCTTCCTCAAAAGTCGCTGATGCAGTCTTTGAATACCTTTAAGACAGAGCTAGATAGATTCTTGATACGCGAGGGGGTGAATGGTTATTGGGGATTCATAGAATCCTTACAGTGCAGAAGGAGGCCATTTGGCCCATCGAGCCTGCACCGACCACAATCCCACTCGGGTTCCATTCCCGAAACCCCACATATTTACCCTGCTAATCCCCCGACACTGGGATCAATTTAATATGGTCAATCAACCTAACCCGCACGTCTTTGGACTGTGGGAGGAAACCGGAGCACCCGGAGGAAATCCACGCAGACACGGGAAGAATGTGCAAACTCCACACAGACAGTGACCCGAGGCCGGAATTGAGCCTGGCTCCCTGGCGCTGTGAGGCAGCAGTGCTAACCACAGTGCCACCGTACTGGATAGGCAGGAATGTGACGCTAAGGTCAAAATCAGATCAGCCATGATCTTATTGAACGGTGGATCAGGTTCGAAGGGCTGAGTAACTTACTCCTCATTCATACATTCCTCTAATACATCAATATATTCCAGTTTCTCGGTAATGTTCCGCTTATGCGGGGAGTAATGTGGGTGTAAAGATTAAGCTAATTTGTTCTCAAGAGATTACTAAGGTCAAGGACCGACAAGGAGTTCTATCATTAAAATTCATGTTGTCAACAACAACTTGCATTTATATCACTTCATTAACATAGGAAAGCATCCTATACTACTCCAGTGAAGTGAAATAATTGCAAAGTATCTTCACCATTAGCACTGTGTTGGTTTGAGTAGGATTTTTTTCTGAATGGTCAAACTTTAGCTCCCAAGCCTCATCTGAATGCCTCAAAGTCAGCTTCTCACACATAGCTCATGGGCGGCTCGGTGACACAGTGGCTAGCACTGCTGCTTCACAGCGCCAGGGGCCCAGGTTCGATTCCCGGCTCGGGTCACTGTCTGTGCGGAGTCTGCACCTCCTCTCCGTGTCTGCGTGGGTTTCCTCCGGGTGCTCCGGTTTCCTCCCACCGTCCGAAAGACGTGCTGGTTAGGTGCAATGGCCGTGCTAAATTCTCCCTCAGTGTACCCGAACAGGCGCCGTAGAGTTTGATGACTAGGGGATTTTCACAGTAACTTCATTGCAGTGTTAACGTAAGCCTACTTGCGACACTAATAAATAAACTAATAAATAAGACTTAAACTGGAAATACAAAGTCGGGTGACAGAAGGATCGGTTCAGAACACTCAGGTTATGGATTTGTGACTGGGGAGGTCAGGCCTAAGCCTGAGGGGCCTGGAACATCTCTGATGCTCCTCCTGGTCCAGAAGGGCCTTTACTACAACTCTTACTATTTGCTGCCCTGTGTCCAAGAAGCGTTGTGTGGTTGTGCGTCAATATTATGTTTTATTATTAAGTGCACATGTTGATCTAATTTTGGTGTGGGTCCCTGGGGCTTCACTGTTGGGTGTGCCAGCTTTTTTAACTTCAAATTGCATCCACAAATGTAAGATGGTTTAACTTCTGCTCTCAAGTCTGTCACATCTTTACGTTAGAGCAATAGTGCCTCAGGTTGCCCTTCAGTGGTGTAACAACAGCAGGGGAGCACTTGGCAATGTTGTTCTTCAATTCTCCCACCGAGGCAGAAGTCCCGCGAGTGATAATTCTTTTAGACTCAGTCGAAGCCCTGTGGAAACCCACGTGCTGTACCATGGAATATTCTCAGTTGGGGGAAAAACGAGACAACAATTTCTGTCAGTTAGATACCTGCTTTTGACTGATTTGCTTTTCTGTCGCAGCCGGCGCTGAGAGGTTTGCCATGTAACCAAACATAGGGCAACCTTCACTATGCTCCATCGTCCTAGCACCATACCATTTCAGAACTGTGAGGAGATACTCAATAACTGCCATCATAGTATTTGCTTAGGTCGATGAGTGCTGCTCTGACATAAATATTTGAAGTGGCATGAAGACAGACTGTGCTGCTGTTTACATTACAGAGTGATGTTCCACTTCACCTTAAGTTTCTCTGTGCATAGAACTTACTGTATTAGGAAAATCATGTAGCATGCCAGAGATTTATAGCGAATAGGTTCACACGCAGTGCGTGTGGGTTCGAAAGGCTAGTCGGAGAAATATATATCATTAGAATTGTGGAAATGGACCAAGTGTTTCTTTTCCATTTCACAGTAACCATGCGGGGCAGAGTACTGAAGCAGTACCAGTTCCCATAAAGACCGAGGCTTGAAAGGAAAGGGGTGAAAACCTGGTCGACAAAATCTAATCAGGATACCCCCAAATGCTAAAGTAAAAGCAAAATGCTGCGGATGCTGGAAATCTGAAATGAAAACAGGAAGCGCTGGATAAACTCAGCAGGCCTGGCAGCATCTGTCGAGAGGGAAACGGAATTAACTTTTCGAGTCCACATGACTGTTCTACAGAGCTGAAGAGGGATGGATAATGCACTGGATTATGTAGTTGGGGGCGGGGGGTGGTGGAGAAGGTGGAGCAGAATAGAAAATCAGGGATAGGTGGGAGCTATAGGTAAGGAGAGATTGACATGGACACAAAACAAAGCGAGTGTTAACGGCAGCATTAATGATTAAAGAAGGTGCTGATTGTGGCAGAAAGGTAAGATGGCAGAATGTGTCAATGGGACAACCCAGGTCATTGGGAGAAATAAAAGAAAAACAAAAGGGGTCAAGGGTGGAGGAGAAAATTCACTGTCTAAAGTTGTTGAACTCAATGTTGAATCCAGAAGGCTGTAATGTGCCTAATCATAAGATGAGATGTTGATCCTTCAGTTTGCCTTGGGCTGAATTGGAACATTGCAGCAGGCCAAGGATGGGCATGTGGGCATGAGAGCAGGAATGCCAGTTTAATGACAAGTGACGGAAAGATTGGGGTCATGCTTGCAGACTGAGTGAAGGTATTATACAAAGCGGTCACCCTGTCTGTGTTTAGTGTTAGAGATTTCCACTCCATCTGACGAAGGAGCAGCGCTCCGAAAGCTAGTGGCGTTTGCTACCAAATAAACCTGTTGGACTTTAACCTGGTGTTGTGAGACTACTTACTGTGTTTACCCCAGTCCAACGCCGGTATCTCCACATTGTGTTTAGTCTCCCCAGTGCAGTGCAGAAGAGACGGCATTAGGAGCAGCGAATACAATAGGCCAAATTGAAGGTGGTGCAACTGAAACACTGCTTCACCTGAAAGGGGTGTTTGGGAATTTGGGCAGTGAGAAAGGAGGAGGTAAGGGGGTAGGTGTTTTGCATCTTCTGCATTTGCAGGGGCAGGTGTCATGGGAAGGGGATGAAGGAAGAGTTGGGGGCGATGGAGGAATGGACCAGGCCGCCACCGAGGGAGTCATTCCTGCACAATGCTGACAGGGGAATAAGGGGAAGGTGTGCTGCATAGTGGCATCATGCTGGAGTTGGCGGAAATAGCAGAGGATGATCCCTTGAACGTGGAGGCTGGTGGGGTGAAACGTGACGACAAGAGAAACCCTACCTCTGATTCTTGGAGAGAGGGGAAGGAGCGAGGGCAGAGCTGCGGGTGGTGGGTTGGACACGGTTGAGAGCCCTGTCATCCACATTGGGAGGGAATGTTAGTCCAGGAAAAGGACAGACATGTCTGAAGTGCCATTTTCAAAGGTGGCATCATCATAACAGATGCAACGGAGACAGCGAAACTGGGAGAATGGGATGGAGCCCTTGCAGGAAGCGGAGTGTGAGGAGCTGTAGTCGAGGTAGCTGTGGGATTTGGTGGATTTGTGATGAATGTTGGTGGTCAGTCTGTCACCAGAAATGGAGTAAGTCTCACAACACCAGGTTAAAGTAGGTCCAACCTGTTGGACTTTAAACTGGTGCTGTGAGACTTCTTACGGTGTTTACCCCAGTCCAACGCTGGCACCTCCACACCAGAAATGAAGACAGAGAGGCCAAGGAAGCGAAGGGAAATGTCAGAGATAGGCCCTGTGAAGGTGATGGAGGGGTGGAAATTGAAATACACCTAAATACCTAAAGCTTTCATATGCTTTTTTCTGTAAATAAATCCTGTATTATATTTATTGAATAAAATGTTATATCTGTAAAATGCAAAGACTGCACCCTCTCCTGCACCCTCTCCTTTCCTTCTCCCCTACGTACTCTATGAATGGTATGCATTGACTGGATAGTGCACAAGAAGCAATAATTGTCACTGTACACCAATACATGTGACGATAATAAATCAAATAAAAAAAACTACAAGGCACCTAGAATAAAATCATTTTGTCATTGGCACATTCTCATTCATGGCACATCATCTGATACTAATATTTTAGAATTATCAGTTTCTCTGGTACATGTCCTGTTTCCAGCATAATATTTACAAAATGGCAAGCAGCTGAATGAGTGATTGAGAAACAATATCGTTCCTTGAATTTTTGTCAAAATATGCAAATAGAAACCCTGTCTTGACTGACTTAAGGAGCAACACATTGCACTCAGCATTGTTTCTATCCAACAGCAATGCTAACAGAAAATGCAGTGAACCTGAGGTTTTATCTCTAATGTGATTTGACAGAACTGCATATTCCCATTTTCAGGGACTCTTGAAGGTCAGCCTGGCTTCTGTTTAGCCTCACAGGGGCGAGGGAAAATCAGGTGGGTGCATCCTAACTAGCATCTCTTGACAAGAGGACTAATTGGAGCCTTTCTTCCTTTCAGCAGCGTTGCATTTATACCACACACCGAATGGAGAATAATGTCTCAAAGAATTTTACAGTGACCTAATTCGGAAGGGTGACCAATCGCTTATTCAAGTAGAATTGTAGAACCCAGAATGTGTAGGTTAGATGGATTAACCATGGTAAATGTATGGGGTTACGGGGAACAGGTCGAGGTGGGATCGCCCCTTACTGTCGGGGGATTACATGGGGTATAAGAATAGGACCTGGGTGGGATTGTTGTCAGTGCAGACTCTATGGGCCGAATGGTCGCCCTCTGCACTGTAGGGATTCTATAGAATAAAATCATAGAATCCTACAGTGCAGAAGGAAGCCATTTGGTCCATCGAGTCTGCACCGACCACAATCCCACCCAGGCCCTACCCCCATAATCCCATGCATTTATCCTAGCTAGTCCCCCTGACACCAAGAGGCAATTTAGCATGGCCAATCCACTTAACCCACACATCTTTGGAGCGTGGGAGGAAATTGGAGCACCCAGAGGAAACCCACACAGACATGGGAAGAATGTGCGAACCCCACACAAACAGTGACCCAAGCCGAGAATCGAACCCAGGCTAAGTAGGTGGTATTTGAGGAGGGTCTTAAAGGAGGAGAGGTAGGTGGACACGAGAATGAGCTTCAAGATGGAATTCCAGATTGTGAGGTCTAGGTGACTGAAGGCACAGCCATTACTGGTGCGGTAAAGGGTTGGGTAGGTGTGTGAGTGGCCAGAGTCAGAGGAACAGAAACAATGGGTGGGATTTTCCGGCTACGCTCGCCCCGAAACTGGAAAATCCCACCCAAAGTCAATGAACCTTTCCATGGATAGAAGCAAATTGACAAAGGGTCATCTGGACTCAAAACGTCAACTCTTTTCTCTCCTTACAGTTGCTGCCAGATCTGCTGAGATTTTCCAGCATTTTCTCTTTAGGAACCTTTCCAATGTCCTGCCACAGCCCGCTATGATTCCCATAGCGGGCAGGATAGGAAAATTACACCCAGAGAGTCTGTTTGTAGGGGGATCTGGGGAGTTAAAGGGCTGGAGAAGGTACCAGAAATAGAGATGGGTGAAATCACAAAGAAGTGAATATTTGGGACATTCGAGCATTGAGGACCAATGTAGGTGAGCAAGAACAGGAGGTTTGGACAATCATTGTTATACTGCACATAATGTGGAGATGCCGGCGTTGGACTGGGGTAAACACAGTAAGAGTTTTAACAACACCAGGTTAAAGTCCAACAGGTTTATTTGGTAGCAAATGCCATTAGCTTTCGGAGCGCTGCTCCTTCAATTAAGAAGGAGCAGCGCTCCGAAAGCTAATGGCATTTGCTACCAAATAAACCTGTTGGACTTTAACCTGGTGTTGTTAAAACTCATACTGCACATAGCCAGGGAATGAAAAATATAACTGAGGTTCAGTCTTTACAAACTTAAAAACTTTTATTTGCATTATAGCATTAGACGTATATCTCCAAATTCACAAATCACAGTTTCAGCCTTCTTATATGTCTCCTGAATAAGCCAGAGGCCCAGACTCTGGGGCCATGAGTTCCAAAGTGGCAAAGGCATGGATAAGGGTTTCAGAGAAAGATCCAAAATGGTCTTTAAAGGTCTCTGAGGAAAATTATATTACATTTGAGTTGTTCTCACATTTGGCCAACAAGCCAGCCCAGTCTCACAAACAGTGGTCAAGCCCATTGTGAACTAGGCGGGGAGATCAGTGATCGACATCACAAAGTAGAGTGGGGAGGTGCAAGACTCTCAGGTACCTGGGGCGTCTCAATCTTAACTTCTCCCACTGTGTCTTTCACTCTCATGGATGCATCAAAACCTTTTCTCACTGCTTCATCCTTTCTCTTGCTGCTGCTTTTAATCCTCCTCCTGCAGTGCTGTCCCTTTGAATCTTTACTGCCCATGATCAATTGGCTTATTTCGCAAATTTTCTACATCAGTGGTTTACTGTGTGATTTGAAAATTAAAGCATGAGACGAGGTCAAAATGGGTGAACGCTACACCTGCTGTGTCAGACTTGACAGGCCTGATTAAGAAATGATGCTAATTCAGAATCTGATATTCAGAAACAGCTTCACAAATGAGAAATGCTGGTCAGGAAGGGGATTTACCTTTCTTGGACACACATTTACTGCAGGCACTTAAATCTTGTGCTGCTTATGACACCAGGGACAAATTACTCCTCAATAGTTTCTCGCATTTTATAGTGAATTCTAGGTTAAACTTGTCATAGAATCATAGAATCCTTACGTTCAGAAGGAGGCCATTCAGCCCATCAAGTTTCCACTGACCACAATCCTGCCCAGGACCTATCCCTGTAAACCCCACATATTTACCCTGCTAATCCCCCTGACGCAAAGGGGCAATTTAGCATGGCCAATCAACCTAACACACACGTCTTTGGACTGTGGGAGGAAACCGGAGCACCCAGAGGAAACCCACGCAGACACGGGGAGAATGTGCAAACTCCACACAGACACTCACCTGAGGCTGGAATTGAACCCGGGTTCCCTGGCTCTGTGAGGCAGCAGTGCTTGCCACTGTGCCACCCCAAAATGCCACTTTATGTTAATTATAACATAATTTAAGCGTTTATGTAAAAACAAAATCATGATCTTGTGTAGCCAGGTGAGTCTGGGTCCACAATACAATACTCTCCATATCTCACTCCAGTTGGTAACCATGAAGTACTGATGTTAAAAGGGGGAAGGGATGGAAGTGGATTGAATCTTTTAATGCTTCTTTGATTTTGTGCCAGATAGCAACCTCCTTAATGACATTGTGGTAAGGAGACATTTAAATCAGGTTGCTTGTATGACAGTATTTCATTAATCGTGGGGATAGTTTTATTGTTTCTACCTTTGCCACTCCAGATGCTTATAAAGGCAAGTTAACAGGTCCCAGGGAGTGCAGAATCAGGGTTGGAGCCCTGCACCCCTCTCCTGCAGGGAGCACAAGCTTGGTAAATTTACTCCACAGTAATTAATTTGGTGCATTTTCTGCTGCTGGAAAGCACCAGTAGCAGGATGCCTGGATCATTCAACCTGTGAAAAGCGCACAGGGGTATGTTAATGACACTGTGTGATAATGGCAGTGAATGTGTTTCTTTACTGTCTGAATGCTATCATTCCTGCCATTAAAATGCTGCGCTCAACACATGGTATGTAGGCATGTAGTTGGTTTATGGATCTACTCCTGGAAAATTTCATGGCAAAAACTCACCAAAAAAAACCTCAATAAAAACGAGGGCGGCACAGTGGTTAGCACTGCTACCTCACAGCACCAGGGACCCAAGTTCGATTCCTGGCTTGGGTCACTGTCTGTGTGGGGTCTGCACGTTCTCCCCGTGCCTGCGTGGGTTTCCTCCGGGTGCTCCGGTTTCCTCCCACAGTCCGAAAAGCATGCTGGTTAGGTGCATTGGCTGTGCTAAATTCTCCCTCAGTGTACCCGGACAGGCGCTGGAGTGTGGCCTCTAGGGGATTTTCACACTGACTTCATTCGCAGTGTTAATGTAAGCCTACTTGTGACACTAATAAATAAACTTAAACTTAAATGTGCCTCTCGTGGCACTGGGGTCTTCTCCCAAAATTGATCCCTCCACTACTAGCTGTTGCCAACCATCCCACTGTTTTTTAAAAAAATGTCTATTCATGAAGTGCAATGTGATGATTTTTATATTAAAGGTGTGAATTGTTGTCATAGATGAAGCAAAAATATTCTTGTTTTACAAAGAACAGTGTTGATAAAGAAAAGCGCAAAAATGCAGCAAGTTCATTAATATTGATGAGCCACGGCAGTACATTCAAATTTGAATGGCATTTGTGTTATATCATCAAGATGATGGGTATGCCAGTATATTGATATCCAGTGACTGGAATTTTAATTATGACTGTAGAAAATCTGTATTTCTTTCTCATACAATGCCTCCCTGTCTCTATCCAGAGAATTCTAGCCTTGATTGGATAGTCCTTGTCTTCTTGATAAATATCCATGTACATTAGCCGACAGATTGAGTTTTCCCACCGTGTGATTTTTGCACATATTGGTAGTTATTAATTTCAAATAGCAAAAACACACTTGCAGCAAAAATAAATTATCATAGATGACTTCACACTCCATTTCTGTCCCACAACGGATGGCACTGCTGCCTTGCAGCGCCAGGGACTCGGATTCGATTCCCGGCTTGGGTCACTGTCTGCGCGCGGAGTTTGCACATTCTCCCCGCGGTCTGCGTGGGTTTCCTCCGGGTGCTCCAGTTTCCTCCCACAGTCCAAAAATGTGCGGGTTCGGTGGATTGGCCATGGTAAATTGCCCCGTAGTGTCAGGGGCAGCTGGCTGGGGTGGATGGATGGGGTTGTGGGGATAGGGCCTGGATGGGATTATGGTCGGTGCAGACTTGATGGGCCGAATGGCCTCCTTCTATGCAGTAAGAAGTCTCACAACACCAGGTTAAAGTCCAACAGGTTTATTTGGTAGCAAAAGCTACTAGCTTTCGGTGCGCTGCTCCTTCGTCAGGTAAGTGGGAGTTCTGTTCACAAACAGGGCATATAAAGACATAAACTCAATTTACAAAATAATGGTTGGAATGCGAGTCTTTACAGGTAATCAAGTCTTAAAGGTACAGACAATGTGAATTTGGCCGCGTTCTCCAAGGTGGCCTTCACGACACACGACAACGCAGAATCGCTCAGCAGAGACTGATAGCCAAGTTCCGCACACATGAGGACGGCCTCAACCGGGATCTTGGGTTCATGTCACACTATCTGTAACCCCCACGACTTGACTGGGCTCGCAAAATCTCACCAACTGTCCCGGCTGGAGACAATACACATCTCTTTAACCTGTGCTTAACCCTCTCTCCACTCACGTTGTCTGTACCTTTAAGACTTGATTACCTGTAAAGACTCGCATTCCAACCATTGTTTTGTAAATTGAGTTTGTGTCTTTATATGCCCTGTTTGTGAACAGAACTCCCACTTACCTGACGAAGGAGCAGCACACAGAAAGCTAGTGGCTTTTGCTACCAAATAAACCTGTTGGACTTTAACCTGGTGTTGTGAGACTTCTTACTGTGTTTACCCCAGTCCAACGCCGGCATCTCCACATCTCCTTCTATACACCCTAGCTATGACTATAACACTACATTCTGCACTCTCTCCTTTCTTTTTCTATGTACGATATGTTTTGTCTGTATAGCGCGCAAGAAACAATGCTTTTCACTGTATACTAATACATGTGACAATAATAAATCAAATCAAAAAGAGTACAGGTTCCTGTTGGATCAAATTACAACTTACATTTTAATAATTCTTCTCATGCAATGAAATATCCAAGGTGCGTTATAAAACAAAGGAGGACACTGAGCCACATAAGGAGATATTAGCTCAGGTAATCAAAAGCTTGACCAAAGAGTCAGGATTCTATGAACTACATCCTTTTCTTTGGCTTGTTTACTTTTGGAACCAAAGTAACTGAATTTTGGTGTGGCGATCAGGATAGCCTTGACAATACATTTCTGTCAGGCACCTGAGAATCTCTTCACAATGGTATTAACACTGATTCATGCCTTTGTTATCTCTTGATTCGACTATTCCAATGCACTCATGGCTGATCTTTCACATTCTACCCTCTGTAAATTTGAGGTCATCCTAAACTCTACTGCCCTTGGTTTAACCCGCACCAATCACCATTTACCGTGTGCATGCTGACCTACATTGCCTCTTGGTCAAGCAAAGCCTTGGTTTTAAGATGATCGCCCTCGTTTTCAACTCCATCTCAACCCTCATTATCTCTGTAATCTCCTTGAGCCTCACGACCTTCCAAGATACCTATGTTCATCTAATCCTGGCCACGTGTACATTCCCAATTATAATTTTGTCCACTATTAATTGTTTCAGCTTCCAAGACCCCAAGCTCTGAAATGCCTTCCTTACACTTCTCCGCATCCTTACCTCACTTTCCTCCTTTAAGGCACTCCTCAAAACCTGACTCTTTGATCAAACTTTTGATCACCTGAGCTAATATCTCCTTATGTGGCTCAGTGTCCTACTTTGTTTTATAACGCACCTTAGATATTTCATTGCATGAGAAGAATTAATAAAATGTAAGTTGTAATTTGATCCAACAGGAACCTGTACTCTTTTTGATTTGATTTGATTTATTATTGCCACATGTATTAGTATACAGTGAAAAGCATTGTTTCTTGCGCACTAAACAGACAAAGCATTCTGTACATAGGGAAGAAAAGGAGAGAGTGCAGAATGTAGTGTTACAGTCATAGCTAGGGTGTAGAGAAAGCGGGATTTTATGTCCTCATTCGTCCCGAAACCGTAAAATCCTGCCAGTGGTCGATTGGCCTTTCCAAGTTCCGCCCCTCGCCTGCTCTGATTCCCGTGGCAGGCGGGCCGGTAAAATTCTGGCCCACATCTACAGGCTAGAGGGAGACCGGTGAGTGATGTGAGCCTTTCTCATGTGCAACTAAAACATAGTTGCTCTGACATTGCACGCTGACACCAAATAATGTCATGTTACGATGTAAACATGCAGCTCGATTAAAATATTTTGTTATTATACGTAATGAAGCAGTTCTTCAGCAGTTCTAATGGAAATGATAGATGGTGTACCTATTACAAAATTCCCCCCATGACCATGACTGATGGATTTCATCCGCAGCACTTACAGAAAGACGTATAATAGATATCTATTTTTAAATTGAGCATAGTAATGGTTATACATGATAAAGGCTTCAACAGCAGGGTGGGAACATGATGTGATCTCGAAGCTTTGCCAAGATAAGCAAATTTTGGCTGCATTACAAATGATTTTTCGAGTATTGGGGCAGCATGTATTGTGCACACATTCACAGATGGAATCGTGGTCTAATGTTTATTGTTTGTACACTCGACTGTTGTTTGTGCAGTTACATTAATTGATTCTTTAAATGCCCTCGGTGTTTCGAAGTCTTGACTTTTGAACATCAAAGTAAGCACAGACTGAGGTGAAAATGTAATCTCCAGAGCACTGGCTGCCAGGTGCCATCTCAATTAGTCATGTAGTCTATCTGCAAGGGCTTTTGGGACCAACAAAACTGAAGCTTTCGGAAACAATATTCAGGGATGAAGATTGATATAAATGTGGAGAAAAGGTTTCAATGCATTAATCTTCCGTGCTGTGAGTATATATCCCTTCTGTTCAAAAAAAATAGATTTTAGCAATGCTTGCAAAATGTTAGGGATGGCACTGGGCCAGCTGAACTTGTGAAAGAGCATGGGGGCGATTCTCCCAGGCCCCCTGTGCTGCTCGAGCAAATCCCCATTTCCATATCGTTAGCGGGCCTGGGACTGAAGTCTCATTAATGTCTTCACCCACCACCGCCCCCCCCCCCCCCCCCCCCCCAATGTCCCCCTGGGCATTGGGCAGTGCCAAAGGGGTGGGGCCTATTGTGGGTTGGGGCCTATGGGGGGGCAATTGGTGAGGATGGGGGGGCTTGCTGTCACCTTGCATTGGGATCGGTGGCAGAGAGAGGGAGGATGGCGATTGGGGCTGGCAATCCAGGTGGGGAAGTGGGGGGGTGGGGGGCGTGTGGAATCGGGGCTGCCTGGGGGGGTAGGGGAATCGGGGCTGGCCAGGGGAAGGGGGATGGGGAAACATTGGGGCTGGCCCGGGGAGGTTCGGGAGGCCAGCGTTTTGGGGGGTGGTGGGGGTTGCATGGCCAGCGATGCGGGGTCGCGGGGCTATCCAGCGATCTGGAGGCTGACGATGGGGGGCCATTTCACATGCACGGATCTCCACACTAACGGATAGGTGCATGCGCAGTGGCCCACTCGAGCGCTATGCTGCCGGCCCCTCAGGCGGGAATAGTCCCACCCACTGATTTCCGGAACGAATCACACTCGGGCACTCTGCAGTGCTCAGAGTGTCGGAGATTCATTCTGGAAATCCCGCTTGTAAAAATCGGCGGGAGTTACTCCTGTTTTCACGCGGGGACTTAGTCATTGGGGACTTATAGAATATTTTTAGGAGAATCCCGACCCATGAATTACAAATGAGTCCATTGGTGCTGCATCTGTACATAAATACTGGATTCAGATCTGGTTCAGCTCAGGATTCCAAATGTGAAGAACTGTGAATAGTGTAGTGCAATGAGGGACGTTACCAATGTTGACATCCTCTCTAGTATGCTGGTCACTCCTCTAAACAGTCCAAGCCTTGTGTCGGGGAATGTACATGCATTGGCCAATATTTGATTGTACAATAGTGTAACTAGGGGATGTTATTGATTCACTTGTGAGTTGCATAACGTATCATTCGCACATGCCCTCTTATGCATTTCTATTTTTTCAGTGGGTGCACTGAAAACAGTTCAGTGAAGCACGGTCTGATGTGAATTGTTAAGTTGATTGCACTGTTTAATAATAATAATACGTTACATTTGTTCTTCTCTCTTGAGCCTCCTCCCACAAGGTCCTCCCGGTTGGGAGAGACAGAAATTAAGTATAATCAACATAATGCTTACTAGTGCCAGGAATGTAACTTGAGTGAAATTGGCTTTGCATCCCTATTGTTGGAACCACTTTGCACTGGCATTTTGCACCCTGCTGTCAGACTTTTTCTTTGTACTTACGAAAATCAGTAAAGTTCATTTGTGGACGCTTGTTCTGTTTTGGTTGCTACTTTTTTTTGAAGTTGGTTATGGGTTTGCCTTTCTGACAGAAAGGTGACAAGCAAGCACCTCTGATGACCAAGCATAGATGCTGAGTCCTGCAGTCCAGGGAAGCCTTGGTTCCAGTTCCGCAGCCTATGATGAATGAATGAATTGATCTCTGCCGAGGCAGTTCCAAGCAAGGAAAGAGTTGGCTTGAGCACCCCTTGGTTTGGGAGGTGAAAATCTGCCAGGATTTCCACTACTGATTGCCTGAGCATTCCTCCATTTCCTCAAATGCTTGGAGTTTGCGAATAATTGATGATTCGGTTGAGACGGATGAATAATGTGTGGAATGTGCTCTGCGCCGCCTTTATTGCAAAATGATAATTGCATAACAACACTGAACACCAGTCATTGAGGCACATGAGAAACAGTGGGTTTTTTAATATTATTGCCTGGAAATTATTGCTGGCAATGCTATTCCACCATTGCTTAATGCGCTCCAATGAAACTCATCTCCCAATATTTAAAGAGAGCATTGAGCACATTCATTTCATTTTAAATAGGCCGTTGTCTCAATTAAAATGGCAAGTGGAGGAATTTTGTCCAACTGCATCAAGTTATGTCTAGTTTCGAATACATAGCTTTTTATTAATTCATATGTGAATCAGCTGTCTAACTTTATATTGTAATTCTATCAATTTAGTGCCAAACTTCAACCAGTTTTGGAATAAATCTGGTGTTTAATTTAGTGGTGTAACAGCAGGATGTAATGAAAAGTGAGGCGCTGACTGCACATTTGTGTTGTATTGGATTCAGTTGACAGAATGTGAATGAACTCTGGTCAAGCAACCTATTGGCACAACTCCAGCCTGTGCCCACCTCCCAGGATCAGAAGGCTTGTGCCAATAATTAGATTTCAGTGGTTGCGACCTGGTGAAGCAGACTGAACACCCTGGATACTCAAGATTCCTGTGGAGGCACAGGTGCCAAACATAAGACTTCTTAGAGTTTTGAAGGGCACCGGGCAGATTTAACCCAATAGATGCCAATGGAACATGCTGTTTAACGTTGCCTCATCACATGGCGCTGCTGCACCATCACTTGTGTCAGACCTTGTGTGAAAATGTGTTCTCTTTTGTTTGAATCTGGAATAATTTTCAGCTGAAGTAGGTTTCATTGATAAATGAATTCTAATAGCTACTTCCCTGTTCCCTTCCGCTCAGAAACACAGTTGTTGAGCTTCTGGGCTTGTATGGGATCCCGTTTTTGATTTTATGATTGTCAAGGTAAAGTATATAAGTCCTGGGTCCAAAATCTAAAGGGCAGACCTTTTCCTGCACCAGTGTGACATTTTCCCATCTACACCAACCATACTGTCGCTTTTGGAAGTAAGATTGCCGACTTATTGCCAAAAGATTTCTGCATTCAGTTGGATGTTCCTGCACTTATGCCCAAGAATGATGCCTTGCTAAAGTGTACGGAAAGTGCTCTTACCTTACCAGTATTGCTTAGTTTTCTCTGGAGAACGAACTCAAGTTTGAGGTTGCTGTGCAAGCAGGGTTATTCTAGCATATCCCCTGCAGTCTTAGTCGAAAGCTGCGTAGTGCAGAATAAATGATGAAACAGCCATGGTTCCATGGGTGTTTCTCTTGCCTGTCTTGCAGCTGGGGCAAGCTAGAGGAAACGCTGGTAAATACCACAACCAAGTGTGTCACAATGAGAAGTACTGAAAAGGGAAGGGTGTGAAAGGAAAAAGAGGAAAATAAACACCGAGTAACAACACAGGAATGATTTGCTGATCCTGAATGTATTGGACTAATACACACCCAGGGCATAGAGCAAAACTGGGGAAAGAGCAGATGTTTGCAAGGGAGTTGGTCCTATTTTCTGACCTTTTAAGTTAATGGACTGAAAGTCAGCTAGGTCCCATTAGGGATGTGTGTTCCTCTGCATTATGTGTGTTATTTTTTATTTGCTGCACCCAAGCGATCTACTAGGTCCATACCTAAGAAAGCAATGTCAGCTAACAATTCTTTGTGGCCCATCTGACAGGTGCAATTATATTAAGTTTGCGCTTTTGAGTTAACATATTTTGTATATATATATTACTCTGTATTGTTGGGTATGATTAAACCGTTCCATCTCTTCAGAATTATGGTGCTAACAAAAACTAGGAATTTCTGTTCATTTATTTCAATTCAAGAGTCATTTTGTAGCCTGGCTGCTAAATATTAGCTTGCGACAATCAGTAAACGCTGGCTGCCTCACAGGCTGTTGTGAAGTGTGACAGTTGACTAGTTAAAACTGTCAGAAAATCAATGTCTGATTTTTATCACCTCCCCCCTACTTCCAGATTCAAGTGGAAGGAAATGAATGAAATTTCACACACAGCATTTGGAGGCATTGACTGCATACTTGATCGGTCCAGACTTGATGGGCTGAATAGCCTCCTTCTGCACTGTAGGAATTCTGTGATTCTATTCTATGATTCTACTTGGCTTGCTGTCTAAGATAACTTCAGTGGACTTCCATATTTTGAGGTTCTTCATCTCGTTTAAACTATTTTCCTTCTGAAAAAAACCTGCTGCTTTAGGATAAAGTTAAATGGGGCACCATCTATCTGCAGCAGATTTCAACAAATCTACCTTGACTTATTTGCCAGGCCCACAACTCAATCAAATCAGATCAAGACTGCAAAAATGTAACCTCAAATATCCTTGCAATGGAAAGAATAAGTGAAAATCACCTCCTTTCTTATTTGATTTGATTTGATTTATTATTGTCACAACTATACAGTGAAAAGTATTGTTTCTTGCGTGCTATACAGACAAAGCATACCGTTCATAGAGAAGGAAAAGAGAGAATGTTACACTCATAGCGAGGGTGTAGAGAAAGATCAATTTAATGCAAGGTAGGTCCGTTCAAAGGTCTGATGGCAGCAGGGAAGAACTTGTTCTTGAGTCGGTTGGTAAATGATCTCTGACTTTTGTATCTTTTTTCTGGCGGAAGAGAGTATGTTCAGGGTGCGTGGAGTCCTTGATTATGTTGGCTGCTTTTCCATGGCAGCAGGAAGTGTAGACAAAGTCAGTGGATGGGAGACTGGTTTGAGTGATGGACTGGGTGTACGTTTCGTATCTTTCTAAATTCCCAGAGCACAGATAGTTGCGAGCTGGAATTGAGTTAGCATTCTGATACCTTAACAAGAATGGTGTACTGCTGCTTCTATTTCCTGTGCTCTTAATATTGATGACTGGGCCTCGTGGTTGAGTTTCGACAGGTTATTCCATCAAAATCAAGCTGGGTCTGGTGGACACATGTGCATCTTTGACAGGGATTCTCTTTAGATACCAAACTGGTGAGGGGATCTGGTGGAATTTCTCGCCAAGGTCAAAACAGCTGAGAAAAGATAACACTTCACAGATAAGTGATTGTACCTAGAATAAGCTTGCTCAGCCACTCACTGGCTAAACCTCACTGAATCTCCAAGGGAGTATTGCATTGTATGTTACTAACTAGTAAGAAGCACAGCAAGTTAGAACAACGGGACAAGCTGCCAGCATTGATATGCATGCAGCTCGTGCAGTCCATGCTATTTTGCAAGATTGCAGATTTAAGGAAAAAGATGTATCCATTTCCCAGAACAATCCATGAGAAATATCCATTTGCTTTGATTCTGCAGAGGCCAGGTATGAAATGTAGATAAGGATCACCAGTGCATTAAAGAATGAATGCATGTTAATTGTAGTGGTGGAAAGTCGTCTTGGCAATGCTTTGCAATGACTGCGAACTGAGAGGGAGAAAGTCTAGAGGATCCTCTTTGTATTGGCGGAGGAGAATTTTGTGATATTATCGTGGTATTCTAACTAAGATAATGTGGTATCGCATGGCTCGAGCTAAGGAATGCCATTTCCCGTATTTGATGCCGCACTGAACATTGTTACATTTGGTCAGGAGAGGGGATGTTTGCTGATAATTGCGCAGCGTTCAGTACTGTTGACAGCTCCTCAGATACTGAAGCAGCCAATGCCCAAATGCAGTAAGACAGGAGACCAATCAAGTTTGGGCTGGTTAGTGGCAAGTAACACTTGTGCCACACAAGTGCCAGGCAAAGGCCTTCTCCAGCAAAAGAAATTTTAACCATCTCCCCATGAGGTTCAGTGGCATTACCATCTGAATCCCCCATTGTCAACTTCCTTGGGGGTCCACCATTGACCTGAAACTGAATTGGGCCAACCATATAAATAGAGTGGCTGCAAGGGCAGGTCAGAGGTTGGGAATTCAGTAATGTGTAGCTCACCTCCTGACTGCCCAAAGCTTGTGCACCATCTATAAGGTACAAGTCAAGAGTGTGATGGAATATGCTCCACTTGCCCAGATGACACTCAAAAAGTTCAAAAGTTGAGGACTAAGAAGCCTGACAGATTACACAGTGTGTACCATCTACAGGATACACTGCAGAAAGGTGCTAAGCCTCTTTTGACAGCACCTTCTAAATCTGTGACCTCTGCCAGCTAGAAATACAAGGGCAGCAGACACAGAAGACCACCACCTGCAAGATCTCCTCTAAGCCACGCACTATCCTGACCTGGAACTCTAACACCATTCCTGTACTGTCACCGGTAAGAATCCCAGAACTCCCTCCCTAAAAGCATTGTGAGTTTATCTACACCACATGGACTGCAGGAGTTAAAGAAGGCAACTCACCATCACCATTCTCAGCAATGCTCACATCCCATGAACAAATTTTTTTTAAAATGCCGAGTGTGCAGCATATCAGTGACGTTTTTTTTCTTTGAAAAGGGAAATATGTCTGTCAAATTTTTGATGATGATGATGGCACCTAGCACCCGATTCTTTATTATGGAAGTGAAAGTTTGGAAATGCGTGGCCACCAGGACGAGAACTTTACGAAAGATTTGTGGTTGAAACAGATGGAAACGGCAGCAAAGCAGTACAACAGGGTTACTACCAAGGACGTCAATAGAGAACACGGTGTCAGTTCAGTTGAGCAATGCTGTTGGAAAGCTAGTGTGCACTGGTTTGAACTCGTAAACTGTTCATCGAATGACTGAGCACCCAAAATAACTTTCTGGATGTTAATGTGTGTGGGAGGGGATCACGAGGAAGGATGTGAAATTATGAATCGGCACCATTTAAAGGAACAACCGTTGATTTTAGAAACATTCAGCAACTGTTCAAAAGTATGCAACTATTGCACTATGAGAGTCTTTGGAGGAAATTATGGTGACCATTTCAAATATTTTTTTAAAATAGTGTAACACTCGCATAACTTTACCAGAGCCTCCACATTTCAAGCTGTTTTTAAAAAAAAATTGATTTGATTTATTATTGTCACATTTTATTTATTTATTTAACACTGTAATAAAGTGACTGTGAAAATCCCCTCGTCGGCACACTCCAGCACCTGTTTGGGTACACTGAGGGAGAATTTAGCCTGGCCAATACATCGAACCAGCACGTCTTTCGGACTGTGGGAGGAAACCAGAGCATCCAAAGGAAACCCACGCAGACATGGGGAGAACGTGCAGACTCAGCACAGACAGTGACCCAAGCCGGGAATCGAACCCAAGTCCCTGGCGCTGTGAGGCAGCAGTGCTAACCACTGTGCCACCGTGCCATGTATTGGGATACAACATTGTATTGTGTATTGTTTCTTGTGCGCTATATAGCCAAAACATACCATACATAGAGCACATAGGGGAGAAGGAAAGGAGAGGGTGCAGAATATAGTGTTACAGTCATAGCTCGGGTGTAGAGAAAGATCAGCTTAGTATGGCAATTATTTGGCAAGGGTGTGGTTGCTAATTGACCAGTAGTGCATCAGCTTAAAATAAAAGTGATTTTATTTCTGAGATATTCCTAAAGAAATACGCTACAAAGCTTATTTTTTATATCTGCAAACATATGCATTGCATATAACACCTGTGTTCACTTAATGAACACAAATGATCATCATTATCCTTGGACTAGTGGAAGGAAAATGATTAGCTGGATTGCTGTCTAATCATGTGCGTCTTTGGACTTTCATTGAGAGCAGGATTAAATTCAGATGTGATACTTCCCGGCAATTGAATGTGCTACGTATGCTTTCCAGGAACATGTCCAGAAGGGCCATTCGAAATGCCGGTGCCCAGGGAATCATAATCTAGCCTGAATCAGCACGGTAGCAGGGGGGTAGATGCATGCCAGTCAACAGGGGAGTTCTCCGTGTAAATGCTGTTTAAATTGCACGTGTTTTTGGTTTCGAAGCTGCAGTTAAAATTTAAGGAGATACGGCAATGCAATTATCATCTCATTGACATCGTGTCAAATTACAGCAGGATTTAAGTGATGAATGGCCATTGCTAATAGAGGTAAATAATATGTTCCCAACTGAGACGGCCTGTTTATATTTACTCTATGTGCACGTACCAATGGATACAACAATCTTCAAATATACCCAAAGGACTGATTTATCTGAATTATAAAACTGAAGTTTGAATAGAGATACAGATTATTAACCAGAAAATCTCTGCTGTTGAATTGTGGTTGGAACTTATGATTCAGCCGAGTGCAAATGGTGTTAGGGAGGCACTGGGCAGCAACATCACCACGTAGGGTTAAGGGAGGAGTGGAACCTCTCCCATAAGACGTAGGAGCAGAGTAAGCCATTTGGCTCATTCAAGTCTGCTCCACCACTCAATGGGATCATGACTGTTATATGATAATCCGCAACTCCACTTTCCCGCTTTATCCCCATAACCCTTGATTCCCTTACTGATTACAAATCTGTCTCAGCCTTGAACATTATTAATGACCCAGCCTCTACAGCCCTCAGCAGTAAAGAATTCCACAGATTCACTACACTCTTGAGAGAAGTAATTCCTCCTTCTCTCTGTCTGAAATGGGTGACCCCTTATTCTGAGATTATGCCTTGTGGTCCTGGACTCTCCCACAAGGGGAAACAATCTCTCAGCAACTGTGAGCCACAAAATCAGCAGTAATCCCACCCTCACAGTTTCTGCATGCTGGCCTGAAGATATGGGTACCACGGGAATGCAGGAAGCTATTGTGTACTCTGCGAGTTATCGTACTTCCATTTCTGAAACTTGGATTATTGCTGACAATATTGACCTGAGTGTGGAGGCTTATAGGTTATAGCTAGAATCATAGAACTTAGAATGATAGAAATCTTACAGTGCACAAGGAGGCCGTTCGGCCCATCGCGTCTGTACCAACTCTCTGACACAGCATCTTATCCAGGCCCTATCCCCATAACCCCACACATTTATCCCGCTAATTCTTCTAACCTATACATCTTGGGAAATTAAGGGACAATTTGCCATGGCCCACCAGCCTAATCTGCACATTTGTGATGCAACTAGCATGCACAGTACCAAATTCCCTGTGAATTTGAAGACCAGAATAGCAGGCTGCTGTGAGGGGAAAAGAAACTTAAAAAATCAGTTTCCTTCTATAAAGTGTGGGTTCCTTTCCCCCTTTTGTAGTATTTAAATTTTATTTATTAGTGCCACAAGTAGGCTTTCATTCACACTGCAGTGAAGTTACTGTGAAAATCCTCTGCTTGCCACACTCTGGCACCTGTTCAGGTACACTGAGGGAGAATTTCGGACGGCCAATGCACCTAACCAGCACATCCTACGGACTGTGGGAGGAAACCGGAGGAAACCCGCGCAACATGGGGGGAACTTGCAGACTCCGCACAGACAGTGACCCAAGGTGGGAATCGAACCCAGGTCCCTGGCACTGGGAGGCAGCAGTGCTAACCACTGCGCCACCGTGCTGCCTTTACCAATGTAATTCCTTCGCATCGAGATTACTTCCTCTTTGTTCTCGTCTTTGGTATGGAAGTGGGAAATTTTCCGGTCAAGAGGTGGAAATGACCTCAAAAAGTGTGGAAAAGCATCAAGACTTTGTAACAGCACTGTGACGGGCAAGAGTGATTTCATAACAATTTGAGAATTTTAGGAATTTCCTTGTATCAGGATTAATGTCTGGATTTGCTTGTCATTGCATAGTTCAGCAAAACCATAAAGAGGTCGCACCGTGAGCCAGTGAGAGACAATAGCGGTGCTTTGTAATTTTCTTATTGCCCATCTGGTTTTGGAACAGACATTCTGCTTTTTAAAAGCAGCCCATTTATACTTCTGACCAAAATCATGAGCAGCAGTCTGGTTTTACAGCATTTTGTCATTTCTTTTTAGAATTTCACAAACTTTCCAGAGCTGCTGGATCTCCAGTAAAATCTCAGAATCAAACTTGACACCGACTGCTGTCATGTCCACAAAGACATCAGGGTCTCCACTGAATTCCATTCCAGCAGCAAGTACGGGAACATTCACTCTCGGACGTTTGGGAGCAAAATATTGGGAGTTGCAGAATAAACTTTTCCTGAAATAAAATCAAGGGTGCAAGTTGTGCCTCTTCGAAGAAAAACATAGCGTCGCCGAGGTTTCAACTCTGGCACTATTGGAGGTGCTGCCTGTTGCGTGGCCGCCTGATTTTCCAAAAGAAAAATGGGAGCAGAGGGGATGCATCATGGGCAGCTGATTAGATAGTGACCATTTTACTTCTCCAGCGAAGTTGAAACTTTCGGTAAATTAGTTTTTATAGAGCGATAAGAGGAGATTATTGAGGCAGGGGTGAGGCCATGAATGGATTTCACCATGACGAAGAGAACTTTAATTTTGAGATGTTGGAGGATTTGATTTATTATTATTTATTAATAGAATCATAGAATCATAGAAACCCTACAGTACAGAAAGAGGCCATTCGGCCCATCGAGTCTGCACCGACCACAGTCCCACCCAGGCCCTACCCCCATATCCCAACATATTTTACCCGCTAATCCCTCTAATCTACACATCCCAGGACACTAAGGGGCAATTTTAGCATGGCCAATCAACCTAGCCCGCACATCTTTGGACTGTGGGAGGAAACCAGAGGACCCGGAGGAAACCCACGCAGACACGAGGAGAATGTGCAAACTCCACACAGACAGTGACCCAAGCCGGGAATCGAACCCAGGATCCTGGAGCTGTGAAGCAGCAGTGCTAACGACTGTGCCACCGTGCCGCCCTATATACAATGAAAAGTAGTTTTTCTTGCATGTTTTACAGACAAAGCATACCGTTCATAGAGAAGGAAAGGAGAGAGTGCTGAATGGAGTGTTACAGTCATAAATGTAGAGAAAGATCAACTTAATGCGAGTTAGGTCCATTCAAAAGTCTGACGGCAGCGGGGAAGAAGCTGTTCTTGAGTCGGTCGGTACGTGATCTCAGACTTTTGTATCTTTTTCCTGACAGAAGAAGTTGGAAGAGAGAATGTCCGGGGTACGTGGGGTCTTTAATTATGATGGCTGCTTTGCCAAGGCAGCGGGAAGTGTAGACAGAGTCAATGGATGGGAGGCTGGTTTGCGTGATGGATTGAGCTTCATTCACAACCTTTTGTAGTTTCTTGCAGTCTTGGGCAGAGCAGGAGCCATACCAAGCTGTGATACAACCAGAAAGAATGCTTTCTGTGGTGCATCTGTAAAGGTTGGTGAGCTTCATACCTGGCATGCCAAATTTCCTTCGTCTTCTGGGAAAGTAGGGGCATTGGTGGGTTTTCCTAACTATAGTGACTGAAGCCTAATGCAGGCCAGTGAGCACATGGGGCAATGGATGAGCAGGTGTGGGAGAGGAACTGGGCAGCAGGTTTGGATGGACTGAAATTTCAGGTGAATAGAAAATAGGAGACCTGACAGGAGAGAGAGAAATCAGACAGATGTGACACCTTTCATGACCACCAGACATTTCAAAGTTTTACAGCTAGTTAAGTACTTTTGAAGTGTAGCGACTTTTTAATGAGCTTTGACACAGTCAAGTCTGATAACAGAGGCACAACTGAGAGTTTCAGAAGATGGTCTAAAGTAGGAACAGAGACAGGCAGTTACTGATTCTCTACATTTAAAGTTCATTTATTTATTAGTCGCAAGTAAGCTTACATTAACATTGCAATGAGGTTACTGTGAAAATCCCCTAAATATTTGTCTTTCTCTGTCACCGTATGCCATTTTTCCTGTTATTTGTCTGCCTGTGAAACAATCTGTTTAATCTTCCCCCATGGGTAGAAGCTTAGCTGGGAGTCGAACAGGACAGACTGGTGCATCCTGGGAGAATGGTTGGGAAGGGCCTGGAGTTGTGATGCATGTGGAGTTTGTGGTGGGGGGAGGGGGGCCAAAGGTGATGGCTTCGGTCTTCCCATTGTTTAATCGGAGGGAATTACACCTCATCCAGGACTGGATGACAAACAAGTAGCCTCACTACACAGAGATGGTAGATAACTAAATACAGAATCTAAAAATGCAAGCAAACCAAATGCGTATAAGGCAGTGTAACTGGAAATAGGGAAGTGGACTCCAAATATATGTGTCTGTATGAAATATATAGGGCACGATCTTACTGGCTGGTCCGCCGGTCGATTGATGAGGTGAGCCAGTAAGATAGGGCGAGAGGCGGAAAATCAGGATCGTGCCTGGTTTCCCGCCTTTCGCGATCTTACCGGCACTAATTTGCCGGCGAAATCGGGCACACCGTCGATTTAAATATTTATGACATGGAATTTTTATTGCCCAAACATTCCAAATGAAAAGTTGTATAGCAACACTGCTTCCATTAATACTCAACATAACTGTTAACCTCGCACTGCCAAACAGGCTAGCGTCAATTAGACTAGCTGTAGATGGGATGACATTACAGAGTTGATGCCTGAGGTTGCACATGACATTACCACTTGAATCTGTATAGCCTCTGGTTTTACATAAATCTCCTCCATAGCTCATTGCTCATTATTGAATTGTTCAGTTGTAGCGTGCAGAGAGATGGACAAACCTGACCTAGTGTTTTTTAAAAAACTTCTGTGCCGGGTTAAGTACATGGTCAACAAACTCAGCATCCAATTAAAACTAATGCCTTCCATCACTGCATGACATAATAATTGTTTGGGGATATGTCTTGATTTGTTAACTTAAAACCATTCCGCTAAAAGTAAAAAAAAAGGACTCTACAACTCCCCCGTGCCAACTGCGTTAAAATGTAGTGCCCCTTCAATGCCTGATGACTTCTGATTATACTTTCGTAAAATTTCACCTCTCATAATGCAATTTTTATTTTTAGAAAAATATTTATTTATTAGTGTCGTAGGTAGGCTTGCATTAACACTGCAATGAAGTTATTGTGAAAATCCCCTAGTCGCCACACTCCGGCGCCTATTTGGGTACACAGGGAGAATTTAGCATGGCCAATACACCTAACCAGCACGTCTTTCGGACCGTGGGAGGAAACCGGAGCACCCGGAGGAAACCTACATTGCTATTGGGAGAACATGCAGACTCTGCACAGACAATGACCCAAACCGGGAATCGAACCCGGGTCTCTTGCGCTGTGAGGCAGCAGTGCAACCACTGTGCCACCGTGCCACCCTTATTATATTGCTCCCCAATACATTATGGAAGTGATCCACTGTAAGTATGTGAAATGTCACAAATCCAAGTTGATAATACTGGACAAGTTAGATCCCAGAGGGAAACTTGGCTTGATAGGTACTAATTTTTTTCTTTAGAAATCATGGAGGAAAGTTACTGAACAAATTCACAGGATTCTGCTGATGACTGGTTTACCTCCAGTGAATTCCTGAGCACTAGCTCAATGCTTGTCACCCAACTCGTATTTCTCCCTGAGACACTCAAAAATCGCAGTCCAAACTTGCTGCTTTTTCAACAACAGTGGCAGGTGGGGAGTTTGACTGGGGCGGTACACCTGTCACACCGTAACACAGGTGTCCTAAGGCGAGCTCAGGGAGGACAGAAACCTCCTGTGGAGCAGAAGGGCAAAAGCTCGCTTGATCTTGATTTTCAGTACGAATACAGACCGTGAAAGCGGGGCCTCACGATCCTTCTGACCTTTTGGGTTTTAAGCAGGAGGTGTTTAAAACCTGTTCCATAATCTGAATCTGCTAGTAATATTTCTGCTAAACTGATCATTTACTGAGTTCTATAACTATTCAGTCAACTACCAACCCCGATAGCCTCGCAGTCTTTGTTATCAGAGAGCTTAGAAATCCTGTCCTTTCACTCTGGCACACGGTGAACTTTCCCTCAACTATTTTTTTGTGTCTGTGGCTGTGGACCACTGTTGCTAGGCAAAGACTACTTAGTCCTTTTCTCCCCACATTCACTAAACTTTTAACCCCATTTAACCCATCTCTTTAACTTCACGAGTCAAAAAATCTTATTTAAAATGCGTATATGCAAACAAACCCAAAAGAATTGACTCTTTAGTCAGGAGTCCATCCAGACCGCCAGGCACCAAGGCACTCAAACAACTTAAATTAAACTGAAACCATTTCTCTTTTCTGAACACTCAAACAAATGTATATGTTTAACTTTTTAAAAATTATAGATTTTTCATGATAAAGTAAATTATTTATACAAATATAATGAGATGCATAGAATAATATGTTATAAAATAATTCATACCTCCCAAATCTGCAACCTGTCAAACCTAGAGTAACAAGGACAGTAGACACATGGAAACAACACCATCTGCAAGGTTCCCTCAAAGTCACGGAGCATCCTGACTCTGAACAATGTCACTGCCCCTTCATTATTGCTGGGACAAAATCCTGGAACTCCCTTCCTAACAGCACTATAGTTGTACCTACGCTAGACAGAGAGCCATGATTCAAGAAGGTATTTGATTTGATTATTGTCACATGTATTAGTATACAGTGAAAAGTATTGTTTCTTGCGCATTATACAGACAAAGCATACTGTACAGAGAGAAGGAAAGGAGAGGGTGCAGAGGGTAGTGTTACAGTCATAGCTATTGGCTCACCACCTTCTCAAGGTCAACTACAATGGGCAATAAACGCAAGGATGTCCACATCCCAGGAACAAATGAAAAGAAACATTTCAAGGCGGAAACGGGATATATAAAAATATCTATCTGAAGTATTGCTGAAAAAAGCGACATGCCGTCTAATCTTTTCATTTTGCACTCATCAGGGCCGATTGCAAGATGAGCAACAGTAAATAGAATAACAATTTATACTGCATGAGAAGAGAGTGCTGCCTCTACCAATCAGAGTCCACTTGTGAACCAATTGGTTCTCTTTCTCATGCAGTTTTAGTTGTTGTTCCCTTTACTGTTGGTCATCTTGCGATCTGTCCTGATGAGTGCAAGATGAAAAGCTTAGACATCGTGACCGGAATTCTCCCGCCCCGCCGTTTCTGCCAGTGAGGATGGAGAATTTGGTGCTCAGCCAAATCTCCGTCCACTGCAGCGGAACGAGAGAATCCCATCTTGAGAGTAGAAGTCGGAGAATCCGGCCCCATGTCTCTTTTCCCAGCAATAAAATTCTGTACTACGTCTGTCTTACTTATAAAAAATGTTTTTGTCTGTCCTTTTGTCACCACCCTGTTACAAACTGGCTCTTGTTAACCACACGAGCCTCATCTGATGCCTGCATTGGTATCCATTAACCATATGATATCGCAGAACAATAGGATTCTCACGATCAATTTTGCAAATTCACAATTGTTTCTTCTTGTTTTAGTGTTTTAATTTGCACTCCTTATCCGCACTGTCAATTCTTCATAACGCTATTCCTCAACTTAACTTTAAAAATGATTTATTTCACTATTATCCCACCCCCCCACCCCTCCACCCTTTTCATTCCCCACGCACCATCAATAAATAGAACATTTCCAGCCACCATCACATTTTTGTAGCTATTTTAAAATTATTTATTTTGATTGCCTCCAATTACGTTTGGTTTTCTTCAATATTTGAATTATATTTTCCCTGTACTCCCCTTCTCCCAGACGTGACCCATATCTTTCCTCCATCATGAGTGTTGTACTGGAACCAGTGCTATGTAATTAACCCCACTGAGTGGATTTAACAAACAGATTTGACAGTTAACAGTGAAATACAGATGGGGTGTCTGAAGCTTAAGTAAGATAATATAAAGCAAAGAAAATTTGAATAAGACATGAAAGAGAGAAGAATTACTCAATTATGTTGCAGGTCGACATGTAGAAATAAAAAAATAGGCATGTATAATGGCAAAGGAACACATGGTATGGCAGATATTTACAAAGAACAGAAGACATATAGCAAAGGGAGATTTCTAGTGGAAGGTTCGATTTGCAAAAGGAGAGATTCAGTAAGAGTGAGATTTTAAAAAAATCAGTACAGGAACCGACAGACAGAGACGAAGAATTGGGGAGTGGAGAATGTATAGAGAAATATTTGCATAATCAAGAGACAAATTTATTATCTCTTTTGATTCATGGGCAATGTTATGGGATATCAGCCGGCAGTGAAACTTGAAGCAAGCCTGCATGTTGGACAGAGGTTGGTACTCTTTGCTGGCGCAGATGTTAGCTATTTAAAGCCTTCAAACATGAATAATAAAAGCATTCTTACTCAGTATAAGGCTCGACATGTCATGATGCTGCTGTTAAATATCTGAATATGGCAAGTTTATAACATGCAGCTCTGAGAGCCATAATAAAACAGTCTCGGTGAAGTGAGTTTATCTGAAGTATGTGAAATGAAATGCATGTTTCAAATATTTAAAATAACATGGAATTAGCCTGTGCTGCAGTGAGCCACGCAAGATCTAATACTCCCGCCAGTGCCACTTACAAGACGCTCTGAGTATTTGCAGAGCAGCTTCTTGTAATCCATCCTAAATAAATGTGCCAAAGCAAATTAATTTAGAAATATAACATGCTATAAATAAATCGTTTCTGTTGTCTGGAGACATACAGATAGTAAAATGTGATTCAGCTTTGTTTACGTTCATAACGGTCAGTCTGAAAATAGCCAGGAGCTCGGTGGAGTGAGAATCACAATACCTGAATGTTATGCTGAATTTATTTCAGCAAGACCATGGCAGTATAAACAGGGTTTGCCTACCAAATCGAAACATTGGGGCGGCACGGTGGCACAGTGATTAGCACTGCTGCATCACAGCACCAGGGATCGGGTTTGATTCCCGGCTTGGGTCACTGTCCGTGCGGAGTCTGCACATTTTCCCCGTGCCTGCGGGGGTTTCCTCCGGGTGCTCCGGTTTCCTCCCACAGTCCTAAAGACGTGCTGGTTAGGTGGATTGGCCATGCTAAATTCTCCCTGAGTGTATCTGAACAGGCGCCGGAGTGTGGCGACTAGGGGATTTTCAGAGTAACTTCATTGCCTACTTGTGACACCAATAGATAAATTTTACTTCAGACCACAGCAACTTTGAGGGGGAAAGCAGCATCAGAAAATAGATCATTTAATATAGTTTTCCACAGGTCAAATAATAAATGCCGGTAACTTTCAGTGGATCAATTTACACATGAAATAAAATTAAAGTTCGAGGTGTATTTCTATAAGGATCAAGTGCGAGGCAGTAATTATGTCATTAAGGTTATGTTGCTCATTTTACAAGCAGTTCAAGTTCATATGACCTTCAAGGGCATGCGTGTCATATGAAAATATTTTCCACAGCATTACTCAACGCTTATACACAATTGCAATGCAATGGCTAATGTAATAATGTAAAAGTTATTCTATGTGATAGCAACAGAGGAACAAGGAACAAGAGTAGACCATTCGGACTGTTGAATCTGCTCTGCCATTCAGTCAGGTCATGGTTGATTGTCTTCCCCAACACCACTTCCCTATGCTACCCCCCATGTCCTATGACATCGTTAGCATCCAGAAATCTATCAATTTCTGTGTTGGACATGGTCTGTGACTGGGCTTCCACATCTCCTGGGGTTGCGAATTCCAAAGATTCGCCACCTTCTAGGTGAAGAAATTCCTCCTCATCTCAGTTCTAAATGGTTTGCCCCTTATACTGAGACAATGGCATCTGGTTCTCGCTCGCCAGCCAGGGGAAACATCCTATATATATCCATCCTGTTGTGCCCTGGAAGAGTTTTGTAAGTTTCAATGAGATCACCCCTCATCCTTCGAAGCTCGAGAGAATACAAGCCCAGTGATTAGTCTGATTGTTTGTTACAGTTTTCTCTGTTGCACTCCCTTATAATAGACTCTGATGTTTTCCCTACCAGTAACGTCAAAATAACAGGTCTGTAGTTCTCTGTTTTTTTCCTTTCCCTTCCTTCTTAAATAGTGGGGGTTAGATATGCTATTTTCCAGTCTGCAGGAACCTTTCCAGAATCTATAGAATGTTGAAAGACAAACACCACTGCATCCATCTCTAGCCACTTCCTTCAACATAGTGTGGACTGTGGACTTGGATTTTGATAAATTAATAGCAGAGTTATAAGGAGAGGCTGGATAGACTGGGACTTTTTTTCCCTGGAGCGTAGGAGGCTTAGGGGTGATCTTATAGATGTCTATAAAATAATGAGGGGCATAGAGAAGATAGATCGTCAATATCTTTTGCCAAAGGTAGGGGAATCTAAAACTAGAAGGCATAGGTTTAAGGTGAGAGGGGAGATAAACAAAAGGGTCCAGAGGGGCAATTTTTTCACAGAGGGTTGTGAGTGTCTGGAATGAGCTGTCCGAGATAGTAGTGGAGGCGGGTACAACATTGTCTCTTAAAAAGCATTTAGACAGTTATATGGGTAAGATTGGTATAGAGGTTTATGGGCCAAATGCGGACAATTGGGACTAGCTTAATGGTAAAAACTGGGCGGCATGGACAAGTTGGGCTGAAGGGCCTGTTTCCATGCTGTAAACCACTATGACTATGACTATTCTAACTCATCAGGTCCAGGGGATTTATCAACTTTTTCCACCCAACTTTTCGAGTACTACCTTTTTATTGATACTCACGTCTTTCAGGTGCTCATTTTCACAAGCCCCTTGGTTCCCTAGTATTCATGGGAGATTTTCTGTATCTTCCTCCATGAAGACAGACACAAATTGCTTTTCCCCTGTTCTCTGCTATACATTCTCCTGTCGTCACCAGTGATGGACCTCCATTTATCCTGGCTAATCTTTTCCTTTTCACACAGCCAAAGAGGCTTTTGCAGTCCACCTTCCATGTTTCTCACTGGCTTGCATTTACATTCTCTTTTTCCCTTTCTTAATCAGTTTCTTGGTCCTCCTTGGCTGGGTTCGAAATTGCTCTCAATCCTCAGGCTTCACCATTTTGCCTCGCAATCTTATAAGCCAATTCCTTTGATCTAATACAATGGGCCGGAATTCTCCAGCCGTTCACAGCCCACCGCCGCTGCCAGAGAGGACGGAGGATTTGGCGCTCAGCCAAAGCCAGAAACTCACTCTCCGAGGCCCAGGAGAGAAGGTTGTCTGCCTATCCTTGGAGGCAGGGAATCGCGTTTCAAGGGAGAACGAGTCAGGGAAGCAGTGGGGAGGAAAAAAATAAAGATCTGCGCATTTTAAAACATGTTTTTATTTCGTAAAGCCAAAAATAGGACAGCTTTAGGACCTTTTATACCTGGAGCTATTCCAGTCGCCTTGGCTGCGTGTTCCATCCTCCACTGTAGCATGTGGTACAGAAGGAGTCAGGCAGGCTTATGAACAAGCCTGTTCACTGTGCTTCACCTTGCATGAACTCAGACTTGTGACAAGGGATAATTAAGGGTGTGTCACTTCACAATGCATTGCTAACTTCGTCAATTGTTAATATTTTCCAATTGACATAATTGCTTAAAAAGAATATACAGAAATTATTGCTTTTCAAAATAAGACAGACATTTGATTTTAATGCAAACCTCAGTACATTAATGTGGAGACGATGGCCTAATGGTATTATCACTGGACTATTAATCCAGAAACTCAGCTAATGTTCTGGGGACCTGGGTTCGAATCCCGCCACGGCAGATGGTGGAATTTGAATTCAATAAAAAATACCTGGAATTAAGAATCTACTGACGACTGTGAAACCATTGTCAATTGTTGGAAAAACCCCATCTGGTTCACTAATGTTCTTTAGGGAAGGAAATCTGCCGTCCTTACCTGGTCTGGCCTACATGTGACTCCAGAGCCATGGTAACTCTCAACTGCCCTTCAAGGGTAACTAGGGATGGGGAAAATAAATGCTGACCCGCCAGCGATGCCCATGTCCCACGAATGAATAAAAATAAACATTAAATTGTTTTGTTTAAAAACTAAAGCTACCTACAATAGGATCCTTCCACTTCGAGACAACTAGATACAAAATGCATATCTTGATCAAGTAAATTGACATATCACTTTAATTACACTTGTCAAATAAGAGTAGATTTTCTGTCATTTTTTTTGGAAGACCGTTTAGTCATAGTGGAGAAGGTAGCATTGACAAAGAAAATGCAAGATCATCAGAGCCGAAAATAAATTTGTTTGTAACTAAAACAGCTTGCACTGAAATTTAGTGATATGCAATAGATTGGAGGGTTAATCCACAAAGAGATTCACTTTGCTCGTAAGTGGAATGTCTGCTCTTTGAGGGCTGATTTATTGTACATAACCTTGACGGAGTTTTGTAAATACATTTTCTAAAGGAATGCAACCCCCTTGCATGCTAATTCTTCAAATGAATTGATTTTGTCGGTTTTGAAATACGCATGTGTTCTATCTCCCAAGATGAATGGTTCTGAAAGGGCAGCTTGCTCCAATGGATAATTAAACAGCCTGATTATAAAAATGAGACTTTCTCAGTGTTAGGTTATTTTACGTTAATGGAAAGACATTTGGAGTTCACCGCTGTTGACGAACATGTCTGTTTTCTTGGGTCCAGGGCCTGTGGTTAAAAGTTGAAATATTTGAATATATTCAGATAAAATTAAAATGTCCCCAAAGAGCTTAAATTACATTTCTTCATGTTCGATAAGAGATGCAGAAACATTGTAACGTACTGAAAATTCATAACTATTATTTAAAAATGCAAATGATTGATTTATTTTCCACCACATTACCTCCTCTCCCCTTCTCTTAATCTGCTGAAGACATGACTCATTGCTGAGTGTGTTTTTGTGCGCTACGATTGCTCTCTGATGCATCACCAAAATAGGTATTATAATGTGTGCCTCAATAACGAGTATTTTGGGGATGTTTGATCTTGGAGATGATCTCAACATAGCCCTAAATAGCCCCTTCCTGAACCATCCTTGCGATTCCGATTCAGCGATTGTGGCCGGGAACCCTGGCTGGTCTATTTCTCCGTAAAGCGGGGAAAGTAAGTCTGATTGTAGTGAAGCAGCCGTTCCTTGCTCTAGCTGAGATCAGAGCAGTAAAATCATTGCCTTAAATCAGCTTTGTATGCAGAGATGATGCTGGAAATGAAAACTAAACTAAACCAGCCCTTTGAGTAACAGAAAGCAAAATGGCGGCGTGCAATCAATCAGAACTTTATGCAGAGTATTCGTTAAAAATATAGAATAACGCAAATAATCTTATAGAATTTAAGTAACATATTTGTTAACATCCAATGGAACCAGATGATTTGGCAAATATTTCAAAAGCAGCAACTTGGTCGTAGGTTTTTATGCATACATGTGGTCGGTGCAGACTCGATGGGCCAAATGGCCTCTTTCTGCACTGTAGGGTTTCTATGATTTCTATGAAACTATATATATTCCAACCTAAATTTATGCTGAAAAATTAATGTGTAAAATCTTTTACAAAACCGGTCATGTTTCTGAGAAATTTCTTCCTTACTTATCCGAGGTGAAGCTTTTGTCTTTGGATTTGAGTCAGATGAGTTTTTGGCTCCTTTTATCCATGAAAGTGATTTCATTCATCTTGCTTCCCTACATTACAACAGTGACTACACTTCAATATGACTTCAATCGCTTCAAAGGGCCTTGGACTATGCTGAGGTAGTGAAAGGCACTGTGCAATTTTTGAAAGAATCACTCCCGGGATGTGTGTGTCGCTGACAACGCCTGCATTTGTTGCCCATGCCTAGTTGCCCTTGAGAAGGTGATAAGTGAGCTGGCGTTTAGGGCTATGTTGAGATCATCTCCGAGGTCGAACACCCCCAAGTGCTCCTTATGAGGCACGCATTACAATACCTATTTTGGTGATGTGTCAGAGAGCAATCATAGTCTACAAAAACACACTTAACAATGAGCCGTGTCTTCAGCAGATTAAGAGTTTTAAGTTCTATTTATTAGTCACAAGTAGGCTTACATCAGCACTGCAATAAAGTTACTGTGAAAATCCCCTAGATTAAGAGAAGGGAAGGGGAAGATTGTTGCAGTCCATGCACTGTGGGTATACCCACAGTACTGTTAGGTAATGAACTCCAGGATTTTCAACAGGGAAGGAGTGGTGATATATTTCCACGTTAGGATGGCATGTGACTTGAAGGGGAACTTGCAGGTGGTGGTGTTCCCATATATCTGCTGCCCTTGTTCTTCCAGGTGGTACAGGCCAGAAGTTTGGAACATGCTGTTGAAGGTGCTTAGCGAGTTGCTGCAATGCATCTTGTAGATGGCACACATTATACCATGTGCACCACTGATAGAGGGATTGAATGTTTAAGGAGGAGGAGGACAGAGCACTAATCAAGTGGCTACTTTGTTCTGGAGCTGTGCTCGTCCTGGCAAGTGGAGAGTGTCCCGTCACTCTGCTGACCTGTGCCTTGTGGATCATGGTCAGGCTTTGAGAGTCAAGAGATGAGATACCTACTGCAGAAATACTAGCCCCTGACCTGCTCTTGTCACCTTGGTTTTTACATGGATGGCCCATTTAAGTTTCTGGTTCAATGATATTCCCATTGATGTTGATGGTGGGGGTTTCCGCAATGGTAATGTTGTTGAACATCCAGGTGTCATGCCCATATAAAGGAATGAAGATATTACAAATTTTAAAGCTGTGTTTTAAAATGGACACATCAGTTTTTAAGATGGCCGACCAGATATCAAGTGACTTTGACTGACTTTGACAGACCTGAAACTCAAGCAAATACCTAATTAAGTTATGGACAATCACAGCTACTTGTGAAATTCACAAGGCCCTTTGTTAAGGATGAATCATCTGCGGAACAAGATTATCACACATCAGCCAACTTCGCCCTGATCTATAAAGAAATCAGAACTCAGTAGGTGGAATATTGCGGCTTGCTTGTGGTGGTGGCAGGGGTGGAAAATGCGGCAAGCAGTTCAAACGTCCGTTGCCTTTGGTGGGACCATAAAATTCCATCAGTAGGAGAAGCCATAAAATTCCACCCAATATTTTTTCTGAAAGGCATTCAGAAGGGTAACTTAAATTGAACAGGGTTATTCAATTTCAAAAACCATGGATGTCTCAAAAGCTCTGTGTGTTAAAGGCTAAAACATGGAATGCGAAAAAAGTAACAACTCACCCCTATTTTTGGATGAAGGACTTTGAACTTGTAATTTGTCACCTGATTAAAGGCTGCTGTGTTTAACAGAAACACCAGGAGAGGCACCATTGGAATCATAGAATCCTACAGTGCGGAAGGAGGCCATTCAGCCCATCGAGTCTGCACCAACTCCAATCCCACCCAGGCCCTATTCCCATAACCTCATGCATTTACCCTAGCTAGTCCCCCCGACACTAAGGGGCAATTTAGCACGGCCAATCCACCTGACCTGCACATCTACGAACTGTGGGAGGAAACCGGAGCACCCAGAGGAAACCCATGCAACTCCACACAGACAGTGACCCAGGCCAGGAATTGAACCCAGGTTCCTGGTGCTGTGAGGCAACAGTGTTAACCGCTGTGCCACCGTGCTGCCAAACACCATCCAAAAAGCCAGCTCCAAGCCAACTACGCAGCCAAGGTAAAACAGCTAAACCCTGAAGGGGAAGAGGAGTCCACCCACCCCATCCCACCAACCCCCGCCAAACCTCCAACCCAACCCTGTTCCATCTTCAATTTCACCCGAGAGCTGACCTCCTACCAATTCAACGATAAAAAACTTTTTGGAACTTACTGAGAATTCTTTGCTTTCCAAGACATTCGTTCCAGCCAAAGCATTGATTCACCTAAGAAATGACAGGCCCACTATAAAGGAGACTGGTGCCTAAGTTCAAATCCAGCTGAGATTGATCAGATGAAAACTTCTTCCATCTTCTGGCAATGAGAGTTGTTGTGAAAACAATTTTAAGTAGTCTTAATCCAATTTCTTATGGACATGAGCCACAGCACGGACCCGTAGCAAATTCAGCATTAATTGCACTATGTTTGAAGTCTCACTGACAGGATGTCTGGTGTAGAAAATGGAAAATGTCATATTGGTGTCCAATGTTGGCATTGAGTGTCGTGACTTCTACATTGCATTTAAATGCAAATTAAGGAAGACAAATGAGAAAGTATACCTCTGGTCCCCGCAAAGTGGGTGTTTCAGTGTCCATAGCCATGTTGTTTTTGCCTTCTAGCCAGCTGTGCAAGAACTCATTGGTAATTCAGTACAAAAATATCTGTAACAGTTGCATAGCTGACCTTGGAGCACTTAATAACAGCACTTGCTGCCCAGGTTGTTGGAACAAAACCATTTCTCCTTGTAGCTAAAACAGAAACTGCTGGAAAATCTCAGCAGATCTGATAGCATCTGTGGAGAGAGAGTAGAGCCAACGTTTCGAGTCAGGATGACCCTTTGTCAGAACTTGTCAGGGCTCTGACGACAGGTCATCCAGACTCAAAACGTTGACTCACCTGAAGAAGGGGCTTGGAGCTCCGAAAGCTTGTGTGGCTTTTGCTACCAAATAAACCTGTTGGACTTTAACCTGGTGTTGTTAAACTTCTTACTGTGTTTACCCCAGTCCAACGCCGGCATCTCCACATCCTGTCTATTCTCCCTCGACAGACGCTGTCAGACATGCTGAGATTTTCCAGCACTTTCCGTTTTTTCACAATCCAGCATTCCAGTATTTTGCCTTTATCTTCTTGTAGCTAATTGCCTTCATTGCAAGGTTCACAAAAAATGTAGTGTCATAAGCACTGGACTTTGTTTTCATTTGTGTACCTCCCAATTAGAATATTTTGCTCGCCAGAAAATTTGTCATTTGAATTTTTGTGCATTCTGTCGATTTAAACCACGATGAGATCCACCAATCCCCCCCCCCCACCCTGCCCCACCGCGTGTTGATGGCAGCATGAGGTGGCACGTTAGCGGGATTCTCTGGTCCTGCCGCTGTCGGTGGGAATTCCCATTGATGTCACACCACTCCGGCGGGAAACCCATGGACGAGGATACGCTGCCGGTGGAACCGGAGAATCCCGCCGGCAGCGGGATGGCCTGGCTGGTGGGATCAGAGGCCGTTGAGGCCCCTCATGAAGTCAGGGGCGGGAGGGGTGCCCCTTGGGCTGTGCCAGGATGCCAGGCTGGTACTGCCCACTGGGCACCCTGGCAGTGCCCAGTGGGCACTGGGCAGTGCCAAGGGAGTGGCGCCTGAGGGAGTAGGACCAGATGGGGGCAGAACCAGACTGAGGCATGGGGGGGAGGGGATGGGGGGGAACTCTGCATTGGGGGGTGGGGGCTGGTGGTGGAACCGGGCGCTCGGAGGCCAGGTCCGGCCACCAGGAGGCCGGCCATTGGGGGACGGGGGTAGGCCGGCCATTGGGGGACGGGGGTAGTCATGGCTGGTGATGTGGGTGGGCGGGGGGGGGGGGGGGGGGTGCAGGGCGGGTCTGGGCCAGCAATGTTGTGGGGGGGCTGGTCTGGATATTCAGGACACCACTGGTGTCTGGAGGGAGGCGCATGTTAACCGATGTCCAGGGAGATCGACGCATGCGCATTGCCCTCCTCGGCAGTCTGACGTCAGCCTCTCGGGTGGGAGTTTGCGCTCCCTCACCCCTCCCCACTACCGCCGTAAATCCCCTGACGGCCCCTGTGCTACACTGAGTGCCGTAATTTATTTTGAGTAAGCGCCCTCAAAAAACGGGCAGGAGTAACTCCTGTTTTCTCGCCTGTTCGGTACTTCTTGGGAAAATCGCACCAACGATGTTTCCGATGCTGCACAATGGCCAGTTTCTGTCGCAGTTGCTGGAGTAGTGAATTGAAACACTATTTTCAGCAGCTTGTATTTCACTGTCCAGTACAAGCTTTGGAGTAGATTGTAAGAACCAGAGCAGTTATAGCTCACTACTTCACATGGTCAAATCCAAGTGGGGGGGGGGGGTCATAAACTAAAATAACTAAGCTTACCAAACGTCGCCCAAATGAAGGAATTACTGTTTGCAACTGTTATTTCCATGTTGATTCTGACCAGTGTTAATTAAACATGAATTAACAGGCAAATTATGTTTGATATGAGCTGTAGATTACACGTGGAATAACAGAGATAACAAAGACTAACTCATAAGTTTACAAGCATTTGCACCACTCACTGCACAAATGTGGTGTCACATGTATTCTCACAATCTTTCCAACCCGGCCTCTGGTGCATTGGATTTCTCACTTGAGTATTGCTGAAAAAAGAGACATGCTGTCGAAGTGTTTCATCTTGCACTCATCAGAACATATGCAAGAATGCCAAATTTCAAAGGGAAGGGCAATTTATACCACGTGACAAAGGGTGCTGATGGTTGGCAAGTCAGTTCTGATTGGTCGAGATGTCGCCATGGTGAATGTCCCCTATGACTTTGTTTACTCAAAAAAGGAGCAATGTCTCGACATGTTTCTTTTGCCTGCAGAGGACAGGTCGCTACACAAGAACATATGTAGCTTCTAACAAGCATCAGTGAGATACGTTGCCGGCCCGACTGACAATCTTAAATTGGTTGTTAGCGTAACACTTGGGATTGTTCAGCAAGGTGTGCCCAATTCTGGAATTTTACCGCCCTGCCTGACACAAGAATCGGCACGGGCGAGGGGTGGATTTTCTGGACTTGGGGCAAACGCGGCCGGAAATTCTCGACCAAACTCTTAAAAGCCCTTTTCAAGCATTCCACAGAATCCCTACAGTGCCGAAGAAGGCCATTCGGCCCATCGAATCTGCACTGACCACAATCCCACCCAGGCCCTATTCCCGTAACCCCACATATTTACCTTGTTAATCCCCTGACACTAAGGGGCAATTTAGCATGGCCAATCAACCTCACCCACACATCTTTGGACTGTGGTAGGAAACCGGAGCACCTCGAGGAAACCCATGCAGACACGGGGAGAATGTGCAAACTCCACACAGGCAGTGACCTAAGGGCGGAATTGAACCCGGATCCCTGGCGCTGTGAGGCAGCAGTGCTAACCACTGTGCCACTGTGCCGCCCACATTCTTAAAACCAATTACAGATCGCAGTGACATTTTAAAGAAATTTGCAAATTTTCTTTATCGTACTGCTCAGGAGGTCATAGTTGGTCACGCACAACAGGCTATGGGAGTGAATTCCACCGATTTTAAGACCAGGTTTGATTCATGCACCTATTGTAAAGCAAGTACTGCTTCCCTTCTAAATAATGATGTTTAAGCTCTGGTGATCTAAGTTAACTGTGTTCTATTTTGTCTTTGTAACCGCACCATTAATCACTCATTTCAGTGGCAGGAACACCAAATCTTTGGAACTGAGACACAGCTCAATTATTCCTGGCTCAAATGTGCAACATTGACTAGAAGAGTGTTATGGATGTCTCCCCAGGGTAACTGTCTCAATTAGGAGTAGCGGATATCTAACTAAGAAGATTAAGGAAATGAAAATCTCCTGGTTTCACTAACTGCTAATGTCTTCTGCCACCGCAAACTTGCAGGGGAATCGGTATTTTCTCTCCATGACTTTCCTATTAATTACAGGCAGTCTCAAATGCGTCTCTGTTAAATCAGATAGCCGGTTGCACTTAGAACTATGTTTTAGATGTTTTAAAAGCCCTTTTCAAGCATTCCACAGAATCCCTACAGTGCCGAAGAAGGCCATTTGGCCCATCGAATCAGCACTGACCACTGATTTACCCAAAGAGCTGTCAAAAAACTCAACTTCTGTATTCCAGATTTGAGGCAATAAGAACCTGATTTTAAGAGTAAAGTTCCTTCCCGGCGTAGACCGTTAGCTTATTTAAAATAGCACTTTGAGGGGGGCGGGGGGGTGCATGGTGGCACAGTGGTTAGCACTGCTGCCCCACAGCACCAGGGACCTGGGTTCGATTCCTGGCTTAGTCTGTGTGGAGTTTGTACTTTCTCCCCGTGTCTGCGTGGGTTTCCTCCAGGTGCTCCGGTTTCCTTCCACAGTCCGAAAGACATGCTGGTGCGGTGCATTGGCCATGCACCTGCCTCCATGAACCTTGAGGTTCTCATGCCATTTTGGCAAGCACGCGTAACCCTTCCAGCTCTGTGAAAATTCAGGCCGTTAACTCTGAATCTGTCTCCACAGAGGCTGCCTGACCCGCTGAGCATTTCCAACATTGTCTTGTTTTTATTTCACCTGCTTTTGATATTTATATTTATATTCTGATATTTATATGGAGAAAAACAAATTATACCAAGTAGCTTGGATGATGTTTGTTACAATATAATGAGATGTCCTACCCCTAAATGTGAGATAGTAGAGGAGATGGGGAAGTGTGCAGTGGAGAAGTCCCAGAAATCGAGAGGTACCGCAGTCGGCACTTAATACGAACTTCAAACAGAAGCAGTTCTGTCTTACACTTAAGGCAGCGTGTGTTTTGGAATTTGGCCCACTTTACACTTACAATTACATTCAGTGTTTAGGCATCTCCATGGCAACTTTCATTTCCAATCAACCAAGCCCTCCACTTTGCTGAGAAAGATTTTTGCAGACTCGGGATACAAAAGCATCACAGCACTTGAGGCAAGGCTGTAATGTAATGGAAAGTCATGACGAGATAAATGAAATGTATGAATGCAGTAGAGCTGTACTGCAGAAGCTCGAGATAAATCTAGTGGTGTAATTATTGAAGAGACGTTGCAAAAGCCTCAACAGGCTCACGGCCAATTAGGTAGAGGATTTTTCTGTAAATAAGGGCAAAATGAACACTTAACACCCATAGTAACCTCAAGGGCTTAGGCTATTAATTGTCTCCTTTTATAAGGAGTATCTCACCACCTCGTTAGACTAACTTGACTGTCACGAGCGATGCATATTAAGTAATGCCATTTCACTCAAGCTGACTGGGTTATTTGGGCTCCATGCAATCAGCCGTCTAACCTCCTTCCCTGCTTGGGGTGGAGGCAATAATTCCAGTCAATCTGCACTTGATTCAGAAGAACTGCGAACTGATGAGGTTAATAGCATCTCCTTCAGAATAGATTGAAACTACATCAGAGCCCTGGCCAAACGGTGAGCGTGCAGCCGAAGTGTGTCCTGGCTTTTATTTAAGTGGACCAGGCCTAGCCAAAGGCAACAGGCAGGAGGGCGATGAAAGTGGTAGGAGGTCACAGCAGCCAACCATAGGAACAGTCGCTGCCGAGGTGAGTAAAAGGGGAAGATGTGATGCGGTTGTGAGAAGTTAGGGGTGGGAGCAGCACTCCAGGGCCTCAACGAAATAGTTTTTAAAAAATAAGGGTGGCACAGTGGTTAGCACTGCTGCCTCACAGCACCAGGGACCCGGTGTTCAATTCCAGCGTCGAATGACTGCCTGTGTGGAGTCTGCACATTCTCCCCGTGTCTGCGTGGGTTTCCTCCGGGTGCTCCGGTTTCCTCCCACAGTCCAAAGATGTGCAAGTTAGGTTGATTGGCCACGGTAAATTGCCCCTTAGTGTCAGGGGGATTAGCAGGGTAAATATGTGGGGTTATGGGGATAAGGCCTGGGTGGGATTGTTGTCAGTGCAGACTCAATGAGCCAAATGGCCTCCTTCTGCACTGTAGGGATTCACTATGATGAAAACAAACTAGCTAACCACTTTGATGCTCCTTTGAGCCAGCTGACTTTCTCTGTGTGTTTTCCTCACAAAACCTGGCCTAGTGCTGACCTCGCCGCTGCCACTAAAATTTAGCTCGGGTGATATCATGGGACCCTGAATCTCCGATGAGAATTACCTGCCAGTGGCCTGTTTGTATTTCCTGCTAGACAGTAAAAACTTCCTATTTTCACCTCGCCCGGTTCCTGAGGTAATCTTAACGAAACATGTTCAGTTTTGAAGCCTGGGCTACTCCAATAGGTTCAGCTCACTGGGGAGAGGTCAACTTTGGTGACCTGAAAGTCCTGGATTACCTTCTCTTTTAGACAATGAGACATTCCAATAGGGAGGGAAGGCATGAACATACAGAAATCCCCCCATTTCAATCTTTCTTGGACCCCAGGCAAGTTGCAGACAGACTCTAGGGTTAGGATCGTATTCTGGTAGAAGTGGCGATCCACTTGACAAGAAAGCCCTAGATGGGTTACAGTACAGAATTAGGCCATTCGGCCAATCATACATATGATGGCTCTACACAAGAGCAACTCAGCGAGTCCCAATCACCCCCCCCCCCCACCTTTTCCCATAACCCTGAACATTATTTCTCTTCGGGTGCTTATCCAATTCCTCTTTGAAGCCCCCAACCCCATCCTCCGTCCCCCCATTGAACCTGCCTCCACCGTGTTGTCAGCGCCCCCCCCCCCCCCCCCCCCCCCAAGTCTTGCGGGGCCCATTCCTTGTCCTTAATTGAACAGGGCTGCCTCATCCCAAATTGCTCTCTGGGTCCCCCCCCTCGGCATTTACAGTTTCCTGCCCTGTATTTCCTCTTGGCAGCTGGATCGAGAGCCCAGTGTGTCTACAGCGTTACTCCTGAAATTCCTGGGACTCCAGCTGGATGGACGCCACATGACCTCATCCCTTGATCCTGTGATGTGGTTGCGACCGGGACAGACTGGTCGATGGGAGTCAAACCACATTGCTTGAGGAATTTCAGGCTCTCCATCTCAGCACCACACTCCATTCTACTGAACACGGAAGAAACCGCTTTCAAAATTTAACGTGGTCAGGGACAGATATCTTGCATTAAATTTCTTGTGGTTTGCTAAAATCTGTGTGAACATTTTTCCCCAAATAGCGTTTAATGGTGTCCACATTCCTTCTCACAACATAACCTTATTTGATCACTAATAACTTACACTGCTTGGTTTCCTTTGTGAGAATAGTCATTTACGTCATGGGAAATACTTTTACTCAGGTAAAGTAATATTAAGCAGGAGCCATTGGTGGGACAGCAACATCACGAGGTCACTGAAGCTTGTGAGTTATTGACAGACAGATAGCAGCGCGTGTGCTCTCACACCAGACATGCAGCTGCCTCCAGGCAAACTGTCAATTCAAAGCTAACATGGAGCAAAGTAACCTTTATGTCTGGGAGTAAATGACACAATCCCAAAACACAACGTTTGAAAGTGAATTTTGCAACGACAGAGGGGCAGAAACCAGGGCCAGGATTTTACAGCCCCTCCTGCCCGGTGGGATATTACAACCCCACCAAAGTAGACAGCAATTTAAATGGCCCGCCACATCTGCCTAGGGGGAGCCACACCGTGGCGGCTTGTAAAATCCTGACTCAGATCCCAAGAGGGGTAGCAAGAAAATAAAGTAACGATTCTAAAGTTTATTTATTAGTCACAAGTTACTGTGAAAATCACCTCGTCACCACACTCCAGCGCCTGTTCGGGTACACTTAAGGGAGAATTTGGCATGGCCAATCCACCTAACCCGCACATCTTTGGACTGTGGGAGGAAACTGGAGCACCCGGAGGAAACTCATGGGGAGAATGTTCAGACTCCACACAGACAGTGACCCAAGCCGGGAATCGAACCCGGGTCCCTGGCGCTGTGAGGCAGCAGTGCTAACCACTGTGCCACCATGCCGCCCCACGTGTTACCACGGGTCAAGAATAAAGAATAGCAGGAGGAAGCGAAAGGAAAGGCAACAAAATGATGAAGTTGGTTCATTTCGATGCCAGATTTCCCCCAAGAACACGAGTGTCATGAACTTGTTTTGAAGGATGTTTTCAAGCATATCTGGGTAAAGCTTAGCAGATCTGGCAGCATCTGTGGAGAGAGAAACTGGGTTAACGTTTCCAATCTAAATGACCCTTCTACAGAACTGAAACAAAACAGAAAATGTCAGCAGGTCTGACAGCATCTGTGAAGGGAGAATAGAGCTGACATTTTGAGTCAGGATCCCAGGACGTGCGCGAGGCTGTACTCAACATTTAAATCCATTCAAATGTGGATTTAAATATTATTATTGAGAACGGAATGCGGTCGTCTGGGCTCACCTGCCTTAGCAGCCTTGCCGGTAAAGGTCCTCACTGGTGAGGACTATGTATGGTGCCCCATCAACGGGAACCTGTCATGATGGCCTCGTTGGTAGGACTGGTGTCCATTGCAACCCCCCGGCAGGTCAGGGGTAGGGGGGACAGAGGCGAGAAATCGGGCGTGAACCCGATTTTACACCTCTCTCGCAATCTTACCAGCTCGTTCCGCCCATTGACCGGAAAGTCTTCCTTGAACCAGCGCAAATAAGAACGTAATATTTTTTAAAAACGAACACTTGGGATCGCAAGAGATATCCAAGGGGTGGTGGTGACTGACATCTCTCTGCTCTGTGAGATCTGCGCATGCGCGATTGCGCCCTCTACTATGAGCTGCCGGCTTTCCAGTGAGCTTAATCTCTGCCCCCCCTCCCCCTACTGGCGGGAAACAGATTGGAGTGACGTAAGATTGGACTTATGGCCTCACCTAAAAAAACAAATCCAAAACTCTCCCGTTTTCACACTTGTTTGGGACTTAGATTTTTTTTGGTAAGATCGCCCCGACAGTGTTTGACCATATGCAAATTAGTTTGAGCAAAAAACATCCCAAAACTAGTGCAGCTTGTGTCCACCATTGCTGATTGTGCCCAAAGCAGATATTCCGGGTCCTTTAGTTTTGTACTCATGGAACCAACAGAACCACATTGCTGGAATTTTGTTTTAACGTTTCTTGCGCAATATATTGGAAGTTAACATAAGTTAAAATACAGCAGTTCTTTAAAAATAGTACAACTGTGTAAAATTATCAGTGAATTCAAACAGTTGCAGTGCCACCCTTTTTTTTAAGATGACGTACGTAATAACCTTGTTCTTAAAGTGCTACTATTTTCATTAGTTTCTCATTGCACTACTGAAGGTGTGAGTTCTTGCAAAACTCCTCGAAATTGCAGTACAAATAACAACTGATGTTTAGTTGCAAAATGATTCATCTTTAATATTTTGTGAGGGGAAAGAATGACATACTGCGCTACTGTGTTATCACTTCAGTCTAGTTGCCTTTCGGGCTGTTAAACAAGGTGTTGATAGCAAGAACTTACTGTCCTCCGCTTTTGACTCTGCAAAATTCGATGCATCTAATTGCAAAGCTTAATGTTTCTTTTTGTCAGTGCAGCTTCTTCCTCGAGCTTGAGAAGTGGTCCACCACTGCACTGCACTGCACACAGCCTGGAAAAGTCACCCAGTGTATAAAAAGTATATACAACGGAGGTATTTTCTTTCTGAAACGAAATAGCGTGGAATGAAAAGTGCTGAATTCAGAAATGACTCTACTTTGTGGAATTTCTCCACCTCACGTCTTACTGATCCAATCAGAGCATTTTTTCCACTTCAGATAGATAATCAAGGAGCATCTCAGCAATGATCTGTAATCTGGTTCCCTTTTGAAGAAAGAGATCAAATATCATAAAGCCTGAGAAGGCAAGCTGAATCTTTGAGCTAAGTTGTACAGTTAGGTGGAAAGATTCTTACAGCGCTAAGTATAGCATTGTAAATTGTTATCAACACTTTCTGTTTGACAGATTGAAAACTAACGAAACTTGAGTGATGATAACAGAGTGCCTTGCTAGTACATCATTTCTCCCCCCCCCCCACCCACCAACCCCTCCCCCAAAACAAAGGTTTTGAAGATGAACCGTTTTGTAATGAAATAAATCGGTATTTTGCCCTGTAATTTGAACAGTTTGACAAAAACTAACACCTTTAATGGCGTGAAGAGAAATGATGACATTTCATACTGTCAGTCAACATAGTAACATGTTAACAAAGTATGTCACGTACAAAAAGTTTGTATTGCTGTTTCTTCGTTTTTCTGCTAGCTACTTACGTCTTTATTTTTTTTTGCTCAAAGTGAGGGGCTGAAAATAAAATGCACATACACTTGTTCGTGATATAAACTTGCAGAGTATTGGGAAGTTACATGTATATTCGCTCCTCAGAATGTTGTTATTGAGTTGGATGACCATAATGAATGGCGCAGCAGGCTCGAGGGGCCGAATGGCCTCTTCTTTCTCCTATTTTCTATGTCTGTGTTACCATTTCTAGCAGCGCTTTTTGATTTATAACTTTTATTAAAGTGTATTTAACTATATCACTCATATGTTCAATTCAGTTATGGTAAGAAGTCTCACAACACCAGGTTAAAGTCCCAGCAGGTTTATTTGGAATCACGAGCTTGCAGAGCGCTGCTCCCTCTCTCACCCGAGGAAGGAGCTCGAAAGATCCAAAAGCTCATGATTCCAAATAACCCTGTTGGACTTGAACCTGGTGTTGTGAGACTGCTTACCGTGCCCACCCCAGTCCAACGCCGGCATCTCCACATCATGGCAATTGGGTTATGTAGAACCATAGAAGTCTCTAGTATTTACAGAGCATGTACCCGAATTAGGTGAGGAGGCTTGCACGCTTGTGAATATAGGAGCCCATTATAACAGTGTACTCGGTAAAGCATGCACCATCGGTACTCAGTGCAATAAAACATCATGGTGCTAAAGAAGTTTGAAAATGGAAATGTTGCAATTATTTTTGAGGGACTAGAAGGAGAAAGTGTTCTCCTCAGTGTTTCATAAGATTGCCTGCTATTGCTCTGGATTTCCGCCCTACTGTATCCCTGGTTATCCGCTTAACCTCCGGAGGCCAAAAGATATTGCACTTTCTGGGAGCCAGTGAACTGCGTCACCATGTGGGTCAGCGTGTGCTGTCTCTGCATGCGTGTTGCTGAAACTGGATCGTGACATGTTGCCTTCCTGCCAGTGTGGATTAGCCCCCTGAAAATCCAGACTTCAGTCTTTCCCTATTTACACCTCACAGCGCTGCCCTTCACAACTATAAAAGCCTCCAGCGGAAATTTCCACCAGCTCAGTGTATCTGTCAAAACTTTGCTATCAGTGAGTGCATGCAATTATATAGGACTGCAGAGGATACTCGACCCAGACACCAGCCATATTGCCCGACCAGTCCATTATCCACTCAAACCTTCTTCCATCTTTCCTCATCCAAATCCACAGCTTAACCGTTCTATTTCCTTCTCCATCATATGGAAACATGGAAGATAGGAGCAGGAGGAGGCCATTCGGCCCTTCGAGCCTGCTCCGCCATTCATCACGATCATGGCTGATCGTCCAACTCAATAGCCTCATCCTGCTTTTTCCCCCACAACCTTTGATCTCGTTTGCCCCAAGTGCTGTGTCTAGCCACCTCTTGAATACATTCAATGCTTTGGCATCAGCTACTTCCTGTGGTAATGAATTCCACAGGCTCACCACTCTTTGGGTGAAGAAATGTCTCCTAATCTCCATCCTAAATGGTCTACCCTGTATCCTCAGACTGTGACCCCTGGTTCTGGACACCCCCACTATCGGCAACATCCTTCCTGCACCTACCCTGTCTAGTCCTTTTTATCTTATTCCCCTCAAACATATTTCTGCCACAGGGATTGATTGAAATGAATAGTGGCAAATTCCACATTCTTACCACTCTTTCGATGGGAATGTTTTATTCTGAATTTCCTATTGGATTTCTTGGTGACTATCTGATATTAATGGCCTCCAGTTGGCGTCCTTCCCCACAAGAGGAAACATTCTCTCTCCATCCACCCTATCAAAGCACTTTCATAGTTTTTAGTACCTCTATGAGGCGACCCTCAACCTTTTTTCGAGGGAGAAGAGACCCATCTTATCATTTCTTTGCTGATATGTATAGCCATGCATTCCTGGTATCATCCTGATCAATTTTCTCCACACACTCTCCAGTGCCTCCGTATCCTTATATTGTGGCAACCAGAATTGCGTGCAACACTCAATCTGGCCTAACCAAGGTTCAAGATGAGCTTTACTGTACCTGGCACATGAAGGGGATTATCCCCTTTCAATGTAGTACTGAGACCAATCTCATATTTTAGTACATCAGGTAATCAGCCTAATTCATTAAGCGTTCAGCACTTAAAGATTTCTTTGGATTGTTAGTCAATAAAATATCATATTTTGATGGCGCTCCTAAGACATGTTTACAGCCATAGTAGCCTTGAAGCTTGTTACAGATTTTACTGCAGTCCAAAATAGTTGTTGAAAATGGTAACAAAGAATCCAGTGAACACCCCTCGTCAGAAAACAACTGCTCCTCCTGATCCCGCAAATCTAAGTTTTGTACCGACTTTCAAAGCTTCTGCTCCTGCTCAACTTCTTCAAATGGGCAGTGTCCGCAGGAGATGCACCATTAAGTAGGCTGCAAAAATGACTTCCAAGCCCTTTCTACATAACAGGATTCTGACTTGCATATACTTACAAAGTCAGGCTGGCTTCTCAATGGCTCAGGCCACAGCAGTGTAATAAAGGCCTTAGAGTGTACTATTTTGACTTCAGAATCATTGAATCCCTACAGGGATTCGGCCCATTTGGCCCATCGCGTCTGTACCGACCACAATCTCACCCAGGTCCTATTCCCGTAAAGCCATGTATTTGCACTACTAATCCCCCTGACACCAGGGGCAATTTACCATGACCAATCAACCTAACCCACACATCTTTGGACTGTGGGAGGAAACTGGAGCGCCTGGAGGAAACCCACGCACACACAGGGAGAATGTGCAAACTCCACACGGTCACCCTAGGCCCGAATTGAACCTGGGTCCCTGGCGCTGTGAGACAGCAGTGTTAACCACTGTGCCACCCACAAAACGTCCTCCCAATTTGCCTGATTTCTGCTTGGTGGAAACAGTTAAAACCTTGAGGTTTTTTTTAGTGCTGGATTGATCAACTTACCTTGAGTGTTTCCTCCACCCCCATTGTTTTTTCCATGCAATCTTACTGGCCCGCTCAAATTGTAGACAGGAGCAGATGGACCATTCAACTCTGTAAAAATGTTATGTTTGAAAAAATGGATTAATAACTGAGCTCTTGTACAAACAGATCTAGGTGTTGGTGATAAACGTTCTATGCTCATTTCTGCAGCATTTTCATAGAATCCCTATAGTGCAGAAGGAGGCCATTCGGCCCATCAAATCTGTACCGACTCCCGACAGTCCTTATCTTCGCAACTTCATGTATTTGCCCCACTAATCCCCCTAGCCCGCACATCTTTGGACTGTGGGAGGAAATCGGAGCAACCGGAGGAAACCCACGCAGACACAGGAGAACATGCTAACTTCACACAGGCAGTCACCCAAGGCTGGAATTGAACCTGGGTCCCTGGCGCTGTGAGGCAGCAGTGCTAAACACTGTGCCACAGTGCCGCCTTTCTTAAAAATTGGTTCTTAGTATGTGGGTGACACTGGCGAGGCAGTGTTTATTGTACATTTCTAGTTGCCCCGTGGGAATTAAGAATCCAACATGCAATGTTGGATCACAGCCACATTGAGCTGGACCAGGTAGGGATTGAAGATTGCAAGGCAATAGTGTATCCATTGGATGTTTATGTCAATCCAGGCATTGGCCTAGTTTTGTGAAGCATTTAAACTGTATATTGAATATTGCAATATTCGAGAAGAACCTACCTACAATTACTGTGTTTACCCCAGTGCAACACTGGCATCTCCACACCATAAATGAAGACAGAGAGGCCAAGGAAGTGAAGGGAAATGTCAGAGATAGGCCCTGTGAAGGTGATGGAGGGGTGGAAATTGAAATACACCTAAATACCAAAAGCTTTCATATGCTTTTTTCCGTAAATAAATCCTGTATTATATTTATTGAATAAAATGTTATATTGGAGGGTAGGTCTTATGAGGAAAGGTTGAGGGAGCTAGGGCTGTTCTCTCTGGAGCGGAGGAGGCTGAGGGGAGACTTAATAGAGGTTTATAAAATGATGAAGGGGATAGATAGAGTGAACGTTCAAAGACTATTTCCTCGGTTGGATGGAGCTATTACAAAGGGGCATAACTATAGGGTTCATGGTGGGAGATATAGGAAGGATATCAGAGGTAGGTTCTTTATGCAGAGAGTGGTTGGGGTGTGGAATGGACTGCCTGCAGTGATGATGGAGTCAGACACTTTAGGAACATTTAAGCGGTTATTGGATAGGCACATGGAGCACACCAGGATGATAGGGAGTGGGATAGCTTGATCTTGGTTTCAGATAAAGCTCGGCACAACATCGTGGGCCGAAGGGCCTGTTCTGTGCTGTACTGTTCTATGTTCTAACAGAGCTTCAAAAATAATTAGAATTGGGGATTTAGTTAGAAATGCAATGCACTGAAAAAATAAGGAAAAAAATGTTCAGCCAAATGAACTTTGAACATTAGGTTTTTGTGGAGCAGTTCAAGAACTCGAATTAATTAATAATGTTTTGGCTGAAGGAACCAGTTCTAGGATTTCTGATGGAAGTTGGGCACTAATTCAAACAGGGGAAAGAAAAACCCTTTTTAAGGCTTGCACAAGTCTTTCTCTGTCTCATCTCAAGTGTGTGCCCTTTCCTTTTCTGCCCTATCCTTAATAGGATGCCTTGGGAGTTCTACTTTTCTTTGTCTTGCTCTCTCTATCTCCATCTTCAAAGTGTAATATGCTTAGCACGAGAAATTTAGGACCCCATGGGTTTGATGGCGGACAGGAGCGGAGAATCCAGTGGGAGACAACAAGTCGGAAATCCGCCAGTGTCAAAACATTTTGCCCTTTTCCCAATGGCGGGTCAGTTTCCCCCACTGCCCAGTGGCATGAAGGCCATTTGCATTAATTTGCTCAATTTGTATTAATGAATGCTCATTAAAACATGGCCAGAATCTCTTCAAGCCTTCCAAACTTGCCAGTGGGAAATCATATTGGCGTCCCACCCGTGTGAAAAAGAGTGACGCGCACAAGATGACCTCATTTTGTTGAGACTTTTTGGTGAGTGTAATATAATAGCCTACCTGCCGTAGCGCTGTATCACTCCTGTTGCGCTGAACACCACTCTGCTGGGGCAGAGTGGTTCGTATCATCCATGCTGAGCTGGTCTTTATGGATAGCACTGTGATGCAGGACTCATGAACCCTCCACTCCAACGGACTGAAATTCAACCAGGGTGGGTTGCTATCATCAACTATATCATCGTCCGAGCAAGGGACCGCAAAGATGTCTGCATCACCGGAGCCGACAACTGCTGGACTGACCACCAACTAATCCGTTCTACCATCTCCATCACCCTGGCCTCAAACCAGCCGAGGCAGAAAAAAACTACCACAGGAGAGTCAATGTCACTTGACTGAAAGACCCTGAGAAGAAAGACCTACTCAATCGGCGCCTCACAGCTAACCTGGCGATGACCAACGAGCAGAGCCACAGAGTGCCCACACTGCCTGGTCCACCTTAAAAGGCACCACAGTGAGCACTTGAGAGAAGACACCAGGAAACACCAAGACCGGTTCAACGAGAACAATCGGAAAATCTGGGATTCTCAGCAATGCACCGACAACCACGATGACATGCACGGCTTCTTCAGCCTCAGGGACCCACCCCACTGAGAGCCAAAAACCGAGTGGTGCTCATCAAAGACAGCGAGGAAGTCAACACCTGTTGGAGAGAACACTTCAAGGACGTCCTTAACCAGGATGCAGCCTTTAACACAAGTGCCCTCCACAGTATCGCGTAACACGCTACCCAGCACCACCTCAGTGCAACCCCAGCTCACCATGAGGTTAAAAAAAGCCACCCTCAATTGAACAGTCGCTGATCGCTCCAGTGTGGGCACTCTGTGGGCACTCCTCGGACCCATACCAAGGAAAGGTACAAAACTGTTCACAGCTCCACATGCTCCCAGGATGGAAAGATGAGTTTGGTGTGCTTTCTGGAGCAATCCCTTGAGTAGAGGTAATAGCTCTGTGGCCGGATTCCTCAAATCAAGGCCTCGAGGGCATGGTTGCTGAATACAGATACAGACTTCTTCTTGAAGTTGCTAGTCTTATTGCCTCTGGGTTCTGGACATCCTGAATGGTCTCTAGAGGACAGGTGGGCTGGAGAGAATGATATGAGGGGATGCGACTGGTATTTACATACGGGGCCAGGACCTTTGAACCTGCTAGGTTACAGAAGCCAGATGACTCCGCTCCTGATCTGCCAGGTGATTTGGAGAGATGCTCACTTGTGCATAACTAATGAGGCTGCAAATGTGGAATTGGGTGTGAGCTCATGCCATTCTGGCCAGCGGGAACAGTGGCGCAGGAACCATCCGTCACCGAGCTTAGGAAAAAAAATGGGAGAATTCCGCCCTTAGATACCAGAAGAGGCTAATTTTAAATTTGTCTTATTTGTACACATCACCAAAGGAGTTGGTTTAATGCAGTGTAATGGAAGTTTTTTGTGACATTAGATGTGCAGGTTAGGTTGATTGGCCATGTTAAATTGCCCCTTAGTGTCAGGGGGATTAGCAGGGTAAATACATGGGGTTACGGGGATAGGGCCTGGGTAGGGTTATTGTAGATGCAGGCTCAATGGGCCGAATGGCCTCCTTCAGTACTGTAGGGATTCTATGATTAACATTAGTGTAAATGTGAATAGTGCTTGTAACTTGTACACAATTCTGTCTGTTTCAGTACAGTGGAGAATAGTAGAATGTGCAACACCTACAATGACCCAATTTTTTTACAAACATTGCATATGTGGAATTATTGGTCCAATGCTGAATGGACTGCACCCTGTTGTTATGTAGTAATTACAGTGGAAAAAGTCTTTGACCTAGTTTCCTTTCAACCATTTAAGTCGCACCAGGATTTCGACAGTGTGTGCAACAATCAATTATTAACTCGAAAGATCCAAATTTCTAACTTCTGCAATGAGGTTTCTTTCTTGTCTTGTGCTTTGGGAACAGAAACTGGGCACAAGTTGGTGGCAGTGTGGGTTGTTACATTAACCACACTGTTAACAACAACTTACTGTTTTGCTGGTGATCAAAGGTTACCAGAAGAATGCTTTTTCTCCTCCCAAGCACCAGTAGATTTCATTATATAATGCTGGACTGTCAAAGCTGTTTGCAGGCCCATTGTACCGGCCCTGGGAGTGTTCCGTGCGACTCTTGACTCTGAGCTAAAAGTACACAAATCGACAAACCATGTACACTTAACAACGGCAGGTTAAGCGCAGCTCTGCACAAAGCACAGCCGTTTGGCCAGGGTTTTCGGCTGGTGTGTTTGTCCGCCTGTGATCTTCTTGTTCATTAAAATGAATGAGGGGAAAATTGTGGCCTGGCAACTGCGCAAGTGGAAAAGTCGGCTGCTGGAAAAAGGGCTTGTGCATTCCATTGGTTTGAGGTTTGGACCATGGTCTTTCTTTTCTTTCAGGACAGCGTGGCATGCAGAGTATTTAGGACAAGCCCCTGAAACAGCACCGAATGGATTGTCACTGTGAGAGGCCACTGTGCGCTTATGTAACCCAGCAGCAGGCAATATTGGATAGAGTTGGCTTCAGTTGCAAAACAATTAGTTGATTTTTAAGCCTATGACTTTGACACTTCAGTTTTCGTAGACTTCAGGGTGGGTGATCTACGATAGAATTTTATAAGCGTGTTTAAGTCGGCACATTCAACATTTTGCATAAAATCATTTGTTATGATCTCCTTAGGGACCAATAACTTTCAGAAAGAAATTTGAGTTTCAGGTTAATAATAACACACCCAAGATTTCATGCTTTAAGGCATTTACTGTAACAAATGACTAAAAATACTCCGAATGAAATGCTATCTTTGTAGGCCACTTGTACCACAGAGTGGAATATTACCCCCCTCCCCCTCCCCACCCCCACACCCCTGCTTCGCTTTCTTAGCCAAACCAAAAAGAGAACACACTTTCCAGGAAAACTTTACATTGTTCTTTCTGTGAGCATACAGTTTTCCCAGCATCAATCCAAAGTGATTTTTACTTCATGAGGGCTTAGTCCTATTATTTTTGTTTCTCAGCCTGGTAACTTGCAATGTTAGAACTGCCTTTCCCAGTGAGATTTTCTTTTCCCAGATAGTCTCCCAGCTAGGCAGCTCTTCCAGCCTTCTTTAACTCAACACAAATTTGGACCTTTCAATCCAAAAGCGAATTTTCCTGCCTGGTGAACTGTAGAGATCTTTTTGGCCACTGGGCCCTCTCTCTTTTCCGGATCCTGGCAGATCCCTAACATTTTCTGTGATGTTCTGTGATATTCAAATGGCACTAGCCTGTAACCTGAAAATTGATTTGATTTGATTTATTATTGTCACATGTATTGACATACAGTGAAAAGTATTGTTTGTTGCACGCTATACAGACAAAATATACCGTTCATAGAGAGGGAAACGAGAGAGTGCAGAATGTAGTGTTACAGTCATAGCTAGGGTGTAGAGAAAGATCAACTTAATGCAAGGTAAGTCCATTCAAAAGTCTGACAGTAGCAGGGAAGAAACTGTTCTTCAGTCGGTTGGTACATGATCTCAGACTTTTGTATCTTTTTCTCGACGGAAGAAGGTGCAAGAGTGTGCATCCGGGGTATGTGGGGTCCTTAATTATGCTGGCTGCTTTGCTGAGGCAGAGGGACGTGTAGATAGAGTCAATGGATGGGAGGCTGGTTTGCGTGATGGATTGGGCTACATTCACAACCTTTTGTAGTTCCTTGCGGTCTTGGGCAGAGCAGGAGCCATACCAAGCTGTGATACAACCAGAAAGAAAGCTTTCTATGGTGCATTTGTAAACGTTGGTGAGAGTCGTAGCTGACATGCCAAATTTCTTTTGTCTTCTGAGAAAGTAGAGGCATTGATGGGCTTTCTTAACTATAGTGTCGGCATGGGGGGACCAGGACAGGTTGTTGGCGATCTGGACACCTAAAAACTTGAAGCTCTCGACCCTTTCTACTTTGTCCCCTTTGATGTAGGCAGGTTTTATGCAGTCCTTTACGCTTCCTGAAGTCGATGGCAATCTCCTTCGTTTTGTTGACATTGAGGGAGTGATTATTGTTGCCGCACCAGTTCACCAGATTCTCTATCTCATTCCTGTACTCTGTCTCGTCATTGAGATCCGACCCACTATGGTAGTGTCATCAACAAACTTGAAAATCGAATTGGAGGGGAATTTGGCCACACAGTCATAGGTGTATAAGGAGTATAGTAGGAGGCTGGGAACACAGCCTTGTGGGGCACCGGTGTTGAGGATGATCATGGAGGAGGTGTTGTTGCCTATCCTTACTGATTGTGGTCTGTGCGTTAGGAAGTTCAGGATCCAGTCACAGGGGGAGGTGCCGAGGGCCAGGCCACGAAGCTTGGAGATGAGTTTCGTGGGAATAATGGTGTTGAAGGCTGAGCTGTAGTCAATAAATAGGAGTCTGACATAGGTGTCTTTGTTACTTAGGTGTTCCAGGGTTGAGTGCAGGGCCAGGGAGATAGCGTCTGCTGTGGACCTGTTGCGGCAGTAGGCAAACTGTAGTGGATCCAGGTAGTCCGAGAGGCTGGAATTGATTCGTGACTAGCCTTTCGAAGCACTTCATAATGATAGATGTCAGAGCCACCGGCCGATAGTCATTAAGGCACGTTGCATAGTTTTTCTTAGGTACCGGGATGATGGTTGTCTTCTTGAAGCAGATAGGGACCTCAGATTGTTGTAAAGAGATGTTGAAGATGTCTGCGAATACCCTGCGAGCTGATCCGCACAGGATCTGAGTGCTCGTCCGGGTACCCCATCCGGGCCAGTCACTTTCCGTAAATTGCAATAGCTTCCTCTGCATTCTTCCTCATAACAATGTGAATCACATGGACCTTGTATCTAGTTAGAAATGCTAAATAGTTATGCTTGAGAGCTTTCATCTTGGAACTAAACGGACAGTTTTGAGCACTACTGTTTACAACCCGATATTCTCAACACTCTTCGGCCAGAATCTTATCACAGCTCACGCCGGCGGGATTTTCCCATCCCACTGCAGTGAACGGAGATTTATCTGGCCGCCAAATTCTCCGACCTTGCTGCAGCGGGAGCGTGGCGTGAATGGCTGGTAAGATCGTGCCCAAAGTCTCCACTGTTAACAGACAGGCCATTGCTCCAAGCATAAACGCCTTGCACCTCCTTCCCAGTAAAACAATCTAAACCTCCCTTTGACCTGTAACAATCAAACCGCCCCGGCTTACTGTCGGGCAGACTTCAGAGCAGGACATACAACCTCCTTCATAAGACACAGTTCCAAAGCACAGCAATCTTATAAACTTCATAATTGTAAGATCATCCTCATTGAGCTTAAAGTGCCATCTATTACTGAACTTTTGTAATATGCAGCTTTTTGGGAGTTTTATGGGCATAACGTGCTGGATGGCAATATAGTCTGACAGAAATGTGGTTTCACACTTGTCATTTCCCCAGCGAGTGAACCACACTGTTATGGCAGCATGCAAAAAGAGAAACATTTGTGTGGCACTTTATCATACCATCAAGATATTTCAAAATGCTTCACAAGATTAATTACTTCTTGGAGTTTATTGAATGCTGTTTTGTAGACAAAACATGGCAGTGTTAACAATGAAGTGATTCGCCACTTAATCTAAATGGCACCAGGTAGATTTAATGTTCAGAGCAGTAGGTGAATGGGTTCCTTTCAAGCATTGTCAATCTCTGAATGCCTGTCTCATCGAGTGATTGGAACTTTGGACTAACACTTCTTCCTCCAACAATGTAGCGTAATGTAACTGGAGTGTTGGCCTGGACCATGTGCAGGAGGGGTAAAAATATATTTGGGGCACAAAGGATACTCATGTCTTCAGGGAGTTGCATAGAATTACACAGTGTGAACAATGAGTACCAAAATGGAAATAGGCCATGGCATCATACTACTATGATTTCACTGAATGGTGAAACAGGCTCAAGGCCTTCTCCTGTTTCTATATCCTTTGTTTTTCCAGATAATCAGTCATTTTACTACCACCTGCCTGCTCTATTTCCTTAATTCCTTTAGTTCCCTTTCCTTCAACCATGTCGTATCTTATTTAGCGTAAACTTCAATCACTAACTCCTGTAGTCCATTCAATTCAAAATCTTACAAACCCATCGTGTAAGAAAAGGTTTCTCCCAGTCCGCCTGAAAACTCTAGAATTTAATTTTGTACCTATGTCCCTTATTAACAGGGGGTTGGAGTTTAAGAGCCGTGGGGTTATGCTGCAACTGTACAGGACCTTGGTGAGACCACATTTGGAATATTGTGTGCAGTTCTGGTCACCTCACTATAAGAAGGATGTGGAAGCGCTGGAAAGAGTGCAGAGGAGATTTACCAGGATGCTGCCTGGTTTGGAGGGTAGGTCTTATGAGGAAAGGTTGAGGGAGCTAGGGCTGTTCTCTCTGGAGCGGAGGAGGCTGAGGGGAGACTTAATAGAGGTTTATAAAATGATGAAGGGGATAGATAGAGTGAACGTTCAAAGACTATTTCCTCGGGTGGATGGAGCTATTACAAGGGGGCATAACTATAGGGTTCGTGGTGGGAGATATAGGAAGGATATCAGAGGTAGGTTCTTTACGCAGAGAGTGGTTGGGGTGTGGAATGGACTGCCTGCAGTGATAGTGGAGTCAGACACTTTAGGAACATTTAAGCGGTTATTGGATAGGCACATGGAGCACACCAGGATGATAAGGAGTGGGATAGCTTGATCTTGGTTTCAGATAAAGCTCGGCACAACGTCGTGGGCCGAAGGGCCTGTTCTGTGCTGTACTGTTCTATGTTCTATGTCACCTCAATGTGAATTATCAATCACTGGAAGCAGTTTATTTCTATCTACACTGTCTCAGCTCTTGACAATCACACTGTGATCTTGTCGAAAGAAAACGGTTTCAATTATTAATGCAAGGTAATTGTGTATGGAAGGAGCATGCAAGGGGGTAATATTTATGAAGCTTCCGCCATAAACCAAGGCACCAAGGTAAAAATTTCGAATGTTAACTTAATCTAAGTTTCTTCGGTATTTCAATGTCTATATTTATAACAGGTGAAGGGATGGAGAGCAAGATGTCCAAGTGCAGATGATGTTTAAATTAAGAAGTAGAGTAACTTGGGTGGATGGGAGCAGACACTTTATTTTACTCAAAGGGACATTGATTAAGTGAGTAAGCAACACTATTAGAAGACAGCATTGGAAGGCGTGAGGTCATCCACTTTGAATCCAGGAATCGTGGTGGTGAGGGACCGGGTACTATGAGGACAAAGGGCTTTAAGTGTCCAATGTACACAAAATGTAGAATGTTAGCCAGTATCTCAAGGTGATTGGAATATGAATGTGAAGAAGTGAAGTTTCAGTTATGTAGAGCCTTGGTCAGACCCCGTCTGGTGTACGATTTTAGGTCTTGCTCCTCAGGAAGGATAGATTTTGATGTCGGTACAAAACGGATCAAGCAGATGAAACCATTATCAGGCAGGGGACGAGGCTAGTCCATTGCAGTGGGGGTGTGCTGAAGCCTGTGATGGTGGTTTGCCTAAGCTAGGGTAGAGTAAAGGATCAGAGCAGCCAAATGAGGTTAAACCGAGGCTTTATCCAATGCAATTTTTCAAAGCCATCTCGGCCTTTGGGCTAAGGTGAAGCATTAGGTCAAGCCCGGGAGGGGGGTGCAATGCCTCATCCTGTCAGCTGGATCTTGTTTGATCGAGCACAAGATAGGATGCATATCTTGTCTTGTCAGCTTGGACATGGTTTGTCCCTCATGTAGGGAACATGATTTGACTTCATTTGAATTGGCTTTTTTGATTAAAGTACCGGGAAAAAAAATTATGGAGACATTGCCCAAGTGTGGTTTTCACACTTTCATGACATCTGACGGTTCATGGGTGATCTGATTGAGGTATTTAAAATGACGTGTTCATTAGAGTAGCAACAGAGAAACCATTTCTTCAGGTCTGGAATCCAGATCAAGGTCGTAAAATAAAATTCAAGCTCGGTCAGGTCAGAACAAAATCAGAACATACTTTTTCACACAAAAAATAATGTAAATCTGCACCTTTCAATCCAAAAGGATCAATAGATTTGTGTCCGTTAACAATATAATGAGATTATAGAATTACTACAGTGCAGAAAAAGACCATTCGGCTCATTGAGCCTGCACAACTCTCCGGCAGAGCGTCTTACGCAGGCCCTATCCCCTTAACCTCACATATGTATCCCACTAATTCCCCCCTAACCTGCACATCCTTGGACTGTGGAAAGAAACCAGAGCACTCGGAGGAAACCCACAGACACAGGGAGAATGTGCAGACTCCACACACACAGTCACCCGAGGCCGAAGTTGAACCTGGGTCCCTGGCGCTAACTACTGTGCCACCGTGCCGCCCAAGATATGGCAAAATGGGGGAGTAAATGAGGCTGAGATACAGATAAGCTATGATCTATTTGAATGGTTGAATGTCCTTCTAATCCATGTTTATGTGACTGGGAATACTACATTCTTCTGGTGTCAAGTTTTACTTTGGAAATAGTGAAGCACATTGGAATACGTGTATAAATGTCGGAATGCTGTACACCACGTCCAATAATCATTGGTTTCAGTACTGCGATCCAATAAAATGTTATATTCTCCCAGTGAGCCAGGCATGATTACGCAAATAGCTATGAACAAGCACAGCACAATGATTGACGTTTGGAAAATTCATAAAACAAAATAATAACAAAAAGGGTAAAAGTGAGCAGAATTTTAACTTGCTATCTTCGAATTGAAGAGAGAGCAAGATTGTAAATGTTTGGGAAGCTTCTCTGGAGCATTCCTTTGACAGCAAAGAGTAAGTTTGGAGTTATGGTGTGAAAAATGTTTAAGATGTCGGGCGAAAATTTCCCCAAAAAATGACCAAGTGTCACATTCTGACCGAAAACCGACAGAACAGCTAGGTTTGCTCTCCAGACCTATTGGCACTTAGTCAAAAAAAAAGCAGGGGGTGTGTTTTGCGGCGTAATTCTTGAGGGGCGGGGCCTAAATATGCTGGCCAGGCCGGCTCCACAGGCATCCCCCACCCCTGATCTCTGTGGATCCAGGCTTCTGGCGACTTTAGGCCCTGACCCTGACAGTGATGGTGCAAAACACGCCCCCTGCTTTAAAATAAGGAGAAACACGCCAGTATGGGCGGCACGGTGGCACAGTGGTTAGCACTGCTGGCTCACAGCGCCAGGGACCCGGGTTCAATTCTAGCCTCGGGTCACTGTCTGTGTGGAACTTGCACATTCTCCCCATGTCTGCATGGGATTCCTCCGGGTGCTCCGGTTTCCTCCCACAGTCTATAGATGTGCGGGTTAGGTTAATTGGCCATGATAAATTGACCCTAGTGTCAGAGGATTAGCAGGGTAAGTATGTGGGGTCATGGGAATAGGATCTGGGTGGGATTGTGGTCGGTGCAGACTCAATGGGCCAAATGGTCTCCTTCTGCACTGTACGAATTCTATGGATTCCATGATTTCCTGACCGAACCTATCACTTTGCCATTTTTGGGGGAAAATTCCACCCTTAGGGTTCAGATTGCACCATGGTAAACTATCAAGTTGAATTCAGTACCTCTGAACATCTGAGGGCTGGCCTCAGAAAGATAAGCTTAAAAGCTTCTAGCTTGCCCGTAAAACCTAACTGGGTCACTAATATCCTTCAGAGAAGAACTGCTGCCAGCCCAATCAGTCTGTCCGACGCACAACTCTACTTCCCCACTTACACAGTTGACTTCTGACGTCCTCTGATGGCATTCAGTTGTAAACAATCAATGCAAAATTCCTTTCCATACTGTGTTCAGGTGACCACATGCACGTAGATACAGGAATAGGAAAATCTGCCCTATTGATTATAGAAGGCCTCTTTGTCCCAGTTGAGAGTTTCCAAATAAAAGGGACATCAATTAAGTGAGTAAGCAACACTCTTAGAAGACAGAGTTGGAAGGCGTGAGGTCATCCCCTTTGAATGGATGACCTCACGCCTTCCTTAATGGATTCTCATTTTTGGGTTTTAAGTATTTTGGCTCACGAGGTAGAAAATGAAGATCAGTCATAATGTTAGAAGCAAATTTCTGCAGATGCTGGGATTTGCTGAGATTTTCCCAGCATTTTCTCTTTTGGTTATCAGTCATCATGTTATTTGTAGTTTATGACCAGTGTAGTTAACTGTCACCTAATCCTTGGCGAAATAACTAAATTATCATTTTTTTTTGTGTGTCCTTATCCAACAGGGCATAGACTGCAGTGCTTGTAAACCTCATAATTTGAGGTGGGGCTAAGATGAGCATAACTAGTGACGAAGTAAACTTCTTGGTTTATCGATATCTCCAAGAATCAGGTAAGAATGTGCCTCGTGAAGCAGCTGATTTGTATGGATCATTTATTGCATGCATAGGATCCCGTTTAATTAAGTGACGTGTCGTTTTTGTTATGGACCCAGTGACTCTCTGATCATCAGAAGTTCTGTTTTTCATGAAGCGTTGGCAGATTTATTGGAAAAAATGAGACTCACGTGGTCTCCTCCTGTACTTTGGCTCAGTCACTGTAAACATAGGCAGACAAACCCTGATCATTGCAGGGCATTCACATGTCATGCAGGTGGCTGTTGTGTGTGGGTGGGAGCCGTACAGTAATAGCTTTGTTCCGCATACTTTGGCATATAATTAGGTCGACTTTACATATTCACAGTTAGGAAAGAATCTGCTGGTATTTTGGGGATTTACCATATTAACTACATAATTGATGACTACATTCAAGGGTTTCTTCTTTACAACTGTTAGCTGAAAAGCTCACTTTGCCTGATCGATAATTCTTCTTCAACTTCGATTTATGAAGTTAATTGGGTCGGCCAGACAGCCCCTGAGGATTTGATTTCTCTTTGCTGTCAGGCTATCGCTACTGGCAACCGATGAGCAGTGTAAAGGAATAGGGAAGTAACAAAATGCAATGCTCTAATTAATTTGGAGCTCAATTATATTGTAGTATAATCATAAATATACATTGCAATAAGATGCACAGGCTCCACTAAGCAAGTTTTGAGTATTTATGATCCAAAGGTCTTTGAGCTTGTTACAAAATGGAGCACGTTTAATACGCAACAGTGTTTACGGTGGCATAATGGTTAGCATTGCTGTCTCAGCGCCAGGGACCCAGGTTCGATTTCTTTGGGTTTCCTGCGGGGTACTCCAGTTTCCTAAAGATGTGCCGTTTAGGTTGATTAGCCATGCTAAATTGCCCCTTAGTGTCAGAGGGACTAGCAGGGTAAATGGAGTTATGGGGATAGGACCTGGGTGGGATTGTGGTCAGTGCAGACTCGATGGGCCGAATGGCCTCCTTCTGCACTGTAGGGATTCTATGATTTCTACTTTCCTTGTTGGACCAGGAAGAGCAATTGTGTACATCTGAATTAGACAGGGAACATTTAGGTTTCTGGCTATGGACTTGTGACCATAATGGGAGGCACTGGCTTCATGGTATTGTCACAAAATTATTAATCCAGCTAATGTTCTGAGGACCCGGGTGCAAATCCCACCAAGGCAGATGGTGGAAATTAAGTTCAATTAATAAAAAAATCTGGAGTTAAGAATCTACTGATGACCATGAAAACATTGTTGATTGTTGAAAAAACCCATCTGGTTCACTAATGTCTTTAGTTTTAGTTTATTTATTAGTGTCATAAGTAGGCTTACATTAACACGGCAATTAAGTTACTGTGAAACTGTCCTTTAGGGAAGGAAATCTGCCGTCCTTACCTGGCCTGGCCTACATGTGACTCTAGAGCCACAGCAATGTGATTCATTTTCAACTGCCCTCGGGCAACTAGGAATGGGCAATAAATGCTGGCCAGCCAGCAATGCCCATTTTCCACGAATGAATAGAAAAAAAAACTTCCTGACTACAAGATCTACGAGACAATAGTCTGGAAAGCATTTTTACAACATATTTGCATTACAGGCAGAATATATGCACTCATGCTGTATGTAATCATTATGGTAAGAGATGTGTCTTTTCCAACCCTTGGAGTGTGCATTCTAATTAAATGCTTCAGCAGCAGGTTTTCATGAGTTTAAAAATAAAGATTATTTATTCTCACACAATTATCCAAATTGAAACAATGGCACACACCCAGTCTCTCACACATTCACACAAAGACAAACATTGGATACAGAGAAAGATAACGTACTCTTACAGTTTACAGCTCATTCAGTGTCTAATTTATGATTTCCGGTCTCTTGTGTGGCAGGTCTGTGGTTTCTTGGCTGGATTCAATGATTTAAAGTTGAAGTGAGGGTCTTGTAAATTAAAGAGTCTGCAGCAGGCTGTGAGGTTTCTTGTAGACAAATATCTAGGAGGTTGATTCTCAGGTGAGCTTTGAATTTGGAACAGGTTAAGCCCTGTGGCTGCTTGATGACTTGCAGCCAGTTTGAGTCTAAGTCTCAGGACCTGGATCTGCTAGGTCCTGGGATAATAAAGGTGCAGTTCCCAAAGCCAGTTTCGATCGCATGACTGCCAGGTTAATAGTTCTTCTGGTTTGGATGGGAGAGGCCATCACAATACAATGGGAAGTTGACAGCGGCCATTGAGTTTTGATCTTCCCTTTTGTTCAGTGTGACATATGGAGACTCCATAGTCTTTAGGGCTCATCCTTAAACAATGAATTCCATAAAAGGCTGTGAGGCACCCTCACCTAACTCCATATTTAATTAGGTATTCTCCAGAGATTTGGTACTGTCTGTAATCCAAGTGCCAAAAGTCACATGATTTGCGACAGTGGGCGGCATGGTGGCACAGTGGTTAGCACTGCTGCCTCACAGCATCAGGGACCCGGGTTTGATTCCCAGCTTGGGTGACTGTCTGTGTGGAGTTTGCACATTTGCCCCGTGTCTGCGTGGGTTTCCTCCCACAGTCTGTCTAAAAGAGGTGCTGGTTAGGTGCATTGTCCATGCTAAATTCTCCCTCAGTGTGTCCGAACAGGCGCCGGAGTGTGACGAGTAGGGTATTTTCACAGTAACTTCTTTGAAATGTTAAGGTAAGCCTACTTGTGACACTCATAAATACACTTTATAAAGTCAACTTAACAGCTTGCTTTTGTCCAGTTTTCAAAAATATTGAATGACAGTTCCCAGGCATCTTAAGCAAATTACATAAAAATCTTTTGTGGATCTCACGAACCACACATTGATGGACTGGAAGCCGTTGCAGTTGATGAATACTCCTGGGTGTTGTGGAGGTGCCTTAATTACGATGTGCTTCTAGTCAATGATGTCCTGAGCCCATGGGGTATCCACTCAAAGCCAAATCCTTGCTCATTCTAACGGGCATTGTCTCTGGAAAAGTGTGCATAATTGATGACCCTGGCAAAGAAACAATCATTCGTCTGTATTGTGAGTTTGTGGGTTGCCAGCTGAAAGATTCTGTGAATATCTGCAGCTGAGTGCTCAAGTATCCAGAGGCAAAGAAGTTGAGGGTGATGTTAACTTTCACAGTCATTGCTAAAGCATGCAGCTGGCAACAAATCTTCTTCCAGCAGGCTGCAAATGCCTGGCACCTGAGGGGTGATGGTGGTGGAGTGGTAATGTCACTGGGCTAGTAATCCAGAGGTCCAGGCTAATGCTCTGGGGACCTGGGTTCAAATCCCATCATGGCAGCTGGTGGAATTGAAATTCAATTAATAAATCTTGAATATATTATTTTAAAAAGCTTGTTTCAGTCATGGTGACCATGAAACTAATATCGATTGCTATTTTAAAAATCCCATCTGGTTCACTCATGTCCTTTAAGGAAGGAAATCTGCCGTCCTTACCTGGTCAGGCCTACATGTGACTACAAACGCACAGCAATGTGGTTGACTCTCAATGGCCCTCCAAAATGGCCGAATAAGCCACTCAGCTCAAGGGCAATTAGAGATGGGCAACAAATGCTGGCCTTGTCAGCGATGCCCACACTGTAGAATTACAAAAAAAGTACCTGATGTAACACTGTGAGCCTGCTAACACATTGGTGTTTCACTATGTCAAGGGAACTAATCCTCTCTGCCTGTAGACCTTTTGTGCTGGGGAAAACAATCAACCCCTCTATAAGGGGTGATCATCTAGAGGTCTATAAAATAATGAGGGGCATAGATCAGCTAGATAGTCAACATCTTTTCCCTAAGGTAGGGGAGCCTAAAACTAGAGGGCATAGGTTTAAGGTGAGAGGGGAGAGATACAAAAGGGTCCAAAGATGCAATTGTTTCACACACAGAGGGTGGTGAGTGTCTGGAACGAGCTACCAGAGGTAGTAGCAGAGACGGGTACAATTTTGTCTTTTAAAAAGCATTTAGACAGCTACGTGGGTAAGATGGGCATTGAGGGATATGGGCCAAATGAGAGCAATTGGGACGAGCTTAGGGGTTTTAAAAAAAGGACGGCATGGACAAGTTGGGCCGAAGGGCCTGTTCCCATGCTGTAAACCTCTATGACTCTATAAGGCCCCTTGTGTGCTGCATCTCTCTGCTGATCATCTCTCCCTTTGCAGTTCTGTACGCTGTGGTACCGCTGCTGCTGCTCCTTATCTGAGGCCCAAGGTAACGCATTGTTAGTGGCACCCATGCTAATCTGCTAGATCAAAGCTTGAAATTGCTGACCAAGTGTAGAAGGATCCGAGGGGAAGATGACTACAGCTTGTTAGTGTAACCTCAAAAGACGAAAACGTTACCCCTAAAGTATCTACAATCATCTTCTCAGTGCAAGTGCTGTGAACAAAGCCTTTTACGCAAGCAGGCAAGAAAGCAGCTGTGACGTGTTAGTGCTTATTGGCATAATTGTCCTGTCTTCAGCTCCTCAGTTACTGCTGTGTTCTCACCTTGTGTTCACTGGTGAGTTCTAGGAAGCCCAGGAAACTGTGTGGACCCACAGTGAAATTGCACAAGTCATGTTAATATCACTGAAATTGAGCAGTCAACACATTGAAATTGACAACCCACCCCTCCCAAGGGTGTTGTGCACAGTCGACTGGAGTTAAATGAGGAAATCAACAGTTACAGCTGGCTTCCCCACGCACTCGCGTTTTTCCAGGACTTAACATCTTGCCTGCACACAAACCCACTCACTATGTTAAAACTTCTCGGCCTTTTGGCTGAGATCAAGCGTCAGATCAAGCCCAAGGCAGAGTGGTTAGTGCTGCTGTCTCACAGCGCCAGGGACCCGGGTTCAATTCCAGCCTCGGGTCACTGTCTGTGTGGAGTCTGCACGTCCTCCCGCTGTCTGCGTGGGTTTCCTCCGGGTGCTCCGGTTCCCTCCCACACACCAAAGATGTGCAGGTTAAGCTGATTGACCATGCTAAATTGACCATTAGTATCAGGGGGATTAGCAGGGTATATACATGGGATTACGGGGAAAGGGTCTGGGTGGGATTGTTGTCAGTAGAGACGCGGTGGGCCGAGTGGCCTCCTTCTGTACTGTAGCGATTCTAAGATTCGGTGCAATGCCTTTTCTTGTCAGCTTGGATCTTGTATGCGTCACTTTTTTTTAGTTTATTTATTAGTGTCTATTTATGAATGTCTGCACTGGATGAGAATTTATTTCCCCTCACTGAAGGCCAAGACACATGACATCTGATTCAACAGTACCAGTCTCCTTGCAAGTACCTTAGCTAAGAGATCATTGTTCGTGTGTGAATGTAGATGTTTTTAAAGTTTATTTATTAGTGTCACAAGCTGGCTTACATTAACACTGCAATTAAGTTACTGTGAAAATCCCCTCATTGACACACTCCGACGCCTGGTCGGCTACACCAAGGGAGAATTTAGCATGGTCAATGCACCTAACCAGCACGTCTTTCGGACTGTGGAAGTAAACCAAAGCACCGGAGGAAACCCACGCAGACACGGGGAGAACGTGCAGACTCCACTCAGACAGTGACCCAAGCCGGGAATCGAACCCGTGTCCCTGGTGCTGTGAGGCAGTGGTGCTAACCACCGTTGAATTGGATTTAATTTGAATTTAAATTTGATTTTTGGAGCAAGCAAGGAGATGGATGTGGGGTCTGCCCGCTCCACTGTGGCATTGTAACTTTAAGAATGGAGCAAAATCTTTTTAAAAACAATGATAAAACTCGCTTCTCTATTACGCAGCTTGCAGATGGTGAGTTGGAGCACTCAGTTAATTGCAGCTTTCAGTCTGAATGCTTGGTTTTAAAGTTAGTGTGAACTCACCCAGGTGAATGATCTAATATGAGTGTGCATTAGTTAACTTAGAAATGCAAATTTAGCAAGACTGCAAGTTGGGATCTTTGTTGTTTCATATATCGAAGCGCGTGACAAGATACATTTGACAGCGTTAAACTGTGTAACATTTGTTCATCTACCCAATGGACATAAAATTGTTTGTTACTTTGAAATCTCCGTCTGAATTTCCAGACTGCTATTCAGACAGGGGAGGATTCATGTGCCACCATGTGATGCATTCTGCGGGCTGGTGTACAGAGTAAGGATTCTCTATTGTGATGTCTGCGTTAGACTATTATTTGCTGTGATGTTGGACAGGTTTTGGAGCACTCTGGAGATGTACGGTCTGCTTAAGAATGTGGCAGAACTCAAAAGACTATCTCATATGAATTGATCTTGAAGGACAGATGATGTTCAAGGTTACTGTGGATGTTACTGATGTAACAACACATGTGGCGCTCGGAATTAATTATTTTAAAACTCAAGGTAAATATGCTGCCTGTTTCAGTGGGGAGATCCTCTCTTTATTCATATATATTTTTAAATTCATTCACGGGAAGTGGGCGTTGTTGGCTGGCCAGCATTTATTGCCCATCCCTAGTTATCCTTGGAGGGCAGTTGAGAGTCAAACCACATTGTAGGGTCTCTGGAGCATTAGCTGGATTTCTGGATTAAAAATCTAGCGATAATACCACTAGGCCATTGGTGTTACCAATTCCAGAGCTGATGAAAAATGAAGGAGAAGAATTCTGTGCTCTCAAGTCTTCGTCAGGGCCATTTTGAATCAGCCTCTATGAGCATTATGCAATGGTGTGATCCTTGTATCAATGGACAGCAATGAGATCAGAAGCACAACAAAGGGGATCAAGGTTACTGGTGGGCCATTATATGATTACCCTGGTGTTCTGATGTGGTGTAAATTATTTCACAATTCTGTTATTTAGTTAAATATAAGTCCAATGGGGTTAAATTTCACAGATCAGTGGAGCTGGCAAATGTAGAACAGACTCTGATAAAGGGGTTGATTTTAACGGGAGTGGTTTTGGGAGTTGTGAGGAGGGGGTTCTTGATTTTCCTTAATGTTTATGGTGGGCTTTGCAAATGGAACTGCTGGCTACAGGTGCCCTGCCCATTTGCTGACTGTAATTTCCAGTTGGGTTCCAGTATATTTAAAGCAGAGATTCTTGCCGGAATTTTACTGCCTCGCCCACCCGAGGCTCGTGAGATCGCGCCCGAGGCCAACGGAGAATGCCATTCTGCGAGCCTCGCCCACCCCGATTCGGGGGCGGACGTGCCGGTAAAATTTCCAGCATGTGTTTCTGGTAGATTGCTTTGGGAGGTTGTTGCAAGGTTTTTAGCAGCAGTGAGTTCGAAACAAAACCTCTGGTCCCTTGCGTCTTTCTTTTAAAGGTCATTGTGGAAAAGTGAAGGTTAGAAGCGACGTCTTCTTGCCCACAGGAAGTCAGAACACTGAAACGATTGATGTACACCAGGTTTGGAGAGGTGGTAAAGTTTATCACCTCGAGGAGTATCACCCTCCTGGGGCCTGAGCGGTACGTTTCCTGCTCTTGCTCCTGCATAGTGGTTTATGGTACCTGCACTGCCTCGCAGCCAGGCAGAGGGCTGCAATCAGGTGACGTGCACTGAAATGTGCGGCCCACTGAGCCCTGCACAGGAACATTGCCCGTGGGCCAGCCCAACCTTGCATCCCGGAGTTCAGTGATAGAAAATGATATACGCACTCTGCTCTCGCTCCTGAAGAGCGGTGTCCAGTTTTTGCGCTGCCTCACAGTTGAGCAGAGGGCTGCAGCCGGGTCACGCACACTGAAATGTGCAGCCAATCGAGCCCTGCACGGTGGCGCACGTGTTTCAGTGACCTGGCGAGAGCAAGGAAAGTGTGAGTGCGTCTCTTCAATTTTCTCTCTCTCTCAATAGCATGTCAACAGACCTCCCAACAGTTCCTCCAACAGACATCCCAATTCCACCAACGCTCTGATGAATTCTTTCCTCTGCATCACATCTTCACTATCCATTACATGGATACACTTCAAACCCAAGGGCAGTAAACACTGCTTAGCAGAAAACAACAGATGGTTGCAAATAGTTGGCCAGACCTTAATTTTACGAAGGAATTGCAGTAGGGATGGAAACTTGGCAGAATAGATCTCCATGCAATTTTCCTCTATTTTACACCTTGGAAATAAGCATCTTTTGGGTGTGAAGTAGAGGCAAATAAGCGCAATTTTCACAGCACAGTCCCAATGAGCACTGTCACACACATTATGACTTGCAAAGACATTGGCGAGAATTTTCCAGCCATTTTCACTGGCAGGATTTTCCTGTCCTGCCTACAGTCAAGCTCCACCACAGGTTTTCCAGTGGCAGGGGCCGCATAGAAACCCCATTGACAGTGGCGGGATCAGAAGATCTTGCTGTCGGCCAGTGTCGGAGCACCTCTGCCTCCGTGAAATATGTCGCAGGGGGGCATGGAAAATCAAGCCCACTGTTGTAGAGAGTGCCTGCTGGGTCTTGTCATAGTTTGTAAAAATAATGGGACATGTTTACTGCTGGGGTGAGTATAGGAAGGTGGGACAGCACTTACTTCCCTATTCCTGTTGTTGCTCTGGCCACTGCTATTTTTGACAGTAGCTTTGAAATGGGCAACTCAAGTGCCCACAGAAAGCAGGTGGGCACCTCACTAACCCATGCACATCAGATGCTATCACATCAGTAGGACCTTGATGCAATTTTGAAACATGAATGGACGGTGTGTTCGCCCATTTATATTCAATAAGAGTCCTGACCATCTAAATGGCTTGGATCTCTGAACACAACCTCCCACCCAATGAAATTGATGACAGAATAAATGTACCCCTCCAATGTTTCCCAACAAAATATAACTTTGGCATGGGTAGTCCACCAGCCTTCTGAAGTTCAGCATTTGTACTTAAGTAGGTCACCTTCAGGTGTTGCACAACACAGCTGGAGTCTTTAAGAAAACATACGCCATCTTGTCTGACCATTGGCAGATTTCAGAAAGATGGACAATATCCACGCCTCAAACAGATTGCAAACAACTGTTGAAAATAAGTCGGAGAACAATGTTTGGCAGGTAAAGTGCAAGACATAACCTTACATTACTACTATAAAGACTAGCTGGAAACTAGCTACTGGCATAAACCTGCTAATATTACATAATGTTCCCATATAAATTTTATGAAGTGGTTTTATGAATGTCCGCACTGGATAAGAATTTATTTCCCCTCACTGAAGGCCAAGACACATGACATCTGATTTGACATCACTAGTTTACTTGCAACTACCTTAGCAAAGCGATCATTGTTCGTGCGTGAGTGCAGATGTTTTTAAAGTTTATTTATTAGTGTCACACGTCGGCTTACTTTAACACTGCAAAGAAGTTACAGTGAAAATCCCCTAGTTGCCACACTCCGGCACCTGTTCGGGGTACGCTGAGGGAGAATTTAGCATGGCCAATACACCTAACCAGCACATCTTTGGACTATGGGAGGAAACTGAAGCACCCGGAGGAAACCCACACAGACACAGGGAGAACGTGCAGACTCCACACAGACAGTGATCCAAACCGGGAATCGAACCCAGGACCCGGGCGCTGTGAGGCAGCAATGCTAACTACTGTGTGCCACCCTGCTGGCGAGTGTCAGTAGAAATCACAGTGACCCTGGCCAAATGAAAGAAAAGGTTTTGTGAACTCAGTTTATTTCTTTAACTCGTTTCATCATTGGCGAAGCCATAAAGGGCCAGAATTTTGCCACGGGAATTGGAGCGGGCGAGGGGTGGACCATGGAAAGGTCCATTGGCCTTGGGCAGGATTTCCCAGTTTCGGTGTGAGCGAGGCTGGAAACTCCCGCCCATTGTTTGCAATTGCTACTATAATGTGTGTATGAAATTGAGAATCATGGCAGTGCGCCTATTGAAATAAAACTCATAAATCATTTTGCCACAGACATGAGATCCTGAATAGTGTTTTAAGTTTCCATCCATCTGTAATAAACAATTTATCTGCTAGTCAATAAAGTGGCGTCATGCTTGTCTGTCACTGCTTCGGTGAAGTGGGTTCCAACCTACCAAGGATCTGCATATAGTTAGATAGGCAGCACCTTACCCACTACATGTCCAGTGCAGGAATACAGGCACACACACAGTGCACCTTCCACTATCCACACTGTTATTTACCATCTGGATCAACTGTCTGAATCTTCTCAGTTCAAGGCCGTCTACAAGACCTCAATAAACAGCTTTGTAAGTACTTGCATCCATTCTAATGGAGGAAGCTCCCAGCATTGACCCATTGTAAATATGCTGCAGTGATAATTATTGTGTCACTCATGTTTATTTTACAATTTTTTTCCCCCCACTATTGGAAAAATTGGTTACGCTGTCAGCGTAAAGGGAGGCAATGGCCTAGTGGTATTATCGATAGACTATTAATCCAGAAACTCAGCTAATGTTCGAGGGACCCGGGTTCGAACCCCACCAAGGCTGATGGTGGAATTTGAATTCAATTAAAAATAAAGTCTGGAATTAATCTATTGATGACCATGAAACCATTGTCGAAAAGACCCATCTGGTTCACTAATTCCCTTCAGGGATTTTTAGGGGATTTTCACAGTAACTTCATTGCAGTGTTAATGTAAGACTGCTTGTGACTAATAAATAAATAAACTTTAGGGTGGCACAGTGGTTAGCACTGCTGCCTCACAGCGCCAGGGACTCGGATTCAATTCCCGGCTGGGGTCACTGTCTGTGTGGAGTCTGCGTATTCTCCCTGTGTCTGTATGGGTTTGCTCCGGTTTCCTCCCAGAGTCCAAAGATGGTGGATTGGCCATGCTAAATTGCCCCTTAGTGTCAGGGGGACTAGCTAGGGTGAATGCATGGGATTAGGGCCTGGGTGGGTTTGTGGTCGGCGCAGACTTGATGGACCGAATGGCCTCTTTCTGCACTGTAGGATTCAATGATCTCTATGATTTAGGGAAGGAAATCTGCCATCCTGACCCGGTCTGGCCTACATATGACTTCAGAGCTACAGCAACGTAGTTGACTCTCAACTGCCCTCGGGCAACTAGAGATGGGCAATAAATGCTGGCCAGCCAGCGACACCCATGTCCCATGAATGAATTTTAAAAAAACACAGCCTTTGCTGAATTTCAGTTGACGCTAATCCTCATTTTCCTTTGGTGCTAATTCAGCTTGATGTAATACACCAGTAATTCTCCCTTCTATTGTTTCTAGAATCTTACTTGTCTTCCTAAATAGTTCTTACACTGCAATTGAATAGATCATCTTTACTGCTCGGTAGCAAATGTAAGAGACGTTCTGGTGCATTTTATACTTCAGTGACTGACTTCAGCAAAATTATGATTCATGAAGCGCAACTTGCCAAGATTCCCGACAGTAAAGTAATTGCTGAGGCAAGCTGCAAGAAAACACTTTCAGTATCACCATAAAAGAGAAGTTTCAGGCTGCAACTGCATTGAAATTCTCAGTGATTGATGGAGGAATTTCTCTCAGAGAAACCAGGTTTTCATCGTCTTTTGTTTACGAAATACCAGACGACGCAGCTGTTTAAACGGAAACCTGTGCCCAAATGCTATCTATCTTGAGATGGAAGCTGCAGAATTCCCATTTGTTAACCCTTGTGTCCTACTTTTTAAAGTCTGAACAGGATTGCAGTTTGAAGGCGCAGTCAGAAACCTTTTGATGGATATTTCCAATGCCATTAAAAGAAAACAGTGCTAAACACTGCGCAAAGAGCTTTCGGATGCAAAGTTGTGCTCGGTGCAGCAGTAATTTCAGGGTCGTGGATGACATTTCAGTAATAAAGTGGTGCACGCACCCACTTGGCGCATTTCCAGAGCTGACTGCACTGGAAGCCATCTTGATGAGGGTTGCAGAAGTATACAGAGTAGATAGTTCTTGACTTCAGTCAGCCTCTAATGCTGATTTGACAACAGGGCTACCATTTTGGATTGCTGCTCTAGTTAACCCTGCTAGTGATTAGCACTGTTGCTTCACAGCGCCAGGGACCCGGGTTTGATTCTCGGCTTGGGTCACTGTCTGTGCGGAATCTGCACGTTGTCCCCGTGTCTGCGTGGGTTTCCTTCATGTGCTACCTAGCCGGCACCCAGGCACTGCCCACTGGGCATCTGTGGGGCTGGTATGTGGTGGTGGGGGCGGGGGGTATTCGCTGCCACTCTGCATTAAGGCTCGGTGGGGTTGTGAGGGAGGAGGGCGATTGGGGCTGGCCATGGGGGGTCGACGATCAGGGCATGAATCCCCCCGGTGGACCCATGGCTGGTGGAAGGCTCTTAACGTGCACTGGAGGGACTGAAGTCAGATTTGACAGGATGTGCTGGAGCATTACTGGGTCTGAACATGGGTGGCAGAAGTCTGGGCTGGTTGCCTGTGAGGAAACAGCAAGGGCACTGGCAAAGTGGGGGGAGCATGGATGGTGTCATCCTGAGAGAGAATAGCAGGGTTGTGCTCCATGCGGCCACTGCTACTTCCCCAGGATGGGACCTCAGCAGTCTGAGTAACCTGCCACAGCACAGATTACTGGACTGCTGTGAGACTCTGGAAACAGCTTTGAACGCTGGTATCCACAGCCTTGAACGCTGGTATCCACAGCCTTGAACGCTGGTATCCACAGCCTTGAACGCTGGTATCCACAGCCTTGAACGCTGGTATCCACAGCCTTGAACGCTGGTATCCACAGCTTTGACCCTGGTATCCCTGGTAGCACTCAGATTTAGGGTGGCTTCTACTTGTGCTGCAGTGAAAGTTGAGACATCAGACACTATGATGGTCAGGTTCCCAACTTCTGTTATGCATTTGACCACCATGTCTACATAGGAAAGGATGGGTTCCAGACTCTGTGTAGAACCCAGTGCCAAGATGGAGCTTGACTCCTCCCCAGTGGCAAGCCTGCCAATGCACCAAGCATGCCCATCAATCTTTTTCTACATGCTGCCCAATCAAAGTCCTCATCCGAGTCCTTAACAGTAGAACCCACCTTAAGAACTCGCCTCCGGGGAGGCGGCGCATGTGCCATCCTCTTGACCTAACCTGGCCACAGCCCACTTGTGCCCAGTGGCTCATCACATGTAGACCTGCCTTCACATGGTGCCAATATCTGCTGATGGCTAAGTGTGAGATCCATTGTAACTTCTTCTTCAGTCTCTTGCTCCTCAAGGACTTAAATCTCCTGTGCTACTGCCTAGCTTGGAAACAGTTCCTATCTGAAAGTATAAAGGCAGAGGGTAAGGTTATGGTGAGGGAGCAGGGAGAAAGTAAGGGGTGCAGAGTTATGCCATCTACAGCTTGTGAATGGGCAGGGATTCTTGTGCAAGGAGGGCGGTGGAATTTGAGAAAGTGGATTAAGTAGGAGCATACTGTCATCTCCAGTGGTTTAAACTTCATGGCTTCACTCATAGTCACACCAATAAACTCCAGTACCTGATCCTACATGAGGGTGAATACATGTAACTGTGCCTATCTCGTGCTGATGCCTTTAATTGTAGGGCAACTTGGCCTTTAAGAGAGATGGAGGTGTGTCAGCGAATGAGGTGCAATGTGTTTGGGTAATGTACTTGGCACAGTTGAATAGCAGCCAGTGTGCTCAAGCTGTGAAATAAGTTCAACTGCAGCGGTGCGAGGGTGAAGTCAGATTAAGAGTGTGAGGTATGAGGCATGTAGATGGAAATTATTGGTAGATGAGTGAAGGAGATGTGGTGAGGCTTGTGTAAGGCTAGTGGTGCAGTGGCTAGATATAGCATGTGATGACCTTAACTAATCATGTGAGGTTATTGAACTCTTCTGGTACCGCATCCAGGTCCTCGGGGCTAGACTACTATCATTTGTCATGGTAGGTACTTGCTCCCACTGCACTCTTAGTTGCTGCCTGGAATGTCTCGTGGTCCCTTGAAGGGAAAGCTTGTATATCTCCCGTGCCAAGGCCTCCAGTGCAGCATCTGAAAATCTTGGGGCACAATCTCTGGCCTGTTGTGCTGTTTTTCAAGGTTGTTCCTGGTCTCTGATTCCTCTTCCATCATTTACAGTCCATGGTGCAGCCAGAGCACACCTTGCCTTTCATAGACACAGGCTAGGTAGTACAGTCTAGGTTTATGTGGCGCTAGTGGTACCCCAGAAGAGGTTCAATGACCTCACATGACTGGTTAAGGTCGGTAAATGCATCGTCACATGCCATATCCTAGCCACTGCACCAGTAGCCTCACACAAGCCTCACACAAACTTTGCCCTCCTGCCTCCCCGCTGAGGCATGTCAAGATTTGGCACATTTGGCACCGAGTTGCACAAACATTAGACTAAGCGGGCAGCAAGAGCTTGGCATCTACATCGTTAGCACAGGAGGGGGGCCAAATATGCATTGCAATTGTGACGCCTGATTTGGGGGGGGGCTATCCAATTTCGGCTCTTTTAAAATGTTACAAGTTCTTGAAAATGTTTTGTAGAACCAGGCTATGTAACCAACACCTTTCAGGGAAAAATGCCAAATTTTTGCCCAGTTTTGGGTTAATAACCAGCCCTTTGAATCATGTCAAGATTCAAAGGATTAAAAGCCACATGCGATTAATTTGACCTCCCTGTTCGAGATGGATAGAAATATTGCAGTCTGTTGGTTATCTTTGAGAAGTACGTGATTCCAAAGTAAATGATTCTGTGTGAGTGCTTCAAGCTTTGGATGTGAATTGAGTTGTTTAGATCCATGGAGCCCAATAAATGTTTTATTTAAGTGAGTCGAATCGTTGAAATCAGAACGAATAGTTTAGAACCTTTGAGAGTTAAAGTTAGGCCAAAGTGGCTCCCACAACAGTGAAAAAGAGTAAGGGATGAATCGCTGTGCATATAAAATATTGGTTCAAAAGAATTACCGCTTAATACAGAGATTACAACCATTTGTTAATTTGCTTTCAGGGAATTAGGATACTAAATTACCCTATGATATATTTGTTTGTTCATTACTGCCAGATAAATTGCTTCTATGAGAAGGTTTGGAGCAGGTTTGTGATGTTTTGTCACTGTCAAAGCTCGAAGGAGCTTCCTGTTGAGACCCAGGACGGATGCAGTAAATAAAATAACGGAGAGAAACAGATTCTGTTCATTCGCCTGGATACACTAACACAGACTTAATCAGAGAACCTGGATCACTAAGAATCGCCTACGAGAGAAATCTAAAAACAGAGAAGCCCATTTATCAAGAACAAGGCAGGAAAATACCTCCAAAATAAAAGCAAAACACTGCGGAGGCTGGAAATCTGAAATAAAAACAGAAAATGCTGGAAAAACTTAGCAGGTCCAACAGCATCTGTGGAGAGAGAAACAGAATGGAGAAGAGTTCTGCAGAAAAGTCATTTGGACACAAAACGTTAACTCCGATTCTCTCTCTCCACGGATGCTGCCAGACCTGCTGAGTTTTTCCATCACTTTCTATTTTTATTTTGGAGAATCATATGGACTCATAGAACATAGAACAGTACAACACAGAACAGGCCCTTCGGCCCACGATGTTGTGCCGAGCTTTGCCTGAAACCCAGATCAAGCTATTTCCTCCCTATCTTCCCGAAGTGCTCCATATGCCTATCCAATAGCTTCTTAAATGTTCCTAAAGTTTCTGACTCCACTATCACTGCAGGCAGTCCATTCCACACCCCAACCACCACTCCCTGAGTAAAAAGCCCACCTCGGACATCCTTCCTATATCTCCCACCATGAACCCTATAGTTATGCCCCCTAGTTACCGCTCCATTCACCCGAGGAAATAGTCTTTGAACGTTCACTCCATCTATCCCCCTCATCATCTTATAAACCTCTATCAAGTCTCCTCTCAACCTCCTCCGCTCCAAAGAGAAAAGCCCAAGTTCCTTCAACCTTTCCTCATAAGACCTACCGTCCAAACCAGGCAGCATCCTGGTAAATCTCCTTTGCACTCTTTCCAGTGTCTCCAAATCGAAACATTAACTCGTTTCTCTCTCTCGACGGTGCTGCCAGACCTGCTGAGTTTTTCCAGTGTTTTGAGAACTAGCCAATACGTGACTCTGAGCCAGTTTAACTTCCTAGCTTAACTGAATTTTGAATCCAATTCTAATTTTGTGAATTTATATTACTGGTATAGAACTTGTTATATATATTTGTTCTCAGGATGCGGGTGACATTGACAAGAACATATTCATTGCTCATTCTCAATTCCTCTATTATTGAATCAACTATGTAGGGAGCGACCTGAGTCACAGATACGCTCCATTCCTTGAATGACTTTAGTGAACCAGTTGAAGTTTTATGACAGCCAGGCTTTCATAAGTCTTTGATCTGATGCAGGTTCACAAGTCAATTAATTCAATTTTCCGATGTGCCATGGAGGGAGGGGGGTGGTTTGAATTCTCGGGGCTGGATTTTTATCCACGAGGCAGATAATTGTCAGCTCCTCCTGCCTGTCTGGGGAATAAGTGCCCACAGGGAGGGGATTTTCTTGGTGGGGGGGCATGGGTATGGGCTGCAAACGAGCCAGTGGACCCAGAGAAAATGTTCGGAGGCGCACACAGGGGCGGAGGCAGGCTGTTTAAAAGGCCCACCTTGGTGCTGTAGAACTTTGTCCCAGTTAACATAAAAACAAGTCATCTAGCCCTCAACCCTCACACACTTCCCATGCCCTATACATGCCACCTGATGCCCCCCACCCACTCTCGATGGCCCTGCATGTCCTCCATGCCACACCATGCCCCCCCAACAACCCCTATGGTTCCTCATGCCAACATGCCAAGCTCTGGCATTTCTATGCCCATCACCCACAATGCACTCTATAAAAAGCAATGAACCCTATTTTGGCAATGGGATATGTTTAAAAAAAGGAAGAGTTATTCATCGATAACTTTCCACCTTCTTTAAAAATGCTCCTTTTTACTACAGGCCAATAAAAATGCCAATCATCCAGGCCCTTTGAAGTGCCGATAGCAGAAACTGCAAGTACTTGAAATCTCTTAACCTTGTGTAGATGGACATTTTGAAATAGTCAGCTTAGATCAGAGAGCCAGAGTTGTCAATCAAGCAGTGATTTCTCTTTGGCGAAGATGTTTATTACTCTAATAGATGTGTGGGTTTTCAGCCAAGAATACATAATAAGCCCAGAAATCCATTAGCCGGTTGAAACACCTGAACTATAGGAGTTGTTTGAGTGAGAAAATCTGTATATTTGACAAAAGATTATATTGGTCAACAATGAATTATCTTGTACAAAAGCAAAATAACATAGATGCTTATTAGGAAAACAAAGGTCGTTTTAAGGGATTTATACTTGTATCAGTAAATATTGGAAATAGGTATAAATTTAATTGGGCTTCATTTGGTGTTTCCATGTAAGGAAACCTATAGTCAGATTCCAGCTGGACAACAGTGTTTGAATGTATGGGGCTTTTGCTTTCAATTCAAACTGTGCTTCTGTTGCGCTTAAATAAATTATGGCATAAAGAGTAAATAGAAGCTAGCAGAAGCACGAGGCAGTTGCTTAGCAAGGTAGGCAGGCTTTTATTCTTAGTTTCATTGGAAGCCATTGCAGTTGAAGATAGGATGTTGTGGTGTGAACATTTCTCAACTCTGCCAGAAGACAAGCTGGACAGGACAAGAGGGAGGCAAAAATCAGACTTCCCAAAGAACCAGATAAAATCCAGACAACCAGGGAATTGTGACAGAAAGAATGTCTTGGAAAGACTGAGTTAAGAGAACAGAGACCACGAAGTTGAACAAGATACTGTTCAGGAGAATTTGAGGGAAAAGCAGACAAAACGTTCAGCGTTAAAGTGACAGCTGCAGTAACCAGATTTAAAGTGGGAAAGTAGACTTTAGAGATAAACCAAAAGTTTGGTGCCATCTTAATACAGTCTGGGAATCGATTGTTAAAGCAATTGTGAGGAGTTTGCACAATAGTCGAGATGAAAAACTCCTGAAGAGGGGGCTGTAAAGCCTGTAAGCAAAACCTTGATGGACGCACCTGAGGGAAAATGTTATTTAAAAGAAGATTTGAAAGTGTGGCGGGAGTTCTCCGGCTCCCCAGCCGCCTGTGTCTCAGTAGCAGGAGGCAGTGCGCAGTTCACTGGTGGTGGGATTCTCTGGTCCCACTGCTGTCAATGGAAATTCCCATTGATGTCACCCCACGCTGCGGGGAAACCTGCGGGAGGGGGTGTGCTGCTGGTGTTATCAGACAATCCTACTGGCGTGAATGGCCAGAAAATTCCGGCTTGTGTCTTTTTCAAAGTGAACTTTAAAATAACTCGTGTGGAAGCTCGAGTTCAGTGAGACAACGTGGTTCATGGTATACAAAATCACCTGGGGGGAGGGGGGGGATTTTATTTATTTAAGTTTATTTATTAGTGTCACAAGTAGGCTTACATTAACACTGCAATGAAGTTACTGTGAAAATCCTCTCGTCACCACACTCCGGCACCTGTTCGGGTACACTGAGGGAAAATTTAGCATGGCCAATGTTCCTAACCAGCATATCTTTGGACTGTGGGAGGAAACCGGAGCACCCGGAGGAAACTCACGCAGGCACGGGGAGAACGTGCAAACTTCACACAGGCAGTGACCCAAGCCCGGAATCGAACCTGGATCCCTGGCGCTGTGAGGCAGCAGTGCTAACCACTGTGCCACTGTTGAGGAGAAATCCACAGACATTCACTGGGGGGTACAGTGTGGAGTGTGATCTTACCACAGTCATCCTGTGTATTTGAAGGGACTGTGTGTTACTGAGACCATTATAGTTGAAGATTTACTTTGTAACCCATATTAACCTTAAAATCTGTGTATATTTGTGAAGCTAAGTGGGAGGGGGGGGGCGGAGTATTGGGCTGTAATCAATGTTTAATAAATGTTTTTTTTCTTGTTGTTAAAACTAGTTCATCGTCCTGTCCCTCTGTTCCTCCAAGTTTTAAAAAAAAGTAAAGGTAACAGTCTGTTGAGCCAGGGTTCCATTCTGGAATCTTTCCGTCCAGTTGTAACACCAACTGGGACGTAACGTGCTGGAAATCTGAAATAAAAACAGAAAATGCTTAAAATACTCCGGTTTTAGCAGCATCCATGGGGAGAGAAACGAGGTTAACATTTCAGGTTGATGACCTTTCATCAGAACTGGAAGAAATTAAAAATGTGCTAATTAATTAATCTTGTACAGTCTGATGAGTTTCAGACAGGTGAGCATTACCAAGATTCATGCGTGTATTGTTACAAATTTAAATGAATTTCCATCAATCTACTTGGGTGTACCTGACCAATTAATAGTCGCTGCTTTTTTCTATTCATTCGTGGGACATGGGCATTGCTGGCTGGCCAGCATTGACTGTCCATCCCTAATTGCTCAAGGGCAGTTGAGAGTCAACCACATTGCAGTGGCTCTGGAGTCACATGTAGGCCAGACCGGGTAAGGACGGCAGATTTCCTTCCCTAAAGAATGTTAGTGAACCAGATGGATTTTCCTGACAATCGACAATGGTTTCATGGTCATCAGTAGATTTTTAATTCCAGATTTTTTTTATTGAGTTCAATTTCCGTCACCTGCCGTGGCGGGATTCGAACACAGGTCCCCAGAACATTAGCTGAGTTTCTGGATTAATAGTCTCGCGAACATACCACCAGGCCATCGCCTCCTTAAATATGTTAAGCACAATGGGGTAGGAATTCCTCTTCTGCATTTGCCAATCCCTGGTTTTCTACCTTTAATAGAGTAAAATAATAGACTGAGGAAAGCAGAAGTAGAATTGCTGGCCCAAACTTGTGATGAGGCAAGGCACAGTGTGACAATTTCTACAGCTAAGTGTGCATTTAATGTACATAGGGGCAGAGGAAGGAAAGGAAGCCACCAGGTAACAACACCCAAAGTTTTCTGCAAGCAGGATTTCCTCAATTACACGATGTTATGAAATGTTTGCATAACCAGATCTGAGAACCTAGCGTTAATCTTGTGGCCTATATTAAACGGGAAGGAATTCCATATCCACATTGCACATTGCTTCTTTAATGCACAAAATGTTTGGTTCCTCACTACAAGCCATCCTGAATTGGAACACGATTTACTCATCCCACTAAAACTTTCATCTCCCAACGACGTTCCTTGTAATAAAACAACAGAAAATGCTGGAAGAACTCAGCAGGCCTGACAGCATCTGTGAAGAGAGAAACGCAGTTAATGTTTCAACACATATGATTGATCCAATCTCGAAATGTTAACTCTGTTTCGCTCTCCACAGATGCTGTCAGACCTGCTGGGGTTTTCCAGCATTTTGTGTTTTTACTTCAGATTTCCAGCATCCGCAGTATTTTGCTTTTATTTTCATGTTCCTTGTCGCCTTTGTTGTACTTACCACACAGAAAGAAGCCATTCAGTCCAACACGGATGTTAATTCTCCATTTGAGCCTCTTCCCAGCCTCCTTCATACGACCCCATCAAATTAAATCTCCATTCCTTGCCCCCTTATGTTTATATATCAATGGCTTGGCTGACATTGTATTTTGTGGCCGAATCGCATACATTCCAGCTCTAAACTATTCCTACATTACTGGACACGGCACTGGCAGGCAAGTCTAAATGTACATTTCAACTTTTTGTAACTTATACAAAATCATAGAATCCCTACAGTGAAGAAACAGGCCATTCGGCCCATGAGTGTGCACCACTTCTCCAACAGAGCATCTCACCCAGACACTATCCCCGTAATCCCACTTTTTACCCCACTAATCCCCCTTACCTACACGTCCGAGGGCACTGAGGGGCAACTTAACATGGCCAGTCAATCTAACCTGCATGTCTTTGTGCTGTGGGAGGAAATGGAGCACCCGGAGGAAACCCACTCAGACACGGGGAGAACGTGCAGACTCCGCACAGTCACCCAAGGCCGGAATTGAACCCGGGTCCCTGGCGCTGTGAGGCCGCAGTGCTAACCACTGTGCCACCGTGCCGTCCCAACTTCTGTCAGTTTAATTGCTTCCAACTGGACAGTTCAGCTTCACCAATGTACTTGAACTTGTGGTGCTTTCCTGCATCACTAAATACAGCATTTACGCATTAATCTTGAAGTTTGCAGTTTGCAGCCTTTCTTCATTAGAGAAAATCACTTTGCAAATACCTCAAAACTAAATGCTATAAAGGGATTTGCCAAGTATGGTGAATGAAAACAATGGTTTGTCTCAAGCATCTATAAATGGCATCAATCCACTTCAAAGAGAAAATTAATGTAAGAAATAATGTAGTCTTTGCAAAGGTCCCTTCTCCCTGTGTCCTAAAAGGTGTACTTGAACAGGCCATTATTTTAATATAGTTAGTGTAGGACTCAGCAATAAAGCCTAGCATGCTAACATCCTGATATGAGCAAAAAAAAAGTATCTGCTTCATAAATCTGCCAGCACGGTGACTCAAATGTCTATTGCAATTGTATAAAACTACAGCAAAAATTGTATTCTCATCACTTGTGTTTGGGATTTTGCTAACATGAGAAGTTTGGTTTTTCTGGTTCCCTGTTGGTAAATTTCCATTTGAGCAATCTGAGTTTGTTGATCAATATAAGCGAGACAGCCTGAATAATACAAAATACACTACAAAATGAATAGGAGTGCTATTTATGCCAATTTTGTGGACTCGTGTTTATACTATGGCTGGTTTTAAACTTTAGCTAAAGTTTCATTTACTCAAAGAACTTTGTAACATCAAGTTTCTAGTGAGAGCCATTTTAATCGTCACTGCAGGAAAATTCTGCACAAATTGGCTATCCCTCACCTTCCATCGACGGAGATCATTTTTGTTGGAACATGAAGCAGCGCTAAGATCCTAGACATTGGAAGCTTGCCAAAGAGTACAGTGAGGTTTGGCCAGTTTAAAATCTTCCATGCACATCTTCCAGGAACAGCCTGTCAGCACTGAGCCCAATTTGATGCAGTTGTTCCAAACTTTCAGCTGTTTAAATAATTTTCCACTTTACATTGTATCAAGAGTCTGGAATGTTCGTTTTTTTTTTAATGAATTTTTTCTCCCTCAATGCGGTAACCCATGCTGGGAAATATGATCGTGTAAGTACTGGTCACTCTGACCAATTGTGCACTTCCCGTGCGTGATTCTACAACACTTTGGTATCACCATTTTATTTAACTGCGGGGACAGAGCAAGAAAGAGCACTTGTTTCCTCTGCTCATGTCTTCACACTCACTTTCAGGCAAAGTCATTAAATAGCGAGCTGGATGTTCTCTCCCCATTTTCTCATTCATAAAACATGCCTATTAACGCATACTTTGGTCGGATTTCTCCGGCCATTCACAGCAGCGAGATTCTCTTGTCCCACCAGCAGCACATTCCCCCGTTGTGGGCTTGCTGGGTGGAGTGGCTACAATGAGAATTCCCATTGAGATCAGAAGATCCTGCCCCCCCAGTGAACAGCACGCTGCCTCCCGCCACCAAGAAACACGCTGAGGGGAGGCCAGAGAATCTCGCCATAGTTTCTCCTGTTGCAATTGTTTTAGATTTTGATCTTTTTCAATTATGAAACCATCCCATTCTCAAGAATATATGTCAAAATCTTGCTGCCATTTAAGACAGAGAGATCTTATTGTCCCACTGACTGCACCATCCCAGCCACAGGTTTCCCAAAGGCAAGGGGTGCGTTCAACAGGAAACCCCGTTGACAGCAGCGGGGCCATACGATCCCGCTGCCTCAAGATGCACCTTGGAGGGGGAGGAAAATCCCGCCCACAGTCAGAAAATGTGAGCGTCGTCCAGGACAGTTACCATCTGGAAAGATCAGATGAGTTAAAATTTTAGATATGGTCTTCTAACAAAATAGTTCAGAGCTTATTTATTAGAATAACAAGTAGGCTTACATTAACACTGCAATGAATTCATTGTGAAAATCCCCCAGTCGCCACACTCTGGCGCCTGTTCAGGTACACTGAGGGAGAATTTAGCTTGGCCAATGCATCTAACCAGCACGTCTTTCGGACTGTGGGAGGAAACCGGAGCACCCAGTGAAAACCCACGCAGACACAGGGAGAACATGCAGACTCTGCACAGACAGTCACCCAAGCCGGGAATCGAACCTCGGTCCCTAGCGCTGTGAGGCAGCAGTGCTAATCACTTGTGCCACCATGTCACTCCATTGGTAGATTGGAGGATATTACAAACATTTATATAGGAATGAGGCTGGAAAACCACCCTGGAAAATAAAGTTAATTATAGTATCTGTAAAGTGTTGAAATGATATTAGCGCAAGACAATACAAAGCGTAAAGAGTGAAATTGAAGAAGTTTTAGTTTCTGAAGTCAAATGCAACTGTGAGCGGCTGAAGGAAGTGGGGGAATAAGACAGGTAGAAATGAACGTTCAAAAACTTCCACAATGGAGTAATTTCCAAGAACATGAGAGAAAAGAAAAAAGATCCACATAAAACCTGAAACTAATGGCAGCTACACAACTGAGGCAAGTCATGATAACAAACTCCAGTAAATAAAGATACAAATTGTGCCTTACATTATGATCTGAAATCAATCTGCCAAAATTTAGCAATTTTTGGATGTTGCACAATCTGGATTCAAGAGGAATTGTACATTCACAGATCAAAGAACAAACATTGTCAAATACAGGGCAGTAAAAAGGGATTACTACTGACTGCACCAGAGATGATAAGCCAAAAATGTCAAAATCTGATTGAGAATTTCTTCATGAATAATAACAAATGAGTCGTCATGAATAACTCTCCATTTTGGATTATTATCAATGTTGTTTGTCTGTTTCCGTCTGGTTATCTATTTTACTGTAATACAAATGATATGTTTGGTCCAGATTTCCAGTTTGCTAGATTGTCGTGCTGCAAGTTTCTATGTCACGTTGTATATAAATAGCCTAATTTTGGGAATAGAAAGAAGGAATTGAGCAAAGCTGGGAATTCTGTGGAGAGTAACTCATTAGATTCCCTGTCCACCTACTACAAGGTAGAAGTTAGGAGTATCATGGAATATTTTTCACCTGCCTGGATGAGTGCAGCTCCAACAACACTTGATAGGTAGATGCAGGGAGGATGTTCCCGATGGTGGGTGTGTCCAGAACCAGAGGTCACAGTCTGAGGATTCGGGGTAGACCATTTAGGACGGAGGTGAGGAGACATTTTTTCACCCAAAGAGTGGTGAGTCTGTGGAATTCATCACCACAGGAAGTAGTTGATGGCAAAACATTGAATGTATTCAAGAGGCGGCTGGATATAGCACTTGGGGTGAATGGGGTCAAGGGTTATGAGGAAAAAGCAGGATTAGGCTATTGAGTTGGACGATCAGCCATGATCGTGATGAATGGTGGAGCAGACTCAGAGGGCCGAATGGCCTCTTCCTTCTCCTATCTTCTATGTTTCTATAAGCGCAATACCATTCAAGTCAAAGCAGCCCGCTTGACTGGCACTCCTTTTACCAATGCTCTGTGGCAGCACCAATGCCCCTTTGACATCTCCTTCCACCTACCAGCTAGAAACAGAAGATTTTTTTATTAATTCATAGGATGTGGGTGTCACTGGCTGGGATGCTTGCTAGGCCATTTCAGAGGGCACCTGAGATGCTAGACGAGGTAAGGTAAAGATTTCCTTCGCAAAAGGGTATTAGCGAACTAGGTGGATTTTTTTACAACAGCTACCAGTGGTTTAATGGTCACCAAATTTTTATTGAATTTAAATTTCACCATTTGCCATGATGGGATTTGAACCCAGGTCCGCAGAGCATTATTCTGGGTCTCTGAATTACTATTCCAGTGAGAATACCAATAGGGCAAAGCCTCCCCCTCCATGTGAGCATCACCGCCACTTTCCCCTCCATCCCACACACCTTCCTGACTTGGAAATACATCCCTATTCCTTCATTGTCACTGGGTCAAAATCCTGAAAGTCCCAACAGCACTGTGGGTGTACCAACACCACAAGCACCACAGCGGTTCAAGAAGGCAGCTCACCATCACCGTCTCACGGGCAATTAGGAATGGGCAATTAAATGCCAGCCGAGCAGGCGATACTCACATCCAGTGAAATAATAATAAAAAATGCATTTACTAGGCTAAGTAACTTCCAAAGAAGAGAACAGAAAACAGCGAAAGCACATTGATGAAGTGAGTGGGACGAATGACGGCCAATGCAGATGATGAAAATGTGTATTTTTGGCACTTTGGTTGACAGAAGGGAGGATAGTCTAAGTGGTAAAGTTCTAGGTGGTAGATGAGCAAAGCAATTTAGAGCACAGGTACATGACACTAAAAGTGAGCTCATGGATCCCAAAAGCAATTGTAAAAAGTTAAAGTTAGAAAGAGTGCAGAAAAGATTTATTAGGATGCTACCGGGACTTGATGGTTTGAGTTATAAGGAGAGGCTGGATAGACTGGGACTTTTTTCTCTGGAGCATAGGAGGCTGAGGGGCGATCTTATAGAGGTCTATAAAATAATGAGGGGCACAGATCAGCTAGATAGTCAATATATTTTCCCAAAGGTAGGGGAGTCTAAAACTAGAGGGCATAGGTTTAAGGTGAGGGGGGAGAGATACAAAAGTGTCCAGAGGGGCAATTTTTTCACACAGAGGGTGGTGAGTGTCTGGAACAAGCTGCCAGAGGTAGTAATGGAGGCGGGTACAATTTTGTCTTTTAAAAAGCATTTAGGCAGTTACATGGGTAAAATGAGCATAGGGCCAAATGCAGGCAATTGGGATTAGCTTAGGGGTTTAAAAAAAAGGACAGCGTGGCAAGTTGGGCCAAAGGGCCTGTTTCCATGCTATAAACCTCTGTGACTCTATGACTCTATAATTGGATGTCAGGCTTAATCAGAGGAAGTGCAGAATAAAAAAATCAAAAGTCTGCAATGCCGAGCACTAGACAGACTAATTTGCAATTTTGGGAATAGATTTTAACTTTTGGGCAACCATCTGACTGCTGTTCAGTGAAGAACTTAGGCTTCGGTTAAATGGAGCCAGGAAAATTGACGTCCTGACCTAGCTCATTAGGTTCGAGGCCAGGCAAAGTGCGACGGCCCAGAGTAGATCCTGGTGTGGTCACAATCATAGAAGGGAGGGAAGGGCCCAGGGCAGCATTGGCCCAGATTATTTTAGCGAGGCTTAAAAGGAGCACTCTTGCTTCTCCTGAACTCTGAGAAACTATTTAAAAGTAATCTTCTTTGGACCTCTTTGGTTGGATCATCAGTGAAACAATTTATACATGAAGCATGCGCCACTCGGTTCCGTCTCAAAATCATGATTTGCATTTTAATAGGGGGCTTTCACCTGAATCAAATCGATGTTGCGGCTGCCCATTGGTATTTTTCCTCCTGAGAAGCATGGTAATTGCTGGACTGTTGATGTCCACTGACTCCGACAGCATCATCCTGTTGATATTGCTTTTTGTGATTTTTAGATCAGTCTTTTGGTTCTTCATCTTAGGAAGGATATACTGGCCTTGGAGAAAATGATTGTTCTCTTAAGTTGATACACGGAATGAAGGGAATGACTGAGTTATGATGAGATTCTGGATGAACCAGGATTATTATTGTAATTTGCACAAGATCCTGCAATACTTCCTGGGTCCTGCAATTTTCTTTTTTTTTATTAATTCATGGGATGTGGACATCGCTGGCTGGACCAGCATTTATTGCCCATCCCTGAGGATGTTTAAGAGTCAACCACATTGCTGTGCGTCTGGAGACACATGTAGACCAGACCAGGTAAGGAAGGAAGATTTCCTTCCCTAAAGGTTATTAGTGAACCAGTTGGGTTTTTACAATAGTCAACAATGGTTTCATGGTCATCATTAGACTTTCAATTCCAGATTTTTATTGAATTCAAATTTCACCATTTGCCATGGTGGGATTTGAACCAAGGTCCCCAGAGCATTACCCTTAGTCTCTGGATTACTAGTCCAGCGACAATGCAACTACGCCACCACCTCTTCATTCTGCATAGGCCTACCTACACAGCCAACATATTGTGTAAAATCACAGGTCTGCAGTGCCCTTCCCTGTTAACTAAGACATTAATTCCCATGCATGCTGAAATATCTGTGGCTACTGTTCAAAATTCAGTTGTATTAGCTTTGCATCTTTGGTCAGATAGGTGCATGGCTAGTACAGTAAAATCTATCGCCAAACCTGGGTCCTAAAATTACTCTGGGTTTGCTCCACCAGGGCATATGCTACAGAGCAGAACCCCACCGCTTCATCTTAATCCCAATTCCCAGTGGAAAGGACAGTTGCATACTAAAAGCAAATTCTTCAATTGTGCCTGCCTAAACGATCGCAAATCGTAGAGAGAAGATCCAACATGGACAAGTGGATTATGTTTGGATCTTGCTGAAACAAGGGTGAAAGGAGACTTGTGTGGAGCTTGTGTAGACCTTTTGGGGAAAATGGCCTGTTTCTGTGCAGTAAATACTTTGTAAGAAGGTAATTAAGCACAGGTACAAAGTTTGCCTGTGACATTAAACAATGCAACTGGAATACTGGTGATGTGTGTTTTCATTGTTGCAAAATGGCACTTTTCCATTTTCAATCACCCTACACTAATAGATTATAAATCTGTGATTATCTTACAATATATTGGAATATTTAACTTTTGAAATTAGCTGAATAATTTTCAAATGTTATGTTGCAGAAATAGATATAGGAGGAAGTCCAGAAACAAGATTATACTTTTCACCTTCAGTGATCTGAACCTTATCATGTTCATTTCCAGCACACCCTTTTATTGCTATGCTTGTATTAGCGGAGGTGTTAAATTACTATAAATGAGATGAGAACCTCTTTTTATATAAACCTGATCTATAGTGCGGATTGAACCAACTTACTGTGGAATTTTGTTTCTTGTACACATAATGAGTATTAGAGATTAAGAGAAAACAAAGCTACGTCAAGTGAGGAAACATTTTGGAAAGAATTCTCTGGTTGTTCACGTCGGTGGGATTCTCCGGTCCCATCAGCGGCAGACCTCCGCCCGTGGGTTTCCTGCCAGTGTGGGGTGACGCCAATGGGAGTTCCCATTGATAATGGCAGGACCAGACAATCCTGCCACTAGTAAACAATGCGCCACCTCTCCCCGGTGGGAAACATGCAACTGGGAGGTCGGAAAATCTCGGCCTTTGTCAAAAAACAGCAACATGAAATTTCATGGAGTTTGTCCTATTCATCCATAAAATCTAGTGGAAGAGCCATGGAAAGCCTGGAGAAATTATATTTGTCCCAATTCTCCAGCATTTCGTTAGTTTCTCTGCCAAAGGTACCCGAGAGCAGCAGAAGCCTCTACGCTGAGCCAATTTGGTTTGAAACTGTAATGTCCCAAAGCACATTTGAGCTACCACCATACAGCAGTGCAGTTTAACGAAACTGGCATTCCAGCTTGATATTGGCTTGCCTACAAAACTGTCTGCTGTTTACAGGCTGTGTTGATTATATTTTGTATCACCAGTTATTCAAAACTGTAACATTGAATGAGCCAGGACCGGCATTGCATCAAAATCGTGCATTCTCTCGTTACTGAGGTGACAGGAACCTAAACGTGTATTATGTTAAATGTGATATTTTGTCTGAAATTTCACCTCTAAGGCAAACTCTCTTGAGTAAGGATTGCATCATTAATTGTGCCTACTGCAGATATTTGCAGGAAATGTTTCCTTGAAATTCCTCATTCTGATACTTTTGAAAATAGGAAGTGAGAAATAGCAACAATTCGCATTCACACACTGCTGTCCATGCTGCAAAACATCTAAAGTATTTTCACAAGGTGGAGGTTGGAGGGGGTCAGACCTGAGCAAGAGACAGGTGAAGATTGAGTCAGCAGGAGACAGGTGAAGATTGAGTCAGCAGGAGACAGGTGGAGACTTAACAGGAGACAGGAGAAGAGTTAAGAAGTAGCTAAGGTTTTCCCAGAGGATAACTTTAAAAGGGGTCTTCAAAGCTGGGGGAGCTGAGAGAGTCCGCAATGTTTGAAGGCATAAAGAGTAATGGTAGAAGGTGAGGAGGTGCACATTCGAACAACAGTGGACGACTGGAAGTTATGAATGGGGATCTTACAACGACAACTTCTGTAGCACCTCTACTGTAATGAACTGTCCCAAGATGCCTTATAGAAGCATTATAAGATGAAGCATGACACTGAGCTACACGAGGAGATATAAGGTCATATGCCCCAAAGCTTGGTCAATGAAGTTGGTTTTAAGAAGCATCTTAAAGCAGGAAAGAGAGGGATTTCCAGAGCTTGGGACCAAGGTAACTGAAGGCACGGCCACCAGTGATGGAGCAAGTATGATTGGGAATGCACAAGAGGCCAGTGTAATAGGAGCACAGATACCTCAGTGGAGTGTGGGAGCGGAGGAGATTAGAGACGGTGGAACTTTCCCATCCTGCCCACCATGGGAATCGTAGCAGCCAGGACACAGACCATGCAAAGGTCTGTTGACCTTGGGCGGGATTTTCCAGCCGGAAAACCCGTCCAAGGAGGGAAAAGGCCATGGGGGGATGTTAAAACAGGAATATTGTAATGACTTCAATCAGGCCATTGAGGTTGGCCTATTGGAATATGAACTCCCTGATTAAGGAGTCAATTGATGAGCCAACCTGGGAATCTTTTCCTTGTATTTAACTTTTAAAGGTAGACTGCTGACTGATAGCACTCTGTACTGCTGTTGGAATTGTAAATAAAGGGATTTTGGTGAAGGGACTTCTGCCTCCGAAGACTTATTACAGATATTTAAAATCAGGACCTTGCTTTAAGTCAGCAAGCACAGGAGTGATATGGGAATGGTACCAACTGCGGAATAGGCAGCCTTGGTAATGTACAGAAAGCAGAGCTTGAATCTCAAACAAATGGGGTGCCGAAGTTGCACAACATTGGATCCAGCCTGAGCATGCAACCAGGGACAGAACTGAGGCGGGGTGTGGGGCAAGAGGAAATGTAACAAAGCTTTGAAGTTTTAGGCTGGATGATTATCATAAAAGAAAGACATTTATTGCAGCATTTCTCATCACCATCAGACATCTCGAGGCGCTTTACAGACAATGAAGTACATTTGAAATGTACTCACTTCTGTAATGTAAGAATTGCAGCAAATACTTTTTCACACAGCAAACTAAACCTCCCACAAACAACAATGTGATAATGACCAGATAATCTGATTTTGTAATGTCGATTGAGAGATAATTATTGACCAGGACACCAGCAATAACTCTCCTGGCCCGCTTTCAAATAGTGCTATGGGATCTTTTATGGGATCCGCTCATACAGATGAGGCTTTGGTTTAACGTCGCACCTGAAACCTGGCACCTTTGACAGGGCAGCACATCCTCAATACTGCATTAGAGTGTCATCCCTGCTCAAGGTCTAGAGTGGACCTTGATCATAGACCTTAGGCGCAGCGTGGTGACCCAGTGGTTAGCAGTGCTGCCTCACAGCACCAGGGACCAGGGTTCAATTCCCGGCTTGGGTCACTGTCTGTGCGAAGTCTGCATGTTCTCCCCGTGCCTGCGTGGGCTTCCTCCGGGTGCTCCGATTTCCTCCCAGAGTCCAAAAGATGTGCTGGTTAGGTGCATTGGCCGTACTAAATTCTCCCTCAGTGTACCTGAACAGGCGCCAGAGTGTGATAACCAGGGGATTTTCACAGTAACTTCACTGCAGTGTTAATGGAAGCCCACTTGTGACACTAATAAATAATAAACTTTGAAGAACAGGAGAAAGTTCCAGGCCATGCTTGCTTCAGGAAAAGCGGTCAGATAACCTGAGGTGGGATGTTCCAGCCGTGCTCGCCCCAAACCCGGAAAATCCCGCCTGAGCTCAACGTACCTTTGCATGATCTGCCCCCCGCCCGTTACGATTCCTGTGGCAAGCAGGCCGGGAATATTCCCATCCTAGTGTCAATTAGAGAATCAAGGATGGTGAGGGCAAGGCAACAGTCAAGTAATCCAGAGACCCAGGATAATGCTCTGTGGACCCAGATTCGAATCCCACCAGATTGGCAGATGGTGAAATTCGAATTCAATAAAAATCTGAAATTAAAAGTCAAATGATGACCACAAAACCATTATTGATTGTTGTAAAAACCCATCTGGTTCACCAGTGTCCTTTTAAGAAAGGAAATCTGCCATCCTCACCTTGTCTGGCCTACCTGTGACTCCAGACCCACAGTAAGGTGGTTGACTCAAAGAAAAATGCCCTCTGTCAAGCAGATTGGCGATGGGCAATGAATGAATGTCAACCAGCGACACCCACATCCCATGAATGAATTTGAAAAATGTGAAAAATAGATGCAATGTTTCTAAATTAATCTGTAAAAATCTTCACAATCTGGAACCAGTGCAGATAGTTAAAGATTATATCCAGGCAGACCATGATGTACTTTTCCTCATAAACATGGATGACCTCTGCGGAAGATGCTTCCTGGCAGCTTTATAATTAACGCTGCTGTTTGTTTTCTCTTTCAGGTTTCTCTCACTCAGCATTCACATTTGGAATAGAAAGTCACATAAGTCAGTCAAACATCAACGGGACACTAGTGCCACCTGCAGCACTGATCTCTATCCTTCAGAAAGGATTGCAGTATGTCGAGGCAGAGATCAGCATCAACGAGGTAATATGATGGCGAATGATACGTCATGCATTGAAACCCACTCACTTCCTGCTCGGTGGCAGTCTGTAGGTTTGACAGTTTATTGACTTGCTTCAGTGTGAAATTTTGACATCTATGTACGAATGCACAGTGTAGGAAGGGTTTGAAAGAAGGACAGCTGAATTCCTGTGATACTTTAACACTGAAACAGTGACGGATGTATTAAGAAACTGTGTGGAATAAGCTATATTGGTCATTTTAAATGCTGAAAGCTCCACTTGGTAGAAGCAGATGTGAAAACATGTGGCATTTCTTCATCAGTTGCCGGCTGGGTTGAAAGCTATCACAATAAGCTCATTGGGGTGGTTCTGCCGGAGCTTCTCCAGGTGAGGAGAAGATATTGTCAATGTCATCCACCCTAAACTCTCAACAGCATAACTACAAAGTCCAAAGATGTGCAGGACAGGTGGATTGGCCATGATAAATTGCCCCAAGATATATAGGTTCAGGGGATTAGCGGGTTAAATATGAGGGGTTACGGGGATAAAGCCTGGGTAAGAGTCGGTGCAGACTTGATGGACTGATGGGCCGAATGGTCTCCTTCTGCACTGTAGAGATTCTATGATTCTGGCATCTGCCTGGAACATCTTCAATACAGCCTTTAATGGCACAGTTCCCTCTGCAATATCCTGTTCCTATGTTCCTAGAATCCATTTCCAGCCTACAGTTACAAATGTTGCTGCAATTCAATAATCAGTGACATTATCAAGTCCGAGAATCACCATTGAATCATACAATCCCTACAATGCAGAAGGAGGCCATTCGGCCCATCGAGCCTGTACCGACCACAATCCCACCCAGGCCCTATTCCCGTAACCCCACACCTTTACCCTGTTAATCCCCCTGACACTAGGGTCAATTTAGCATGGCCAATCAACCCTAACCCGCACATCTTTGGAGTGTGGGAGGAAACCCACACAGACATGGGGAGAATGTGCAAACTCCACACAGGCAGTGACCCGAGGCCGGAGTTGAACCCGGGTCCCTGGCGCTGTGAGACAGCAGTGCTAACCACTGTGCCACCCAAGTCAATCAGTAGTTTATAGTAAGTGCTATAGCAGCAACAACTTGTTTTTATATAGAGCACCTTTAATGTAATGAAGCATCCTAATCTACTCCACAACAGCATCAAACAGCAGAATTTGACTCGAAGCCACATGGCTGTAATATTGTCTGTATCCCAAACATTTTCGTTCATGCTCTTCACAATGGGGAATGTGGACATTTCATGTTCCACGGGGACTTTCTGGAGTACTGCAATGCAGGGGCTCCCAAGTGCTCCTGCTTTCCCTCCCCCCACTCGCACTGTTCCTCCCCCCACTCACACTGTCCCTTCCACTCCCCCACCAGCTACGATTCCCATGGCAGGCGGGATGGGAAATCGCCCTGTATGTGTCCAATGGTCAGATACTTGGTCCCCAAGTATTTACATTTCTTGTGGCATCATTCATGTATAGCGAAACGAGGAGGGGGTTAAAGAAACTGGCTTAGTCACTGAATGGTGAAGAACTAATGAGCCCGATTCAGAGTCTTCATTTTCAAAGAATCGTAGAATTCCTACAGTGCAGAAAGAGGCCATTCAGCCCATCGAGCCTGCACTGACAACAACCCCACACAGACCCTATCCCCGTAACTCCACATATTTACCCTGTTCATCTCCCTGACACTAAAGGGCAATTTAGCATGGCCAATCCAACTAACCCGCACATCTTTGGAGTGTGGGAGGAAACCGGAGAAAACCCACACAGACACGGGGCGAACGTACAGCCTCTGCACAGACAGTCACCTAAGGCTGGATTTGAACCTGGGTCCCTGGCACTGTGAGGCAGCAGTTCTAAACACTGTGCCACCCTGCCACCCTAATATTGTCCGATAGAAAATCGGAGCCAGAGCCTTCAGCTTTTGCCATGTTACAGCTGAAAATGTATTTATATCTAGACCTTGCTACAGTATCTGTTATGTAAACAAAGCAGCAATTTTAATATTTAAAGATATAATAGTAATAAAAACAGCAGGGACGCTGGGGACATGCTTGGGTGCACAAAGGAACTTCCAACACCAAACTGAAACAAATGTGAGATTTTCAATGTAACAACATACTTAGTATACAGTGTCCATTTCCTTATGATCAGTTCAGCAACATTTTGGAAAAGCACGTACATTTGAATCAATCAAGCAGCTATTTCAGTCTCGTAGCTTCACTGTAGTGTATAATTTGGATAATTGTAATCCTGGGTTAACAATCAGTGCACTAATGTGCAAATAGCTATGTGATCTGCAAAGAAAGCTCTTGCAGAAAAGTGTCTGCGTCTGTCCACCCAGTTTAGCCCAGTTTTATTTTCTGGTTGAGAAGGTTTTTTGGCGGAAGGCGGCTGTCGAGGCAGGACTGCTGACATGGGCTTTGCTATTTTCTGTGCGTCAAGTTCAGTAAAGCGAACAGCAAAATCGTTACATCATAGCGCTCAAACTCAATTCAACCGAGCTTGAAGGAAACAGGAACTGCGGATAAGATTGGTAGACAGACCAATTAAATTATTCAGAGCAGGTGCAAGTTCCTTCATCAGAATCTTGGGTGGGATTCTCAGGGAGGACTAGCTAGGGTAAATGTCTGGGGTTATGGGGATAGGGCCTGGGTGGGACTGTGGTCGGTCAGATGGGCCGAATGGCCTCCTTCTACATTGTAGCATTCCGTGATTCTATATTAGTCCAGTGACAGCATCATCGTCTCCCCTTGTTGCGTTTCCTGCAAGTGGGTCAAGTTAAAATCAGTCTTAAGGAGTTTAAATTAATCATCAGTAGTGCTTCTATATCTGATTTTGTTCATCAAATTAGACATTTGCTGATGAGGCAGATAGAGCACTTAAGAGAATGATTATATGAAGCAATTAAAGTTCAAAATGCAGGTGCTTGCAGGACCTGTCCTCTCCAGTAAGAACTGAAATGCTTTTTCATCACTTTGTCTCTGAAACTGTTTTCAACCATCTCATAATTAACTCCTAAGGCTCAATTATGGAAGAGCAAATAAGGCTCCCCTGATGGCTCAGGGAATTTATCTAATGAGTATTTAAACACGATTGATTCCTGCCCTGAGCTGAGCCAGTTGATCTCAGCCAAGCTGCTGCTAATAGATGCATCGGCCTTGCAGATCCCTGGGTTACAGAGGAGAAAATCCAGCCGCTGGAAGTGGGAGTCTGGACTTGGCTGTGCTGTCCCCCCTGGGCGAATAGTTTCTCTGCTAACTGTTGGGGTGCACGCCAGAATAATGGCTCTTGGCATATTGACAGCAGCTGGGTACCTGTGGTCCGATAGCTTAGCAGAAAGTGCTCAGTGCGTTCAGGGTTGCAAATAGAAGGAGAAAATTGATGAGGAAAGGAATAAACAGAAATTTCTGACTCCTAATTGAAGGGTCAGCACGTGATAATATTCTTAGTGTTGGGCATTAAGTGGTTTTAAGTGCATTCAGTTACTACCCTGCTGGGAATGCTGCATATTCTATGATATATAACATCTTATTTACTGAATGCAGCATGTTAAGGCACTAGGCATTGCACAGCTGTGACAATGGTTTAGTACCTAAACTATCAGGAAGTGAGGTGCGTTTCCCCGACAAGTAAGTTCCTGGGAGTTATACTGGTGGAGCCAATTGTAAATTGACAACTGTAGCACTCGGTTCCTGAAACAGGAAAGGTCGATTTATGTCCTCTGAATTTGTTGTATCTGTGGTGACAGTGGCCAAAGATATTTGTAATGTTGTCAGGCAAGACTCATTCACTCGCTCCGTGGATTGCAAGGAAGAACCCAGAGGTGACTGCACAGAATCTCCAGAAGCAAGGTATGCTCCATGATGCCACAGGTTACCTGGCCAGCAACACACAGTGAAAACGTGAGGCTTCAACCAGCATGTGTCAACCTCTTAAAAATAGATCAAATGCAGCCCCACCACATGCTGCTTGCCTGGTTTAAATGGATGCATTGGAGATTTGGGAGACCTAATCTTCTCTCTCAGACTGTTTAAATGCTAGGGGCGATTCTCCCAGCCCACTGCGCTGCTCTGGCAGGGCCGGGAGACACAAGCGAAGGCCGTGTAGCGGGCTTTCCGCTGGGCGCCACGGCCTCCGCACACCTCCGGCCGTCAGATTCTGGCGCCGTCAGCTCCGCACTAGAAATCGACACGGTGCTGATTTGAATATTGAAATTCGAATTTAAATCCCATTATCAGGCCCGGGATTAAAGTCTCCGGGCCCGCTAGCCTCTTAACCCCCTCGTCAGGAGTTATTCACTCCAGTGGGGTTTACAACAGCTCCCCACTAATGGGTCCCCTGGCACTGCCCAAGGGGCACCTTGGCACTGCTGACCGGGTATCAGGCAGTGGCAAGGGGGTGGGGCCTAATGGGGTGGGGCCTATAGGGGCGACCAGTGAGGGGTCCCACTACAACTCTACACTTGGGATCGGTTACAGAAGGAGGAAGGCCAGTGATCGAGGCTGACCGTTGGGATAAGGAGGGGTGGGGGGGGGGGGGGGGGGGGGGGGGTGTTGGGGCTGTGGGGGGGTGGGCGGAGTTGTGGGGGATTGGATTCCGAGGGGGAGCTGGCCCAGACTAGTCCAGGAGGGCAGTGATCGGGCGGGGGGGGTCGCATGGCCAGCGATGCTGGGGTAACATGGCTGGCCAGCAATCGGGAAGCCAGCAGCGCGGGGCTACTCCACATGCACCGATCTCCGCTCTGACAGATCGGCGCATGCTCAGTGGCCCGCTCAGCACTGTGCTACTGGCCTCTCCAGCGGGAATAGGCCCTGCCTCCTGATTTTCAGCGTAAATCTCCCTGAGACACTCTAGAGTGCACAGAGTTCATTTTGAAAGTCGGGCTGAAAAAAGCAGCGAGATTTACTCCAGTTTTTACGCGAATTGAATTTTTTTTGACAGAATTCCACCCATTGCGTTCAGATGAGAAGACTTTTGCTGCTTGCATTTTCTATTCAACATTGTCTCAATCATTGTTCGTACTGTGAGTTGTCATATCTTTACACGTTGACTTGATTCGGTTCATTACCACATGTATTGGCATACAGTGAAAAGTATTGTTTTTTGCCCTACACAGACAAAGCATACCGTTCATAGAGCACACAGGGGAAAAGGAAAGGAGAGGGTGCAGAATATGGTGTTACACTCGTAGCTCATTGAAGGTTTTTCAGTGTCTTTAGCTGGTGTAGGCTAGCGGAGGAACTGGGGAAACTAGAACTTGGAGCTCAATCCGGCCTTGGGCAGGTGTACTTGCCATTTGGAATTTTAAACTGCAGTCCACGGGAGAGGCATGAAAGTCCATTAACCCGCTCCTCCCCACCCCTATCTCTTCAGTTCAACTGAACCCCTGCCTGGTTTAGTTTGATATCTACTCTTTCAGTTTGCAAGTGTGACAGTCAGTTGTATCAGGTTTTAATGATGTGGAGATGCCGGCGTTGGACTGGGGTGGGCACAGTCAGAAGTCTCACAACACCAGGTTAAAATCCAACAGGTTTATTTGGAAGCATGAGCTTTTGGAGCGCTGCTCCTTCCTCAGGTGAGTGGAGGGGTATGTTTCACAAACATGATATATTTAGACAGAGACACAATTGCGAGATTATGGTTGAATTGCAGATCTTTTCAGGTAATCAAGTCAAAAAAAGGGATTAGCGGGTAGGGCCTGGGTGGGATTGTGGTCGGTGCAGACTCGATGGGCCGAATGGCCTCCTTCTGCACTGTAAGGTTTCTATGATTTCTATGATTTGCAGGTACAGACAGTGCGAGTGGAGAGCGGGACAATCACACGTTAAAGAGGTGTGACAGGACAGTTAGTAGGATTTTGCGAGCCCAGACCAAATGGTAAGGGTTACATGTAGTGTGACACGAACCCAAGATCCCGGCTGAGGCCGTCCTCATGAGTGTGGAACTTGGCTATCAGTTTCTGGGTTGTTTGCTAGCAGTGAGATTCTCTGGTCCCGCCGCTGTCAATGGGAATTCCCATTGATGTCACCCCAAGCCGGCAGGAAACCCGCAGGCAGAGGTGCGTTACCGGCAAGATCGGAGAATCCCGCTGGTGTGAACAGCTGGAGAATTCTGGCTATAATCTCTAACAGGACTGAATGATGATAGTGGCCATTCAGACTTACTGTTATGTTAACAAGGCTTCCACACCGCGCTGTCCAGAAAAGTTACATTTGGACAGTTCCCAACGGTAGTCAACACAAATTGCTTAATTGGCCTCCAACTCTGCATCCCTCACCTTGGCACATGGCATGAAACTTCACACTCCCAGAGGGCAACAAGAACACAGCCTGGCAGAGGACAAATACTGGTAGGGCCCTGGCATCCAATCTGCCGGGCACTGTGTCACCGGTGACTCCCGACACAGCCAGGGGGTAATCCATCTCGGTAGCTGTGACCCCCTGCAGAATCAGTGGGAGCACACCAGCAACCTGCAAAACCCGCCAAGACATAACAGATGCACAAGAAAGCAGCCCCCGTGCCAAAGAAACAAAGGCAGGAAAGCGGAAAAGAAAATCGCAAAATCCCCAAGAGTAGCAGTAGAGGTGAAACAAGCAGAAGTCCAGGTGAAGATCCATCTGCAGCATAGAGGTTTACAGCATGTAAACGGGCTCTTGGGCCCAACTTGTCCATGCCGCTCCGCGTTTGGCCCATATCCCTCTATACCCATCTTACCCATGTAACTGTCCAAATGCTTTTTAAAAGATAAAATTGTACCTGCCTCTACTACTACCTCTGGCAGCTTGTTCCAGACACTCATCACCCTCTGTGAAAAAATTGCCCCTCTCGACCCTTTTGCATCTCTCCCCTCTCACCTTAAACCTATGTCCTCTAGTTTTAGACTCCCCTACCTTTGGGAAAATATATTGACTATCTAGTTGCTCTATGCCTCTCATTATTTTATAGACCTCTGTAAGATCACCCTTACAGAGGTGTAAGCTCCTACACACTAGAGATAAAAGTCCCAGTCTATCCAGCCTCTCCTTATGACTCAAACCATCAAGTTCTGGTAGCATCCTAGTAAATCTTTTCTGCACTCTTTCTTGTTTAATAATATCCTTTCTATAATAGGGCGACCAGAACTGTACACAGTATTCCAAGTGTGGCCTTACCAATGTCTTGTACGACTTCAACAAGACGTCCCAACTCCTGTATTCAGTGTTCTGACCAATGAAACCAAGCATGTTGAATGCCTTCTTCACCACTCTGTCCACCTGTGACTCCACTTTCAAGGAGCTATGAATCTGTACCCCTAGATCCCTTTGCACTATAGTTCTCCCCAATGCCCTACCATGAACTAAGTAAGTCCTGCCCTGGTTCGATTGACCAAAATGCATCATCTCGCATTTATCTAAATTAAACTCCATCTGCCATTTGTCAGCCCACTGGCCCAATTGACCAAGATCCCGTTGCAATCCTAGATTCTTCACTGTCCACTATGCCACCAATCTTGGTGTCATCTGCAAACTTACTAACCATGCCTACTAAATTCTCATTCAAATCATTAATATAAATGACAAATAATAGTGGACCCAGCACTGATCCCTGAGGCACACCACTGGTCACAGGCCTCCAGTTTGAAAAACAAACCTCTACAACCAATGTCTGTCTTCTGTCATCAAGCCAATTCTGTATCCATTTGGCTACCTCACCCTGGATCCCGTGAGATTTAACCTTATGCAACAACCTACCATGCAATACCATGTCAAAGTCCTTGCTAAAGTCCATGTAAACAACATCAACTGCACTGCCCTCATCTACCTTCTTGGTTACCCCTTCAAAAAATTCAATCAAATTTGTGAGACATGATTTTTCACTGACAAAGCTATGCTGACTGTCCCTAATCAGTCCTTCCGTCTCTAAATGCCTGTAGATCCTGTCTCTCAAAATACCTTCTAACAACTTACCCACCACAGATGCGAGGCTCACGGGCCTGTAGTTCTCGGGCTTTTCCCTGCAGCCCCTCTTAAACAAAGGCACAACATTTGCCACCCTCCAATCTTCAGGCACCTCACCCATGACTATCGATGATTCAGATATCTCTGCTAGGGGACTCGCAATTTCCTCCCTAGCCTCCCACAATGTCCTGGGATACACTTCATCAGGTCCCAGGGATTTATCTACCTTGACGCGCTTTAAGACTTCCAGCACCACCTTCTCTGTTATACGTACACTCCTCAAGACATCACTATTTATTTCCTCAAGTTCCCTAACATCCATGCTTTTCTCAACAGTGAATACTGATGAGAAATATTCATTTAGGAATTCACCCAATCTCTTGTGGATCTGTGCATAGATGACCTTGTTGATCCTGAAGAAGTCCTACTCTCTCCCTAATTACTCTTTTGTCCTTTGTATATTCGTAGAAGCATGGCAGCCAACAGCGCCACACCAGAAGCCCTCTAGCCAGAAGTTGTATGGGAACCTTATATACAGACAGGACAGGGGTTGTGACTCCCTTCCCTAAAGAACAATTAATTAGCCGAGTTTTTATACCTTTCTGGCAACCTTCACGGTCATTATGTGGTGCTGGCCCGCCAATTATCTGTTAATAAATTAAAGATGACAAATTTGCACGAAGGCATTTAAAACACCAACTCTTGTGTTGCTAGCCCAGTGCCATAACTGCTAGAATTCTGCTGTCCAAATTAAAGGGATATGTGCACTTTGAGATACTTGCTTGCAAATGTGTAATAAGTCCTCGGAGGTAGAAATCTCTTCACTAAAATCCCTTTATTTACAAGTCTGACAACAGCATACAGAGTGCTTTCAGTTAGCAATCTACACCAGGCGTCCCAGAGGAACTGCCATTCCTGATTAGGTACAAAGCAAGAGGCACCCTGATTGGTCCATCCATTTGGCCCTTAATCAGGGAGTTCATTTTCTAACAGGCCCACCTCAATTTGCCTGATTAAAGTCATTACAAAATGGTACAACTGAGGTTCAACCACTCAAGACTATGCTCTCTGAGCAAACTTGTCTGTAGCTGATTCAGATCAGGGGAGCTACCTCTGTTGAACTGGGTCAGTTCTATACTCTGCAAGCGCAGTCACCCTCGTATATTGGGACAACTCAACCTATTCATTCATTCTTAGATAATTGGAACCCATAAGTTGTTTTTATCCATCGGTTGATGTTTTAATCCACCAGCATGGAAAATCTACTGCTAATATTAAGTTTACATAGCAATTTGAAAACTGGACTTCATACATTCAAAGTTGCTTTATTGCCTAAATTGCTGTTTACTTTGTGGAGATAAATTGGCATAAAAATGACTGATTTTGAACAAACATATGGCTGTTAATGACTGGGAGCAAAAACTTTATGGTGGGACAATTGAGGAACAGTGGAGGACTTTCAAAGCAATCTTTCACAGTGCCCAGCAAACTTATACACCAGTGATAAGGAAGGACTGTAGAAAAAGAGATAATCAACCATGGATATTGAAGGAAATAAAGGAGGGTATCAAATTGAAAGAAAATGCATACAAAGTGGCAAAGATTAGTGGGAACCTAGAAGATTGGGAAATCTTTGCAGATCAACAGAAAGCCACGAAAAAAGCTATAAAGAAAAGTAAGATGGATTATGAGAGTAAACTAGCTCAGGATATAAAAACAGATAGCAAAAGTTGCTACAAATATATAAAACGAAAAAGAATGGCTAAAGTAAACATTGGTCCTTTAGAGGATGAGAAGGGAGATGTAATAACTGGAAATGAGAAAATGGCTGAAGCATTGAACAGGTACTTTGTGTCGGTCTTCACAGTGGAAGACACAAATAACATGCCAAAAATTGATGACAGGAAGGCTATATGGCAGGTGAGGACCTAGAAACTATCATCATCGCGAAAGAGGTAGTGTTGGGCAAGTTAATGGGGCTAAAGGTAGACGAGTCTCCTGGTCCTGATGGAATGCATCCCAGGGTACTAAAAAAGGTGGCAGGAGAAATAGCAAATGCACTAGTGGTAATTTACCAAAATTCGCTGGACTCTGGAGTGGTTCCCGCAGATTGGAAAACAGCAAATGTGATGCTACTATTTAAAAAAGGAGGTAGACAAAAGGCAGGTAACTATAGGCCGGTTAGCTTAACTTCTGTAGTAGGGAAAATGCTTGAATCTATCATCAAGGAAGAAATAGACATCTGGATATAAATTGTCCCAAAGGTAAGACGCAGCATGGGTTCATGAAGGGAAGGTCATGTTTGACTAATTTGGTGGAGTTCTTTGAGAACATCACATGTGCAGTGGACAGTGGGGAACCTGTAGATGTGGTATATCTGGATTTCTAGAAGGCATTTGACAAGGTGCCACACCAAAGACTGCTACATAAGATAAAGGTGCATGGTGTTACAGGTAATGTATTAGCATGGATAGAGGATTGGTTAACCAACAGAAAGCAAAGAGTGGGGGTAAATGGGTGCATTTCTGGTTGGCGATCAGTGACTAGTGGTGTGCCTCAGGGATCAGTGTTGGGACCACAGTTATTTACAATTTACATAGATGATTTGGAGTTAGAGATCAAGTGTAGTGTGTTAAAATTCGCAAATGACACTAAGACGAGTGGCAGAGCAAAGTGTGCAGAGGATGCTGAAAGTCTGCAAAGGGATATTGATAAGTCTAAGTGAGTGGGCAAGGGTCTGGCAAATGGAGTACAATGTTGGTAAATGTGAGGTCATCCATTTTGGTAGGAATAACAGCAAAATGGACTATTATTTAAATGGTAAAAAATTGCAGCATGCTGCTGTGCAGAGGGACCTGGGTGTCCTTGTGCAAGAATCACAAGGAGTTGGTTTGCAGGTGAAGCAGGTAATTAAGAAAGCAAATGGAATTTTGTCCTTCATTGCTAGAGGGATGAAGTTTAAAAACAGCGAGGTGATGTTGCAGCTGTATAAGGTGCTGGTGAGGCCACACCTGGAGTACTGTGGACAGTTTTGGTCTCCTTACTTGAGAAAGGATATACTGGCACTGGAGGGGGTGCAGAGGAGATTCACTAGGTTGATTCCGGAGTTGAGAGGGTTAGCTTATGAGGAGAGACTGAGTAGACTGGGGCTAGACTCATTGGAATTCAGAAGAATGAGGGGAGATCTTATAGAAACATATAAGGTTATGAAGGGAATAGATAAAATAGAAGCAGGGAAGTTGTTTACACTGGCGGGTGAAACTAGAACTAGGGGGCATGGCCTCAAAATAAGGCGAAGCAGATTTAGGACTGAGTTGAGGAGGAACTTCTTCACACAAAGGTTTGTGAATCTGTGGAAGTCCCTGCCCAGTGAAGCTACCCCATTGAATGTTTTTGAGGCAAGGATAGATAAATTTTTGAACAGTAAAGGAATTAAGAGTTATGGTGAGCGGGCGGATAAGTGGAGCTGAGTCCACAAAAAGATCAGCCATAATCTTATTGAATGGCGGAGCAGGCTCGAGGGGCCAGATGGCCTATTCCTGCTCCTAGCTCTTATGTTCTTATAATTACAACCGATTTGTAAAAAATCTGTACTCAAGGGTCATATAACCTCTGAATTGTAGCTTCTAAGCTACAGCCTGACTCACCCAGGAACAAGCATTAGAATTGAGTAAATAATTGGCTTGTCTGTTGTTTCAGATACTGAGAAATGGGGCTTGTGGGATTGAAGGAACTTGTTCTATTTTTGACATCATGATCTTGTGCTGATGCAGATTGTGAGTTTGTTGACGTGATTCAGCATTTTGTCAATCAACTGTCAACTGTAAACCTCAAGCTTTGACCAGGGCAAAGAAGCAACTAATTAATCAGATTTGTGTATGTCACCGTAGAATGTACCAACTTCCAGTTCAAAATGTCTCAATGACTTCTCGTGCTCTTTCTGTTGCTGGTCTATATTTATCCTGTGTAAATATTTAAAATAAATTCATCATTTTGGTGGATATTTAAAAGAAATTAAACCATTTTGATGGATATATAATTGGAAGGGACGTAGAAAGGAAGGCATAAGAATATAAGAACTAGAATCATAGAATCCCTCCAGTGCAGAAAGGGGCTATTCGGCCCATCGAGTCTGAACCTATCCCTATCCTGTAACCCCACATGTTTACCCTGCTAATTCCCTGACACTAGGGTCAATTTAGCATGGCCAATCTACCTAACCCGCATATCTTTGGACTGTAGGAGGATACCGGAGCACCCGGAGGAAACCCACACAGACATGGGAAGAATGTGCAAACTCCACACAGTGATCTGAGACCGAAATTGAACCTGGATCCTTGGTGCTGTGAGGCAGCAGTGCTAACCGCTGTGCCACCGTGCTGCTCCACTAGGAGCAGGAGTAGGCCATCTGGCCCCTCGAGCCTGCTCCACCATCAATAAGATCAGGGCTGATCTTTTTATGGACTCAGCTCCACTTACACGTCCACTCACCATGACCCTTAATTCCTTTACTTTTCAAAAATCTACCTATCCTTGCCTTAAAAACATTCAATGAGGTGGCCTCAACTGTTTCACTGGGCAGGGAGTTCCACAGATTCAGAATCCTTTGGGTGAAGAAGCTCTACCTCAACTCGGTCCTAAATCTGCTCCCCCTTATTTTGAGACCATGCCCCCTAGTTCTAGTGCCAGTGGAAACAACTACCCTGCTTCTTATCTATTCCCTTCATAATCTTATATGTTTCTATAAGATCTCCCCTCATAGGGCTTGATTTCCCAAATGAAAGCAAGAAACACTTATAGGAAATGAAAATTTGAAAATGCCTTTACAACGTCACAACCCATTTTGGGCATGTGTTTTCATTACTCTTAGAAAAGCAATTGACTTTTACATAACCAAATATTTCTTGTAATAAATCATTATAAAATTCATATTGCTTCAGTGAGGAGGGAGGATGGTAGTGTGCATGTAAGTGCCCTGAGGTGGTGGTGTACAGATGTAAGTTCTGCAAGTTGGCGTGCTGCACACACCCCAACATTTTTGAAGAGTAAAGCTGACTGCTGGTTCGTACTATTTGATATTATCTCCACGCTTATCATCTCACAGCATATTCCACGTTACAGCACCTGTGGCAATGGCTAAACCGCAGACTCATTAGTATCAAGACTGAAGATCTGAGCCGCAGTAGATTCCCGATGTAAGTTCCACAGGCAGTGTAATGCAATCATCATTTAGGGCTTTCCGGAATGGTCTCTGCTGATGTGTGCCGCATATCTGTAGAGAGTGTCTAAATTTAGATGTCAGCCTGCTGTTGGTTTCGAACCAGATATACCCCATGGAACAGTAATTTTACAGTGCGGGAGATAGTGCTGCAGGATCAGCAGAAATTGGGTGCCATTTGCAACGAGGGCCATATCAGTTCACAATCTTAGTGAGCATCAGAAAGTTGTGAAGTGCTGGCCATTACTGAAACAAAAGAGCCATAGAAATTCACTCCCTCCTCCCCAATGTGGCTCTCCTTTCTTCCAACAGGAATGTCTGGAGTCAAGTTCACAGCATGTTATGATTAATATTGCTGTGGTTTACGACATTCCTAGTTTTATTTTGAAAAAAAAAACTTATTTTGATTTTTTTTTTAATGTTTGGGGGTTCTCCTCCGGCTAATATTTAAAATATTCCGACCCTTTGAAAGCACAGTAACCCCTGACGATGCCGGGGATGGGAAACAATGGTTAGTTTGAGGTTGAAGTGAATTTAAGTAGGATATGGTATTAAGGAATCAGGCAAGCCAAATGCTTAAATGAGAATTGGGCAAACCTCTGTTGGGACGTTTCAGAAACGCGTGCATGTGAAGAGATTGCTGCACAAGTTCAAATACAGCGTGCATTTTACACAAAGAGGATCTGGCAACTTCACTGCATTGTCAAGCTGTTTAATCTTTTGAGTCACCAGTGGAAAACCTTTGTGTACACATTGCGCTGTGTTGCATCTGTGGCATATTACATTGCTGTAAATAATTTTCCCAAGTCAAGGCAGATTGTTTCCTGGTGTATTACACTTGAGTCATAGAGGTCTACAGCATGGAAACAGGCCCTTCGGCCCAACTTGTCCATGCCGCTCTTTTTTTTTAAACCCCTAAGCTAATCCCAATTGCCCGCATTTGGCCCATATCCCTCTATATCCATCTTACCCATGTAACTGTCTAAATGTTTTTTAAAAGACAAAATTGTACCCGCCTCTACTACTACCTCTGGCAGCTTGTTCCAGACACTCACCACCCTCTGTGTGAAAAAATTGCCCCTCTGGATACTTTCGCATCTCTCCCCTCTCACCTTAAACCTATGCCCTCTAGTTTTAGACTCCCCTATCTTTGGGAAAAAATATTGACTATCTAGCTGATCTATGCCCCTCATTATTTTATAGACCTCTATAAGATCACCCCTCAGCTTTCTACGCTCCCGAGAAAAAAGTCCCAGTCTATCCAACCTCTCATAACTCAAAACATCAAGTCTCAGTAGCATCCTAGTAAAACTTTTCTGCACTCTTTCTAGTTAATTAATATCCTTTCTATAATAGGGTGACCAGAACTGTACACAGTATTCCAAGTGTGGCCTTACCAATGTCTTGTACAACTTCAACAAGACGTCCCAACTCCTGTATTCAATGTTCTGATCAATTATTCAATGTTCTGACCAATGTTCTGACTAAATGTAAGTCACTGCGAGAAGTATGTTGATAATTTATTAATATTTCTGATTATGTTTCTATTTTGCTCTCCGTAATTCTTCATTAAAAGTCACCAACCCTTTTTTATGCTTGGCAGAAGCCATTTTCACTGATGGAGGTAAGCACCATTAGCTGCGTTCTAAAGGGTTGCTGAAATTCCATGTCTTGTACCGATTGACACTGCCCAGAATTTGCTTCCTCCCCGAAGCCTGGTTACTCACCTTTTCTACCAGGCTGTGGGGTGATGTAGTTCTCTGGGAGCTTGCCAAAATGACCATTCCTGCCGTGTCTGTGTGGGTTTCCTCCGGGTGGTCCGGTTTCCTCCCACAGTCCAAAGATGTGTGGGTTAGGTGGATTGGCCGTGCTAAACTGACTCTCGTTTCAGGGGGGCTAGCAGGGTAAATATGTGGGGTTACGGGAATAGGGCGTGGGTGGGATTATTGTCGATGCAGGCCTGATGGGCCAAATGGCCTCCTTCTGTACTGTAGGGATTCTATGATTCTTTATACAAGGCCAGTCACTGTGTCATTAGGCAATTTACCATGGGTGCAACACCAGAGACCAATCCTGTCCTTACATGATAACAACACAAAAAGCTGGCATTTTTATCGCACTTTTCACAACCACCAGATGCCTCAAAGTACTTTCCAGCCAGTTAAGTACTTTTTGAATTGCCATCGATGTTGTAGTATAGGAAATGTATCACTGCAAGTTCCCAATCACAGTGCTGATTTTTGATTTGATTTATTATTGTCATATTTATTGGTATACAATTAAAAGTATAATTTCTTGCGAGCTAAACGGACAAAGCATAATGTTCATAGAGTATATAGGGGAGAAGGAAAAGAGAGGGTGCAGAATATAGCGTCAGTCATAGCTAGGGTGTAGAGAAAGATCAACATTATATATGGTGTGTCCATTCAAGAGTCTGATGACAGCAAGGAAGAAACTGTTCTCGATCTCAGACTTTTGTACCTTTTTCCCGACAGAAGAAGGTGGAAGAGAGAATGTTCGGAGTGCGTGGGGTCCTTGATTACACCGGCTGTTTTTCTGAGGCAGCGGGAAGTGTAGACGGTGTCAATGGATGGGAGGCTGGTTTGCACAATGTGTTTGTCTGATTATGATCAGATGTTTGAAGGAGATAAATATTGGCCAGGACACCGTGGATAATTCCCTTGCTCTTATTCAAAATAGTGAACTAGGATATTTTAGATCTACCAATACAGACAGAAGGGGCCTTGGTTTAATGATTGACCCTAAAGATAGCACTCAGCGCTCTCTCAGTATTACGCTAGAGCATCAGCTTTGGTTTTCATACTCTGGCCCTGGAGTGGGACCTTAACCCGGAACCTTGGCCAAGGTTATACATCCGCCGCCACCAAATGTGGTGAGCCATTTAAATTGGTGTTTACTTCGGTGAGACCATAATATCCCACTGGGCCAGGGGGTCTGTAAAATCCTGGCACTTGTGACTCAGTCACACATATATTTTTCAAGGTATAGCTATCAGCAGGAGTCTGCGTACGTTTTTTCCTCGTTTTGACTGAGGCAGTTAGACCAGTCCTGTTCTGGACATATTCAGAGGCATAGGTGGGGTTGACAGTCAGAATCTTTTTCCCCCAAATTGAAATGTCTTATACTTGGGGTCATGCGCTTAAGGTGAGAGGGGGAAAGTTCAAAGGAGATGTGAGAGGAATTTTTTTACACAGAGTGGTAGGTGTCTGGAATGTGCTACCAGGGGTGGTGGTAGAGAAGGAAAGGAGAGGGTGCAGAATATAGCGTCAGTCATAGCTAGGGTGTAGAGAAAGATCAACATTGTATATGGTGCGTCCATTCTATTATATGTTCTACTCCTGATACTATGGCTGAGATCTGCTAATTAAGACCAGGGATCAAAGTTGGTCCTTTGGGCTTCTGTAGCTCGATGCCAATCCATGTGGAGCATTTACCTAATAAGTTACTGAGTTGCAAGGTCAAATAGCAAATTTGGGCAAATTAGAATCACGGAATATTATGGATCCAAATCCTCCTGTGATTATTGGAAGCATTCAGCATTAAGTACATTTGCAATGTTGTGATCATTCTTTTACCAGCTTTTAGCTAAAGATCAATATCTCCCTTCACATATATTAATCTATTGAACTTCAGAAACTGATCAAATTGCAATTCTTAAAAATCTTTTCTTAATGAAAATAAATCAACAAAGCTTTACAATACACAGAAGCTGCTTTACTCAGTGTGAGTGTTCAAATTGTATCCTCCCTGTATTTCACCTGATTGCTGTCTTGCTTGAGGGATGATTTACTCTTCTTGCAGTCGTGTTGTGATGATCTTTTTAAATATATTTTTGTATTATTCTTTCAAGGGATGTGGTCATGCAGGCCTCGCCAGCATTTGTTGTCCATCCCTAATTGAGAGGGTGAGCTGCCTTCTTGAGCCGTTGCAGTCCCTGTGGTGTAGCTGGGGCGGCACGGTAGCACAGTGGTTAGCACTGCTGCTTCACAGCTCCAGGGACCTGGGTTTGATTCCCGGCTTGGGTCACTGTCTGTGCGGAGTTTGCACATTCTCCTCGTGTCTGCGTGGGTTTCCTCCGGGTGCTCCAGTTTCCTCCCACAGTCCAAAGATGTGCGGGTTAGGTTAATTGGCCAGGTTAAAAATTGCCCCTTAGAGTCCTGAGATGCGTAGGTTAGACGGATTAGCGGGTGGGATTGTGGTCGGTGCAGACTCGATGGGCTGAATGGCCTCCTTCTGCAATGTAGGGTTTCTATGATTTCTAGGTACACCCACCGTGCTGTTAGGGAGGGAGTTCCAGAATTTTGACCCAGCGACACTTAAAGGAACAACAATATAATTCCATGTCAGGATGGTGACTTGATGGTGTCCCCATACATCTACTGCTCTTGTCCTATTTGGTGGGAAAGGTCGCAGGAGGAGAAAGTTCTGTTGAAGGAGCCTTGGTGAGTTCCTGCAGTGCAACTTGTAGAGGGTACACACTGTTGGCACTGTGCATCGGTATTGGAGGGAGTGAATGTTGAATTGTCATGGGATGCCAATCAAGCAGGCTTCTTTGTTCTGAATGGTCCTGGAGCTGCACTCACCCAGACAAGTGAAGAATATTCCATCACATTTGTGCTTGTAGATGTAGATGGTGGACAGGCTTTGGGGAGTCAGGAGGTGAGGTACTCACTGCAGGATTCCCAGTCTCTGACTTGCTCTTGTAACCACAGTAATTATATGGCCAGTCCAGTTCAGTTTCTTGTCAATGGTAACCCCCAGGATGTTGATAGTGGGGAATTCAACGATGGTAATGCCATTGAATGTTTACTGTCATTGATCTATCAATGAAACTACTGGAATAATTCATACAACTCTCAGAATAGGCTATCAAAGACTAGCAAAAAGAGTGGTTTTGTTAGAATGTTTGCAAAAAAGGATCAAAATGGAAGCAAAACTGATAGGAAATGTTAAGCTCTTGTAAGCATTTTGAAAGACTCCACCGCAGGGTCTGAGTTGTGGCGCGGAATCGTACTGTCCGACCCGCCACAGGAATCATAGTGGGCGGGACATGGACTGTGCAAAGGTCCGCTGACCTCGGGTGGGATTTTCTGACCTTGGGGTGAGCGCGGCCGGAAAATCCCGCCC